>NC_053450.1:98458170-98775294 GCF_015227805.2 Hirundo rustica
TTGCTCAAATCCACATACAAATCTAAACAATCATCTCCCCAAATTCATATCTTTCCCATGATTTAAAGGGATAATCTAAATAGAGACTTCATTTCCATGGCTCAATAAGAATGGAACAACAAACTCTTCAACCCCCTGTCCCAATAGTCTTTTCACTCTCGCTCCACTGACTTCATGCTGTTTCTTCTTTGTGTTCACTCTGTTCCTTTCTTTTCTCTTAGAGAAGGGCCAAGCCCTGGAAGCTTCATGTTGCCAGGAAAGGGTTAAATTTGCCCAGAGTCTCTTTTCTCCCACAGTAACTCATGGTCTTAGATGCTTAAGGCCATGCAGAACTCATGCAGAAACATCAGAGATCAGAGCACCTGGGCAGTCCAGAATCACAAAAAAAAAAACCTAGCCAGGATCATAAATGCCTTTTCAGCCCACTCCTCAGTGTAAATCGGGGAGGCTTCAGCCTAAATGGTGCCCATAGCTTTTATCAGGGGCTCAGCAGAGTTCTTTCCCTGCTCCAGGCAAGTTTGGAGAAAGTAGTTGTAAAGCAGCAACCTCTCCTTCCCCCCACACCCCATCCCCCCTCCCACCTGGGAGCCAATGGAATCCAGTCAGGCCTCAGGCCAGCTCACCGCCAAAGGAGGGGAAGCAGCAGGCCTAACTTGATGTTACTTGTCTCTCTCTGGCCAAAGGAAAAAAGGAGGGGCCCACCTGCAGGAAATCAAGGGGTTTTATATGGTACTTCCCAAAGTCATAGCCGACAATTTTCAGTGGTCAAAAGAGATACCAACTTCCAACTAACCCTTTGATCGATCCCTGTCCTTTTTAAAGCCGTTCCCAGGTCCTGACCCGGAAAATCATTCTTCATTCCTCTATGACTAAAAAACTAAACTGTACTAACCCATGACAACAACCATACAGTAAAATAAAGCAGCTTCCATCAGAATCTTTTATAAAATTTGTAGTGCGATTAACCAGAGCTGTTGAGTTACAGGTTAAGAAAGAAGAAGCCTGGGAAGAGGTACTGGAGGAAATGGCTTTAGCCAATGCAAATCAACAGTGCAAGGCAGCCATCCTCAGCCTGCCAATGGAACCAGCTCCAGCCTTAGATAATATGTTCCAGGTGTGTGCCAGGAAGGTTCCCTTCATTACAGGTCACCGAAGCCAGAGTTCGAGAGATGCATTCAAGCCAGTGCAAAAAGCTGCTGCTGCAGACACCATGCCTCTTGCATCTGTGCCACGACCACCGCCCAAGAGAAGAACAGTGTGTCTCCTGTATGATCAGACTGGACATCGGGCATCTCAATGCCCCTTAAAGGGACAATTACTGGACTTTCGGGATGATGGGGGCAGGGGGTCTTGAGGGCCCAAATTTCAAAAAACTGAAGGATGAGCACTGGCTTGCCCAGCGTGCCAACATAAATGTGGCAAGTCTGAGGAGGGGGGAGAAAAAACTGAAAAATGCAAATGTTAACCTAACTAATCCTGCTTTAACCAGTTCTGCTTTTCAGCAGAAGTCACTGGATGTGATGATAAAGGATCCAGCAACCCAGGAAACAGAGGGTCTTCATGATCTAGTGACCTAGGGTCGTGGGTACGCCTGCATGTCCACTCCCTCAGGTCTCAAGTGGGTGCCAGCCAAGTGGGTGAAACCTTTCATCCCTAAAAGCGCAAAGCCACCTGCAGAGGCCCCACAAGTGGCCAGTGCTGCCTGGAGAAGGAGAAAGCACTGAACTTTCTCCTTCTAATTATCCTTTTTCCCTTAACAGTGTTTTTCTGGACAATTTGTTTGCACTGGATGTATTTTTTTTATTATTTTTCAGCTTTAAAGGTAATCAGGATCGGAACTCTGAGCATCTCCCATGGACTGAGCCTTCCTCCTTCTCAATTTGATAAGAAAGGGGGAGATGTTGCTGTGTATTATTTGAGTTTATATTGTATTTCATTTTTACATTGGGTTTTGTAATGGTTTCTTCTGTACTCCCCTGTTCCCCTGGAAAATGTAACATCCCAAGGTTTGTCCCTGACCCTTTTCCCTGCCCATTCTCCCACACTAGAATGTAATCCAACCCTATTCTACTCCCACCTTATCCCTGATTGGGTAGTCACTTGTCCCCGCCTTTAGCCCCTTCCCTGGATATAAGGCAGAACATGTGACCTACTCAGTTTCTTGGCTCAGGGACAGGGAAGGGGCTCCTGACCCAGGCCATGGCTGGGCCATCGAAGAAGGACTGCATAAAGCCCTGATTTCCCCCTGGATCAATTGCAGACCTTCCTTTGCCATCAACAGGAACCTGATCTCTCTCTAACGTAAAAGGTTCACAGCTGCTTCTGGGTTTTTTGGGGCCCTGAGGGAAAATCCTTCCAACTGTGGTTTATCTCTTGAGCTAGCCAGGGCTCCGAGAGAGAGACTAGCCACAGTTACCCATGTAAGGAATATGCTAATGTAAGGAAAAACTTCTGAAGCTCATCTAAAGTTTTCTCTATCAGGATGTTCCCCGTGTTCCTTTCAGTAAATACATAAAGTATTCTTTGTATGAAGTTCTTTGTGGAAGTCAAGATGGACACTGCCCTTAGAATGCTTCTTTAAAATCTTCCGAAGGCTTCAAGCATCAGCTCCTTGTTTTCTAAAAGTCTTTCATACCTTTTCTCTTTACCCTCCCACAGGCAGCTCCACACAGCCCTCAGGGTCTGTCCAATGATGCCAGCAGCTAGTCTGCAGACTTAATGCCTCAGCTCTCCTCTTCTTCTCTCTTCCTTCTGCAGTTCCAGCTCATTCCTTTCTGTCTGTAGCACAGCCACCTCACCCTGTCTGTCCTACAGTATCTTAGCCTTTCTGTCCCTTGCACAGCCTCCTGTCCCTTCCTCTTCAGAGCACAGCCAGCAGACTCCAACTAACTCCAACTGAACCCCCTCCCAGCTAACTCACTCTTTACCACACCCGTGGCTGGGGGGGGGGGCAAGGCTGTTCTAACTCTTCAATAATTAACACAGCTGTGATATATTAAGGTCAAGACTGCCCTCAGCACTATCTTTATCTGTCTTCCCACAGTTCTTAAGTCATTTAGGTACAGCATAAGTTTTCCACCAAATACACATAATTTTTTATGTTAGTATATGCTTATGTTGAATGTGTGTAGACTATCTTCAAATTTTTTTTTTTTACAAGAAATAAATACTACAATTATTATCATCTAAGGTTACTCCATACTGCTTCTACTATTGCTGTATTACTTGAAAATAAATGACAAGTCTTTTGTGTCCCAGTGCAAAATCCTTTCTAAATTCCTTGAGTTAGAAAATCAAAGAGCTCTGCTAAACATATGTGTACCTGAACTTTCTTTTTTGATATGCGTACTTGTTTAGAAACACCTGAAGATCAATTTATTGTGCCACAGAGTGGTGGAGCAATTTTATTATGAATGGTAATACTGTGGAAATACATGTTCCATACTTAAAAAAAGTAGTAAATTTGTTATCTTGACCTTTCAGACAGCCACTTTATGCCTTCCACTGTGGTTCTGTACAGTTTTCAGCAACCATGTAGAGCCATTGGTGTTTTTCTGCTGCTTTATATTTGATCATAACTAATTTTTGCTGAAAGCCTAGCAGTGTAGTAAGAAATGCCACGACTCAGGGTGTGTGTGCTATTTCAGCTGTTAAAAAGAATAATAATGAATTCTGAATGTCAGCATTTGGAGGATGCACTTGCAAATTACTGAAATGTTCCTGAAGATGGGCTTTGTTTTTGATAGGAACACATGGAGATAGTTTCACATAGTTTAGTGACTTTGAAATACCCTTAAACTTTATTTAGTGTTTTATACTTGTTTATAAAACAATGCTTCTGTACTGTGATGTTATGTTGCTTTGCTAGTTATCCATCCACAAGTCTTCAAGTTAAGTCTTTGCTTAAAATAACTGAGAAAATTTTGCAGAAGTAGAATTAAAATGACACAGTAGCTTCTGTATATTGGGTAACAGTTTTAAATGTATCAGTCTATTCTTTGTACTTTGGATCATGGAACAAGTATTATTTTCTGTTGAGCGCAGTGGGCAAAAGCAGGGTGATAAATTACAGTACTATTCTAAGGATGAGCCTTTGCTGGCTGACTCTGCCTCTGTTCCATACTGGCTGAACAGGAGCCAGCCTCTGGTCTAGAAGCTAGTGCTTTGTGAAGCAGTTTTTTCCTGCTCCAGAGTACTTGTAAAACATTTAAGTACAAATGTGGTCCTTTTGACTGGGAAATTAATCTTAACCTTTGCACAGATAAAGGTTCTATGGGGTCTTGAATGTCCACTTTTCTGCTTCTCAAAAGATTCAGTGTTTAAGGACCTCATGTGATCCTGTGTGTTCTACTTGTTAGCACTTTTCTAACAACAATCCTGTCAGTTGTTTTCCTTTCAGAGTGTTTGTTCACTTTTTTTTTTTTTTTTTTTTTTTTTTTGATAACATGCCTTGTTTTCTTCAATCTCCTTTATTTTTCTGTTATACTCAGGGACTTGAGAAACCTAGCAAACCAGTGTTCTGATGACTTAGGTACTGTACTGCTCTTTCATGTTGGAAAACTGTTTTTGTTTAAAATGCAATGCATATATGAATAATCAGGTTTGCTTGGGTCAGGTAAAGGAAAAAAGCGATAGATTACTTCATACCTTTCTCTTTCCTTTCCAGTTAAATTCTGTTACCCTCAAGTAATAATTTTCTAAAACCTCTTTAAAAACATATTAAAGGATTGCCAGATTAATATTTATGAACCAGAAATTGATCTCACAGCCTTGCACCAATGTACGAAATCAGGACCTACTTTTTATGTCACAGTTTGAGAGCTGCACTAAATGCAGTTCTGTGTCTCCAAATTATAGAAAGCACCACAGCTGGGCAATACCAGGTACTAAGATGAGATGGATTCACAATCCATATATATATATATATATTTTTTTTTTTTTTTTAATCAATTCATTGTGATTGGTTTGTTTGCATGACCTTTCTCTGCCACTCTGTACCATCCAGGTATCATCTGTACTTGAAACAGAAAGTATAAAAACTTTGAAGAGGTGTGTATTGTAGCCTTGCTTACAAAATCTATATCTGAAGTGGATTAGACTGATGAACCTAGTAATTGAATTGATCTCAGATGTGGGAATGTGCACATAGCCAGAAGTACCTAGTACTGCAAAAGGTGATGCATCCAGGAAGTCTGGTACTGATAACAGGGGAAGCAAAAAACTTGGAGTTGAGTGATATGGTTAGAGAACATGTTTCTAAACACATCCATGGAGAGTTTTAACCAGTGGTTATCCCAAAGCACCACCAAGAGCACCATATTGTTCTATATATAGAACAAAAAAATTTGAGCAGCATGGTGACCTGTCTGAATGAATCTGTTTCAGGTAAACTTATCCATAGGGTAAGTTAATTTGTGCAGTGATGCTATTATATTGCCTGTGTTTCTTCAGGTAGTCTAGTTAAGTGCAGGTGTCAGCATGGAGCCTCTGCCTGTATTCAAGCATGCTCAGTGTTAATGGTCCAAAATCACTTGCATGTGCCTGCAGTTCAGGCTTATGAAGAAGCAAAAGAGGCCTGTAATTGAAGCAAGGAAAAGAGATGGGATTTTTTCCTCACAAAGAACCAAAATACCGTGAGATTAAAACTAAATTTGCATCTTAAGTGAGTCTCATCAGTTTGCATTAGGAGTGTCTTGGTTTGGAAAAGACAGGTGTCTGCCAAGGAAAGCTGCACCTTCCTTTGGAATAGAGAATGTAAACACCCTTCTTCTAAATTATTATAATTTTTCAATTAAGGGCCTTTAGGCAAAGATTTGGGAATAGGAATAACAGTTTTTTACTAGGAATATTAAAAAATACAAATGTAGTAAAGCAAGCAAACAAACATACAAACAATAAAAAAAAAAAATAGAAACACTGACAGAATCAGAATACAACCTGACACCCTGGTCAGGGTGTTGAGAATAGTGCAAATGAGTTCTCCTGGAGCAACAGATGTGGTTTTGTTGGAGTAGAGATGATCTTGTAGAAGGGTCCAGTGGTGACAAGATAGGTCCAGTCTTTCCTCTGGGAATCTAGTGGAAAACAGGCTGCCTTGCTGTACTGAATTTCAGCTTTTATCTAGGTAGGAATGCTTGGCTCCTCCTAGTGGGTGGAGCATCTCACAATGGGATGATGTAATGTTATCAGTCATGGGGTAAGCTTTAATGGCCTATTGATATGAAGATATCCCCTTGGAGGGAGGATGAGTCATGGAAGAGATGAGGAACATTGCTCCACTTGGTTTTAACAGCTGGTCCATTAACAGGAGGCACGCACCCCCTCCCCCCTGGAGTTAAAAGGAAAAACACCTCTTCATCTGGTTTCAACAGACTGGGAATAGAATACATGCTTTTGGTTATATGTTGCAACCTAAGACAAGGAGTTTTTAATATACTTCTTTGTTTCTTTTCATATCATTGAAGCCAGTGTGGGATGTTTCCAATTTAACAGTGTCGCGGTGCTGTTCCTCACGCTGATGAGCGCGGCCATGGGCTAGCTCAGTCTCGTGCACCGCAGCAACGTGTGAGGTCGGGGTGGCAAGCCAGGCGAGCCACCTCCTCCCTGTGGGGCCTTGGTTCCCCACACAGCGATGGTCAGCAGATGACAAATGCAACCCACGGCAGCTAATCAAAAGGCGGACTCCTCTGGGCTAAGTTTAACAGGATTTTATTCAGGGGGAGAGGCAGCACGGGGCTCAGCACTCTCTGACCCACCGCCCAGAAGAGACGGCGAGATCAGGTGTGCATGAGCTTAAAAGGGAAACAAAGTAGGTGTGGTCTCTTCTGTATTAACAAATCAAAATTGACGGGGGGTGTAACAAGGGGAGTAACTATGAAACCGGGAACCAATCACAAAACGTTGGGAAGGGATTTCCAGGCACCCAGCCTATCACTCGACGCCCTCCCTGGAGCTTTCCAGAAATCAGGGAAGGGTCCTGGAGTGATAGATGGGGCGCCCAAGGGGAGAGAGAGAGGATTGACAACTTGGAACAAGGGGGAAGGGATGATTGACATTTAACGGTAAGGGCCAACTAAGTAGTAAACAGGTTGAAACCATTAACTGAACAGGGGGTACAAGGAACAAACCATTACATTAAATATATATAAAAGTACATAAAACAGACAAAACACGCACCACCACATAACAGCAATTCTGCATCATCCCAAATGAGAGAGCCTGTTCTCTGGTTCTGGAAAAGTAATGCCAGCGTAACTTGTGTTGTGTGCTTTGTGTCTTTTATCAGAGTCCTGTCATGTTTCTTGTGCAACCATTTACTGATTTTCAAGAACAGCAACACTTGAACCAAAAAGTGTGTACTTTCTGAATTAGGTTTGAATTTAACTTTAACTTCTGCACAAACAATGAACAGGTAGATGTATTTTGGGTGTACAAGAACCACTTTTAATCTTTGTTCAACTGAGAGGTGATTAAAGTGGTCACTGTCCCTGAAACAGAAAATGAACACTATCCAGGGGCACAGCTGTCTGGTGGTGATACATGTGTACATTTGGAATAATGTTTAAAGCAAAAGTTTGTGGACTGCTCTGTGGTGAGATACAGCTGTTACTAAAGGAGAAACTAACAGCTTTACTTCCCCTAAGTTTGAGGTGATTCATTCCAGAGACAGAGAACCTAAAGCCTTCTGGGATATGAGGGCTTCAAAGCAGCAGCTGCTAGATAAAATTTTTACTGCTACACACTTCCAGGAAGCTTTTCCTGCCTGAGAATTCTGGTAATACACAAATTCTTGAAGATGTGGACGAGTGTCTAGCCTGATTGGTAGTGCAGAAGAACTCTTTCTAGCAGCTATTTCTTTTGGGAAGAATGATGTCAGTGATCTAGAAACTGAAATTTCACTCAGCTTTGTTTGGATATTGAAACAGACTGTGAAAAGAACCATTGTAAGGGAATAGCTTGTCAACTGAATTACCTTTTCAACACGTTTCCACTCCTCCTTGGCTACAGTATTTCAGATTTCATTGACCATGATTGCCTCCTCCAGCTCCTCCTTTGTGTTTACATTTTCATTTGCTTTTCCTGGCTAATACAAGTCTCATGATTCTTTAGCAAGACTGCTTACCTCCAGGACCAGAAACAGTGGCTGCAGCTCAAATAAGAGGAGTAGGGACATTTCTGGCCTTTTAAGCTTGGGGATTTGCCCTAACTTTGGTTTTCCTAGGTGCAGAGTTTTGCTTAGAGAATATTAGTTGATGCAAATAAGCCAGTGATTAACTATTGCAGAAAATTCCTTGTCATGCCCAGTAAAGAGATAAGTAGCTTTGTTGTGGTTCAGGAGCTGGAAATACAAACCACATGTATTTCTCTATGAATTTTGTAAGAGTTACACAGGAAGAGTTTGTAAGGAATGAAGGCCTGTCTTTGTTAGAGAGGGAGAAAGGAAAAGACAAGCACACATAAAAAGTTTTAACTTCAAAAGAATGCAGCTCAGGACTTGTCCGGGTTTGCCTGAAGGTAAAAATATTTATTTATGAGGTTGATAAAAGAAACTCCAGATCTTCTGTAATTTTCCTGCTGCAACATGAACAAGGGTACAGTTTGAAGGAGTCTGTGTATTTGCAATCATATTTTTGTTCAGGTGGACTGGATCAGAACAGCTCTTGCTGAATTTGTGGTGTATGAGTTTATGTAGCTGGCTTTCATTTGTGTTTGTTTTCCCAAGTGATGAATGGACAGTGGGTAGCTGTGGAGAAAAGTCAAAAGACTTAGAGTCTGAAATATTTTTAACTCACAAGCCTACCTTTGGGTATTTGGATTTCAAGGAGAGTAGTGCCAAGAAAACACAGGCTTGGAATGATGTCACTAAATTTGGTATGTGTTAGTATTTCAGGTCCTGATTTTTAAATAAGTTGCTCTTTGTGTATCAGATAGGGGAGTGAAAATACATACATAACCATTGCTCTGAGATTCTCAGTTACCAGAGAGTCCCTGATACTGGTGGGTGGGTGTGGGTGTGGGTGTGTGTAATTCAGATTCAGCATAGGAATGTTGTTGGGCATCAGTCTAGGCCATTCAGAGAGTTGGAACAACTCCTGGGAAGAGTGGTCAGATTGAAAGAAAGTGGGCCCCTTTGGTTTAGTTAATTAAATTCCAGTATTACTCAGGTCACCTCTGTTGTGATCTTGTTTTTTTGACAGCTGTGTTACTTCCACAATTAAAAGTGCTGCCTCCTTGGAAGAAATGGTAGTAGGGATTTTGCATAGAGATGAGGTGTTGAATTTATAAGGCCTCTGTGGTGCCATTACTTAGCAAGGTGTAAAGAATGAAATGTTGCACTGCTGTTATATTTTCTCATTTTCTTTTGTAAATACTGTTCCCTGCCTATATGCATAGCTTTACTTTTACAATTAAGTTGGTTATCACCTTTTTTGGGAAACACATGGATGAAGACCAGGGTAAAGTGACAGTCAAAAGTCTTAGTGCAGAGGTATTCTAAAATTATGTTCAAGAAAAAGGTAGAATATGAAATAAAGATGTTATATAATAGAACAACTACAAACCCTTGTATTTTGTAGGCTTGTAGTATTTGAATAGTTCATTTGTGCTAGTTTTATGAACAAACATGCTCTCTATATAGCATTTATATATTTATGGTTGTATATATTTATAGTTTTTATATAGTTTATAGTTTAATAAGACCAAATGCAAAGTGCTGCACCTGGGTTGGGGCATCCCCCGATACCAGTACAAGCTAGGTGATGAACAGATCAAGAACAGCCCTGCTGAGAAGGACTTGGGGATGCTGGTGGTTGAGACGCTGGACACAACCCAGCAACATGCCCAGAAAGCCACATGTATCCTGGGCTGTATCAAAAGCAGCGTGGGTGTTGCAGCAGTCATCATTTTAGAGGGTAGAGGTGAGCTGCAACACAGACTTGTTGTTTATCACAGCATGAAAAGGGTCCTGGTTTATTCCTCTTTACAATTCAGTTATCCTGACTCCAACTATTCACTGATTCTGGCTGCAGCAAGCTCCTACTGTAGGTTTCCCTTGCAGCCGCTGACTGCTGGTTATTTCCTGCTACACTATGACTGCATATATTAGTTTGCAGACTCTGAATGCATGCTTTTACCTAGATGAACTATGACTGCAGGTTCCAATGATGGGTTTTGACTGTAGACCCAGACTGGCTTCACAGCAATGCTTCTCTCGTTTCACCCAGTCCTCCTGGATCATTCCTTCAGTATCTTCTTCCTCAGCATCCTTCCTCATCTCCTCATCCTTATGGTCCTCCTCGAGGTCCTCCTGTTCCCTCTTCCTCAAGGTCTTTCCCTGACCTGCCAACCCATCCCTTTTATCACATTTATCTCTATTGGCTATAGCTGTGACTCATTAGGGGCGAGGCTATATTGGGTAGTTAACACAGCTGTTACTTTTCAGGGTTGAGGTCACCTGTAATCCCTTCTCCTACATGTGGGCAACAGTGTGAGGAAGGTGATTCATCCCATCCACTCAGGTGAGATCCCACCTGCAGTGCTGCATACAGCTCTCGGGTCCCCAGCGCAGAAAGCAACACCAGAGGAGGCCACCAACCAAGTTGGTTGGAAGGATGAATGGATTTCTTTATCTCCTGTGAGGAAAGGCTGGGAGAATTTGGTTTGTTCAGTCTGGAAATGAAAAAAAGAAAAAAGGGTGACCTAAGTGCAGCCTTCCAGTACCTGAAGGGAGCCCACAAAAAAGATGGAGAGAGATTATTTACAAGAGCATGTAGTGACAGGACAGGCTTTCAACTAGAAGAGGAGAGATTTAGATGAGATATAAAGAATAAATAGAGGGTGGAGAGACACTGGAACAGGCAGCACAGAAAAGCTGTGAATGCCCCATCCCTGGACGTGCTGAAGGCCAGGCTGGGTGGGGCTTTGAGCAACCTGATCTAGTGAAAGGTATACCTGCCCATGGCAAGGGGCTTGGAACTAGCTGATATTTAAGGTCCCCTGCAACCCAAACTGTTTTATGGTATAGTCTAAGATGATAGGTAAAATTAAAATCTCCAAATTAATCTAAGAATGCTTTCCTTCAACAGTGCAAAATAGAAAATAATTTTGTTATGTGCAATATGCGTTTTTTTTTCACGATTCGAAAGCTGCAAGATTCAATATCTAGACTCAGGAACAGCTGGATTTTTGTTTAGCTATGAGTTTCATTCTTTCTTACCTGTTTATAATGCAGAGTGGTGTTTTTTGGTTCCTAAAAATGTGGCTATCTATTAGAGCAATTTTTCTAGTTGCAAGTAAATTGTTTTGACCCACAATCACAGTTGTTTTCATATGATGTCTAATAATATTGTATTGACATTTAAATTTAGAGCCAAAATCAACAGGTCCCAAACTCTTCTGTTTCTTATTTAATTTGTAGACACATAATATGGTTCCTCAAGTTCTAATGTAACTATCAAAAGTAGTGTCAGGCTCACCATCCTACTTATGATCAATGAGACTTCTTTTTGGAAAGCCATTATTTCAAGAAATTGCTTTAGGGATTTTTGAAACTTGGTAGTGGACAAGACTTTCAGCACTGTAATAAATGGTCAAGCCCAATTTCGTAAATCAAAATATAGAATTTTATTTTGAGACTTAAATTCAGTCTCTAACAGCCACAATTAAAAGGAACAGCGTCAAACCCCGGGTTTTGGCACTGGGTGAATGCAGAAACGGACTCTATCGCTCCGAATCTCCCCTGTTCACAGAGTGTGTCCTGAGCTTCTGGCTTTTATACAGTCTTTCGCTGAGAGTGGAGGGCTACCGTGTTACTCTTGTCCCTTTTTGCTTCATCAGGTATTCATGTCCATATCTCTGGTCGGTTGAATAGGTTCCTGAGGTAGAACAATGTCGTGATTGCTTACTCCAGAGTGGTGTTTAGAAATATTAAACTCGGCTGGAGCAGATAAGATATCCATCTGGTGTTGATCGCTGTGTCGTTAGCAGGTCCATCTCCAGGGGAGACGTTTTATCTAATCATCTCTTCCATTCACTGAGTGAACAAGTGTTCTGATGGCTTCTCGACAGAGACCCTCCCTGTCTCTCAACCCTTGTGTCCCCCTCTCACGTTTTAGCTTTCAAACCCCAAGTACATTTTATATTTTACAGAGCTTAATTCAGACTGAACGCAAATTAACTTTATATTACATATCACAAGACTGAACACGAATTAACTTTAGATTACATATCACAAGCACTGACATCCTTTCTCCTAAAATGGTGTTTCAGCACCGATGTGGGCTCACCCAGCCATGGGACTGGCTCAGACTTTGTGCTGCCGGTGGAGTTTGCAAAATTTACTCCAAACTTGTTTCTAATTGTGAAATTCAGCTTTTTGAGTTGTCATTTTTGTGAGCCCAGACAAACCTACCTGAAACAACCTCTGATGAAGTGGAGCCTCTGACTTGAGCAAAAGCCACTAGGCAAAAGAGAACTTGGCTTGTGTGCTCCAACTTTTTAAAGAAACTCTGGCAACCCTCGGCCCTGTTTCCAGCCATGGAGCTGGGTCTTAAGGAGACAATAACGATCTTGGGTACAGAGAGATACGGAGTACAATAAAATTTTGGTTACCATGGGAAAATATTGTTAAACTTACTTAAAAGCTATCTGAGAATTCTGAAGTAGTTTAAGGCTAAGGTCTGTACTAACACATAAATGCAGTACTTAATTTTCTGTTGGTGGGTTTTGCTGTTCTCTTTTTTTTTTTTTTTTTTTTTTTTTTTTTCTAAATAAAATTTTAAGTAAGCTATACTCATCTCTCTTCTTCAGAGTGGAAGCTATACAATTCACTGTTGGAGGACCCCCAAATATTTGGGATTGCCTAGCATTTCAAGCAAGATGCAGAATAAATTTCATAATTTTGTATTAGTGGAAGAAGTACTAGACACGGTTATCTCTGAATCTTACACAGCGCCCATGAGCAAGACTCTTGGGTCAGTAGTCTGCTGTCAATGTGTCTGTCTTCTTGTCTGTACTTCTGCCACTATGCTTGGATGGCACTGTGTGATGGTATTGGGAGGGCTAAGGGAGGGAGATACACAAAGGTTTTCCATTGCTTCCATGGTGGTATGTCGCAATTTTGGAGATAGACACAACTGGAACACACTGAGTTCATGCAACAACAGCCTAGATTTATTGATGGACGCCCTCTTGTACAGGGGCTTCAAAATTCTTGTGCTTGAACACCTGATTGGTCAAGGTCGCTATTAACACCACACCGCTCACTGGCCAATTATATGCCTGCATTCAGGATTGAATGGGATTGGCTAGAGTCCCTTGTTTGAGTTCAAAACCAGCCTATCATTGTCTTACCTGCGTATTTATTTATTTCTACTCTTTAATGAACTAGGCTGGTTGAGTTGGGGTCTGTTATGGCAAATTTTATCTGTGCAGCTTACAGATCAGCTGTAGCTGTGACAGTTCCCCCTTTTCTGTTTAAAAATGCAAAGTGTTCTTTGTCATCCTCCACCGGTGCCTTGCAGACAACAGGATGGCAAACATGATCGAGCCTAGGTCTAATGAGGTTCTTTATCCAACTCAACAAGCCTAGCCCCTTCCCCAGCCAGTGATATATCCCATGTATCATCGGAGTTGTAATATTCATGTCCAGGAGCTCTCAGGCAAGATCACCAGTAATACAATCTTTCAGGCTGGCATGCTGCAGAATCACTGCTCCACCCACTGCTCCATGATGTCTGCTAAGTGCCCACCAGGAAGATGTTGCTTATGGTCCCAAGCAGGACATAGAGCAGGGTGTACGCATGTGGCAGGTACCCATTGCATTCTGGTGTTTGTGGAGACACAAGCATACCCACATCCCCAAGTAATAAAATCCCAAGGACCTTCCCATTTATTGGTGATAATGTCTTGCACCAGTACCTTAGGTTTGGATGACTGTTGCATCACTGGATGCCTGTAGTGGTAAAAAGTGATTTAAACTGATTGGATTCTGGGACTTTTCTAATACTGTTAAATGGTGTAGTGTGCAGATAGCCTTAGCCACCCTACCCTGTGCGGGTCTCCTCTTCCCTTTCTGTTTACCAAATTCTTGATATTATCATTTTAAAGTGCCACGTGCACATTCCATGATGGCCTGTCCTGTTGGTGTGTGGGGAATACCCATGTGGTGTAACACACCCCAGAGCTGTAGGAATGTTCCTGTATTTTGTGAGATATATTCAGGGCCATTGTGTGTTTTGATAATATGGGAAATATCTAAAGCAGCAAAGGCTGATCGCCAATGTGCGATGGTATCCCAACTCCTTTTCCCTGTGTGTACTGGAACCCATTTAGCCGATGTAAAGGTATCAATTGATACATGCACATGCTTTAAATGGCCAAATTCAGGGATGTGTGTGACCTCAGTTTACCAGATTTGTAAAGCTCGCAAACCACAAGGATTAACCCCCATATGCAGTGGTGCAGTGTGGCCTTTGCAGTCACCACAGTTGTTAACTATATTACAAGCCTCTGTGTTTGACAGCAGGAATTGTCGCTGTAGGGCTCAAATACCTTGATGGAAAAAGAGGTGTGATGCCTTTGCTTGTGCAAGCATGTCTAGCTGTGGTGCTGTCCAAGCAGGGCTAGCTAGCCAATTTGCTCGAGTGTTGCCCTCTGCAAGGAAACTGGGTAAATTTGTATAATTCTAATGTGTAAGATGTAATAAGGGCAAGTTCTGGCCTGGATGGTATACCAGAAAATTTTTAGTAAGTCAAACAGTGGTGCATTGTCAATTTCTCTTGATAGTGCTCAGTGTAATCTCTGCATAATATCAGCAGTGTAGGCAGAATCAGTCTCAAAATATAAAGGAATATGGGGAAAACATTGAAAAGCCATAGCTAAAGCACGTAGCTCCACCAACTGAGGTGATCCGCTTTCACAGCCTTCCAATGTTTGCCATCCACTTTCCTCTTTCCTCATATTACAATGGCTTTTTCCATTTTCCCAGAATCATTGGTGAATACTGTAACACCTTTTAGAGGTGTGCAACTATTCAGCGGCTTTAGAGATAGTGCACTGGTCCCACTCAACTGCAGTGTATCTTACAGCTTGTTAGATGGTAAATAATTTGTCCTGAGAAATTTTGTAAGGCACTTTGTAAAGCTGTGCTGTTGGCAAGCCACCATTCAAAGTGTTCTTGTGGTGCAGGTATAATAAATTTGGAAGGATCTATAGCATTTAATTGTAAATATCTTGGATGGCATTTGATGATTATTTGTGCAATCAATTTGAAGATGATCGGTGCTGTCTTGTTAGGTTGGTGAGGTAGGAAAATCCACTCTAAAATGCGCAGTGGGTCAGACCACTGAGTACCCCACTGTCAAATAATATTGGTAGGGTGAAAATCAATGATGAACATAAACATAGTAATGTACGCCTCTGGGCATATCCAGTGGACTTATCTGCTCTACTATTTTGAGAGTGGGTTTTGCCCCTGGGGTTAATTTTCTGGGACAATTTAGCTTAGGATCACCTTTAAGGAGGTTGAATAAAGGTGCCAGTTGTGGGGTGGTCAATCCTATATAGGGTCTAACCCAGTTTATGATACCCAAAATATTTTGTGCATTGTTTAAAGTTCGTATTTCGGTTAAGAGTTAAATTGTTTGTGGCTATATGGTCTGATCCATTATTTTGAGTCCTAAGTATTTCCATAGTGGTTGCTGCTGCACCTTTCCTGGTGCTACTTGCAGCCCAAATATTTTTAATGCTTGCATCAGGCTTGGCCAAATCTGTGAAAGGTCTTTTTTGGTAGGGGTTGCTATCAAGATGTCATCCTTGTAGTGATAGCAGTACGCCCCTGGAAATTGTTCTCTTACTGATGAGAGTGCCTGGGCAACTGACAAATTGTGGGGCTGTTTTTCATGCCCTATGGCAGAACTTTCCATCAATAGCATTCGACTGGTGCAGTGCTAATAATGGAAGGCACTGTAAAAGCAAACTTTGGGGTATCTTCAGGGTATAATGGGATAGTAAAAAAGCAATCTTTTAAGTCCACAATCAGAATGTCCCAGGTGGCAGGTATCTTGGTAGGAGATGGCATACCAGGTTGCAAAGCACCCATGCTTTCTATGACAGCAATGATTTTTCTTAAGCCATGCAGCAACCTCCATTTACAAGACTTCTTTTTTATGACAAATACACTGGATAGTTCCATGGGCTCGTTGATGGTTCTTTGTGACCTTGAACCAGTTGCTCTTGTACCAGGGATTTAAGGGTGTGCAGCTTCTCTTTCTCAAGAGGCCACTGTGGTACTCATACAGGCTGAGTAGTGAGCCATTTTAGAGCTAATGTGGGATGCTTTACACCCTTTAATGCAGTGGCTCCTGGTAAAAATCCGTCCCCACCCAGACTCCCAATCCACACAGAACATTCCTTCCCCACAGATTAAGTGATGCAGCGGTGATGTATGGCTGAATTGTGGATGTCTGACCCTCCAGATTTTTGACCAACACAGATCTGCTTACGTAAGCAGCTCTGTGTGATCCCTCCGAGACCAGCAACAGCAGATCCCACAGGCAAGGTAGGCCACAATGGAGGCCAAATATTAGCAGAAATGATGGTGATGCTTGCCCATGTGTCGATCGTTCGACTGACCTTTCGCTGTGAGGGAGTTGCCTGAGGCATCGTGATAGTACACACCATATTGGATCTTTGATCACCTACAACCTGAGTCCAGTACATTTGGGGTTCTTCTGTTGACCTGAAGCCTCAGTCTCCTCGCACCCTAGAATCTGTTTTGGGAACAGAAGACTTAAAAGAGATCAGTTGAGCAATTCAGGTTTTAGCAGGAATAGTCACAGATGGAGTAGGGGCTGATCCCAAGGCATCAGAGTCTATAGCACCTGGATGTACAAAAATACCTTGTAGAGTGGCACTGGATCTTTAGATCAGCAGTACACTCAATCCTCTCCCTATGGGCCCTTGGGCCTCGAGAGGGACTTTGTGTACCTTCAATGTCCTTATAGTTGTTGGGACTGAGGTGGAAACATGCATTCCAGCTGATCCTCTTGTTCTTCCTGTAAGTTGGTCACATGAACTTGTTCAGGAAGGCAAGAAGATGCTTGAGTTAGCGCATGTCTCCCTCTCACCCTTGATCTCCCATTTTCCTGGTCCTTAAGAAGTTGTTCATTAGTATGGATTCTGGATTTGCATAGTCTGGCCACATGACCAGGTCTCCACATCAGTTGCAGTTTATGTTTACATTCCTCTGTCCTTGAAATATCCTCAGTAGAATGGGCTTGTGGGGACAATTCATTTTCATGTGGCCATGCTGTCCACATTTGTAGCAATGAGATGGCAGTCTTATAGCAGCTGCAGTAGACTCTGCTAACAAAGACATGCTATAGGATTCAGATCCAACTTTAGCACAGGCATTTTTCATTTAATCTAAAGATGGATTTTCATTCAGCAACAATTTAATGATTTTTCTGCAATCTTCATTAGTATTTTTCCATGCCAGTTGTAAAATGAATTGATTTCTAGCCTAAATATTTATTTGCTTTTCCATGGCATCCTTCAGTCTTTCTATAAATTGCAGGTACAGTTTTTTAACTCCTTGTTTGATCTTTGAATATCTTTGGGTTGCCACTTTGAACAGGGCCTGCATGCCCAAGTCTTTTACTTGTGCCAGCACCCAAGGGTGTAATTGTGCTTGGAGTTGTGGGTCTCCCACCAGTGGAGATCCTAGGAGTCGAGGAACCCCTGCCCCAAAACATGGATCTTGCTGCAAAACTCTCAGGTTTTGTAGTTCCTGCTCCTCTGTGCCGCGTTGCCAGGTGGATTCGTATACAATATATTGGACTGGAGTATATATCAATTTAGCAAGCTGCTTAATATCAAAAGGATTTACTTCTTCTGCAGTTAGAAATCACAGCATGTTGGCTACTGCAGGTGACCCTAGACAGTGCTTTGTGGCAAGCTGGCACAGTTCAGAGAAGACCGGCTACTGAAAGAGAGTGTACTTACTGGGCATGGTTCCACTGCCTCTCAGCACAGGATATGCTTTGACTGGCCCATCCCCAGGCCCCCAACCACTTGATATAGGCATGTCGATCTTATCTGCGCCCTTGAAATCCCTGCTTGCGACTGCAGCTCACTTTACCTGTCTTCAGGTACTGACTGGATTGGCTGTAACTACCAGCAGGGCAGTGGCGGTGGCACATCGGGGTTCAGCAGAGGGGGCAATGGCTCCCTCCACAGGTGTCTCTTGAGTCTCTTGCTGATACGTGTCCTTGTGGTTGTCCGAGCTCTGGCTGTGGTGGTGGCAGTGTGTGGCACCGCGGCTTTGGGACCCTGTGTCCCACTGGCACTTCCAAGTATTGGGGTGGTTTGACTTTCTGACATCCATGCTGATGCACTTCTGGTGTCCACCCAAGAGTCACAGCAGCAAGTGGGTGTCCCAAGCGGAGGCTGGACTGCAGACATGGTGTCTGAGCCAAGCCAATCAGTGTCGGGCTGAGGCAGTTGGAGCGCCTCTATGGTGGCAAAGAACGTAGTGTGATCTGGTGTGGCTGCAGAGCTCTCACCTGGCGTGGCAGCGCAATCTGGTGCAGCTTCAGAGTGCTTGCTTGACGTGGCAGTGTGGTCCGGCACGGCACAGCAGCTTGGCATGGCACAGCGGCTTGGTGTGGCAGCACATTCCAGTGCCTCTGCCTCACCTGTCTTCTCCTCCTTCCTGCCTGGTGCCCTGTCCTTGCTGCATGTCTCGGTGCACAGTGCCTGTGGCATTCCCACTGCCGTCCTCGCATTCCGGTCAGCTCTTAATTGCTTCAGCAAGTCCAAAACAAGCCTCCAGGGCTTTATAACGTTTATGGCAGCTTTGTCACATATGGAAGCCTGCCTCCATTGTCTCGAATCTCCCAGTCCTCTCCCAGGTTTTTATATCAAGGGCAACTTATTCATTTTATCCAAGCCATGGTTCTTAGCCATGCTTCGTCAGCAAGGCTAACAAACCTTGCTTGTCATATTTTAACTGCCATTCCTGTAAAAGGAGGGTCCATACCTTAACAACTGGGTTTTTCTCCACTGAATCCCATCCTCCCATGTCTCCCAGTGCCATTCTTCTATTTACA
The DNA here is from genome assembly GCF_015227805.2 of Hirundo rustica. NCBI lineage: Eukaryota > Metazoa > Chordata > Aves > Passeriformes > Hirundinidae > Hirundo > Hirundo rustica. Next base: position 98,477,280 of record NC_053450.1, read on the forward strand.
TGGGTCCGAACATAGGCAGCTCTCCATTCCACTCTTCTTTTAGGCAGCTCTCCACACCACCCTCTATCTCCCCACTCTACCCATGGCAGCTGCTGTCATCATGTTGGGATCACCACTTGTCGCAGTTTTGGAGACAGGCACACGACTGAACACACCAAATTCATGTGACAACAGCCAAGATTTATTGATGGACACCCTCTTTTACAGGGGCTTCAAGTGTTGCTGTGTATTATTTGGGTTTATATTGTATTTCATTTTTATATTGGATTTTGTAATGGTTTCTTCTGTACTCCCCTGTTCCTCTGGAAAATGTATCATCCCAAGGTTTGTCCCTGACCCTTTTCCCTGGCCATTCTCCCACATTGTTCCCTTCCTGGAATGTAATCCAACTCTATTCCACTCCCACCTTATCCCCGATTGGGTAGTGGCCTTTAGCCCCTTCCCCTGGATATAAGCCAGAAAAGCACATAGAAATCTCTCTTGGCTGGGGGACAGGGAAGGGGCTCCTGACCCAGGCCAGGGCAGGGCCACCGAAGAAGGACTGCATAAAGCCCTGATTTCCCCACAGATCAAGTTCAGACCTTCCTTTGCCATCGACGGGGACCTGTTCTTTCTAAAGTAAAAGGTTCACAGCTACTCCTGGGGTCTTTGGGCCCTGAGGAAAAATCCTTCCAACTGTGGTTTGTCTCTCAAGCTAGCCGAGGCAAAAATAGAGCTGGGGTTCTGAGAGAGAGACTAGCCACATTCAAGATTCCCATGCTTGAACACCTGATTGGTTGAGGTCTTAACACCACACAGATCACTGGCCAATTATATGTCTGCATTCAGGATTGAATGGAATTGGCTAGAGTCTCCTGTTTGAGTTCGAATCCAACCTATCATTGTCTCACCCAGGGACTTGTTTACTTCTACTCTTTAACAAACTACGCTGGTTGAGTTGGGGTCTGTTATGGCAAATTTTATCTGTGCAGCTTACAGACCAGCTGTAGCCGTCACAGCTGTACTTGAGAATTTGACAGGTTTTTTGTACTTACCATTTCTACAAGGAGAACCAAATCTGCATGCTAGAATGTTTGATCTTGTGTGAGGTATTGCATTTGGTCTGGCTGAGCTGGTGTTAATCTTCCCTTAGCAGCCCTCATGATGCTGTACTTTGTATTTGTAACCAGAAAGGTGGTGATAACACACCAGTGTTTGGTCTGCTGCTGAGCAGCACTGGCACACCATCAACGCCATCTTTTTTACAATTCTCTCATCCCCTCCTCCCATCAAGTGGGCTGAGAATGGGCAATATCCCAGGAGAGGACACAACTAGGCTAAAGTAGCTGACACAAATTAACCAAAGGGGTATTCCACACACAGATATAAAAGCTGAGGCAGAGAAGAGGAATGAGGGCATTTATTATTTTACAGTTTTTGCCTTTTGGAGCAACCACTCTGTGTGCTGAAGTCTTGCTTTCTGGGAAGTGGCTGAAATTACTCTCTGCTGTGAGGTAGAGATCATGCCCCCCCTCCCCCCCTCCCCCCTCCCTTTGCTTATGCATGCAAACTTTAGGGTTTTTTCTTGGTTTAATAAACTGCCTTATCTCAACCCTTTTCGTCTTATTTTACTCTCTGGTGTCCTGCTGGGAAGGGAAGTGATAGAGTGGCTTGGTGAGCACCTGGCATGAGAGCCAAGATCAACCCACTACAGTATTTAGGCTGACTAGCGTTTTTACAGCACAGAGCATAGTTTTGAGTAACAGAAGTCAGACAGGAAGATTTTGTAATAGTTCAACTGTACTGGTTCTGTATTTACTTCACTGCATTCTAGTTCAGACTAATAACTTTTTCAAGTCTATGTTTTGTCAGGATATACAACTATTCCAATCAAAGCTGGGTTTTTTATTATTTTCTAGTTTTTAAACTCAAAACCAAGCATACAGTAAAAAACAAACAAACAAGCAAAACCACCTAATAGTTACTCCTAGTTCTGGTTAGTTGTTTTTTGTTTTTTTTCTTCTTAATTCTGCAATTTATTGTGGTGACTGTATCAAAATACTTCCACATGAAACACCAAGTATGCTTCATAGTCCTAGAAGATAGTGAGAGCTTATGAGAAGTCACAGCATGAAAGAGCCTGAGATACTGTCTGTTGGCTGTATTTTTGATACATCTTTTTTCATAAATATTGTTTTTAAGTATCTGTATACAGACATTCAACCTCATGCACAGCAGCTCTTTTCACCATGGAATTTACATCAAACTTGATACACATAGAAATTTTACACTAAGGGGAGTTCCTTTCCTTTTTGCTTAGTTTGGTAACTTACTGAAAAGGAGTATTTTGGTGTTTTGCATGTGCTGTTTTTAAAATCAACACCAGATAAATGTTCCTAGTCTTTAGAAAGTAAAAGATTGTCCTTTAGTTTAGCTAAAATCTATTAAAATTATCGTATAACCTTTAGTATTTAAGTATTTTAACTGACGGAACCTTGTCAGTATGTCCCATAAGGAAAACTTTTTCCAACCAGAACACTTTTCTTTCCATTATAAAAACAAATCAATTCATTACCATTGTGAATACAATTTCTGCATAATGCTTTTTCTAAATGGGTATTTCCTAGAAAAGTTTCCTAGTTTGGAAGTTCATGATCATGATGCCATTTTACATACATTTTGAAAATGTGTGGTAGTGTTGATGTTGAAATGCATTGGGCTCTTCATGGGACTTTTGATTCTGGAACTACAACAGATGTAGCTGATGGTTATCTTCGAGAAAAGTCTTCCTGTTTCTAAATTGTAATGGTTTAATTTTCTTAATCTCAAACAATTCTCAGAATATGGGTAGGAAAAGTTTTTCAGAAATATCTACTTAATATAAATATTCTGGTAAATGAATGTTAAGTGCTTTGAAATTGGAAGTACTTACTTTACTTTCTTGGCTTTACAGACACTAGACATATTTATTCCTAAGACTTTTCTTAAGAAGTAGAATTGTGCCTGTTTTCATCACTGGATAAAAATTCAGTAGCCATTCTTTAACCTTATGTTGGTCTAACCTGTATGATGTGTTAGATGGGAGTAAGACAAATACATTTACTTTTGTGGAGGCTTCCACTTAAGTTCGTTAGTCATTTTTTGAAACAAAAATATGACATGCATACCAGCTCCTCCATATATGTAGAAATATCATACTCTTTGACATTTACTTGTGCCTTCCTTTGTGAAGAGGCTTTATGTATATTCCAAGGACTGCAGCTCTGATTAAAAGCTTGTCTTTTCCTTGCACCACCAAGAAAAGGAGAAAATTATTCTTTGTAGTATAGTCAGACCACCAAGTAAAAATGGATGAAGTAATAATTACATTATATATATATATATATATATATTAAAGGCAAGTATTGCTGGTAGGTTTCTACAATTCTTGCTCTGAATGGAATGCATAGTAGCTACCTCTCAGATTTCTAGGGCTGTAATAGTGGGATTCTTTAAATTAGTATGAAAAGTTGTAGAGCCATAAACATGCACTCAAAACAGCATAAAAAGAGAGGATATTTGATCTTGAAATACAAATGGCACATTGTATTTCCATCAAGAAAAGTGTTTTAAAATGAAAGAAGATGTCATTGGTATTTTCTGTAGTTATAGGGTTGATTTAGTTCTGCAGAATCAATACCCTCAGTGTTTACAATACTTGTGGCATGACACTAGTCAAAGCCCTTATATGATACCTTGTTTATATGTCTCTTTCCTTTTTACTTATATCTCCACAGTGCTGCATACCCAAGGCCCCATTGATGGCAGTCTGTATGCAAAAGTGAGAAAGAAGAGCTCTTCAGACAGCAAGATCCCTGGTGTTGCTCAGGGTGTTCATGTTACAGGCAGTCCTGATCACAGTGATTATACCCTGTCTGTCAGTAGTGATTCAGGACACTCCACAGCTTCCATCAGAACAGACAAGACTGAGGAACACCCTGTCCCAGGAATTAAATGGGGTCTGAGCCCACAAGAGAAGGCAGAACTGGATCAGCTACTTAGTGGCTTTGGCCTAGAGGATTCTATCAGCCCCACCAAGGTTATGACTGATGCACAAAGCAAGTACAGTGCTACTCACCATGCAGTGCCAGCTCAAGTTCACATAAATGACGTCACCAAAAAGAAGGACAGGGAGACTGATATTCTGGATGACGAAATGCCCAATCATGACCTTCACAGTGTGGACAGCATTGGGACTTTGTCTTCCTCAGAAGGGCAGCACTCCACCCACCTAGGGAACTTGAGTTGCCACAAGAACAGTCAGAACTCACTCCTTTCAGACTGCTTTGGAAGTAATGCTGGGGAAGAGCATCACAATGCTTTTGCTGCAGACCTGGGAATTGGTGTGGATTCCCTCTGTGAGCGGTCATTTGGAAGCACTGAGCAAAAGTCAACTGAGCAATTGCAGCAGAATCCTTCTGTCTCATGCCATCCACAAGCCTATGGCCCAAGTAGCTACTCTACTCAGACCTGGGTACACCAGCAGCAGATGGTCACTGCTCACCAGTATGGTTTTGCCCCAGAGCATGAAATTAGGGTTGGCATTCATAACACTGCGGAGAATTTAGACAGTGTCCAGAGCCAGTCCCTCATCTCAGATGCCCCAACACGTGGTTCTGGCAGCAGAGATGCTGTGCAGAGAGGGCTAGGAAGCGTGCTGGATGGTGTAGAAGCTGAAGAACATGCAAGTGCTGACAGTTTTAAGTTAAAGCCGATACCTAAGAGGAGCACAAATGGTCTGGGTCTAGGACAAAATGCTGGGGACTTGCCAGCTTCTTCAACTTTGGATATTGATCAGTCCATTGAACAATTGAACAGGCTGATCTTGGAGTTAGACCCTACATTTGAACCTATCCCAACCTGCATTAACACTCTCACCAGTGACAGAAATCAAGTAAATGGCTTGAACAGTCTTGATGCACATATGGAAGAATTTAATAGTAGTTCTGGCTTCCATGACAAATTAGAGGTCACAAACAGGAATCCCTCAGAACATGGTAAGCTGTAATACTTTCTGAATATAATACTCTATCACTTATGCATTCATTATATGGTACAGCAGGACCCTCAGGTAATTGCTTAAAACTTGGACGATGATTATCAAGGGATTATTTCTGTTGCCCTCTTTATATAACCATCCAAGATATGGAATCAAATTGATGTAAGATAAGTGAGTTTTGCAGGTATTTTCCTTTTTGCTTGAAAAATGTACTGTTCAGCAAGTTCTTACCTATTATAGATCACTTGTTGGGTTTTTGTGCTGCTGTGAATTTAAGTTATAAGGGAGCAGAATTTGTACATTGAGACATTTTTAGAAGGCATCCGTGGTATATGTTTTTCATTACTACAATTTCCATTTAAATTAGGAGAGAAAGTTCTAACAACTTTATCTTCAAATATAGTGTAATGATGCTGGCATTAAATTTCTATGCAATGTTTTCAGAAATAGTGTAATATTTGCCAGTAAAGTATTTTAAAACACGCTCTTTTGGAAATTTTTCTTTTTAAAAATTTAAAAGTCAGTTCTTGTTTGTTATCTCTGACTCTGAAACTATTACAGCTGGTGGAATTAAATTCACAACACTTGCTGACTATGTTGCCTAAATAATGCAACTAGAACTAGCAGCTTTGCAAATGGTTGAGTAGCCTGCCTCTGGCTAAGTTCACTAAACCTATTATTAATGGTCTACCTAAAAATTGTGACAAATAAGCTCTTATCTGTCCTACTGTCATGTTTGAAAATTTTATGTGGTCTAATTTCTCTGGCAAAACATATGCCCTTCCCTCTCTTTCTCCCATTTCATCTTCCTCTTCCTCTTCCTCTTCTTCTTGTCTCCAGTCATGGTGCAATGAAAGACTTGCTTGTGTCCACAGGTTTTGATTGAGTATTAGCCAACATGACAGAAGATATGCCCGTGGCCTCCCTGGACACAAATGTGTTACTTCAGCTCAAGCCCAGTAGGATATGCTAAGCCATTCAGTGATGAACGTGCCTCTTAACTAGTGTGAGGTGTCTGTTCACGGGCAGGACTATGTGATCAAGGATGGTGATTCTTGTAGGGAAATTAAAATCACAGTTCTGTGTTTAGGAGGGTAACTGAGGACTGAAGTAGTCCAAAAATCCATGACAAATAATTGTGAGTTGCCTTGCTGCTTATTTTTAATACACAATATGTATTTTGTGCCATTAGTTTGTAATTCTCTTGAATCTTACCAAATTATTAGCCGATGGACAAATTGAGACTTTTCCAGCAGGAGAGAACTCTTCTCTTTATATACTCTAAATCTTGTGAAGGGGCTAAAGAGATAATTTAGAATAAGCCACCTTTTAAAGTTTTGTGTTTGAATATATGCAGCTTAAAAGAGATACTTGAAATTTTCTCACAGATTCTGGTCCTCTCAAAGAAAGTAGGAGTCACTGTAATTTCCCTTCAATTTTTAACATAGGGTAAATAAAGACCAGCGAAAATAATTGTATTTGGGGAATGATCTAGAAGAAGATTTGTTTTAAAGAATTAAAAGATGGAATTTCTGTATTGAAAGGAGTCAGATATAAATATATAGACAGAATTTAAAATCCTGGATATTTGAGGGAAGGTATCAGGGCAGAGTAGAAGAGGAAAGACTTTAGTAGCTAGGAACCCTTAATTAAACAAAATTTAAAAAAATGGTTTGTGTAGCTTTAGAACAATAATTTTTTAAGTTTGTCTTTATGTCAAGTACTAAAATGTTCCATTTCTGACTTCTGCGAGTAACAATCAATATATATTAGCAAGAGCTTGATTTTAAAACTGCTCAGGGTTCCAGAGGTAAGCCAACACATATATGTGGCATGCTGCCACCTCTTCTTGAGATTAGGTCACCAGCACATACTGATTTCCAAGCAGATTTATTTCTTTACATATCTGGACTTGCCCAACAGAAATATACAGAATCATACATTTATTCATCCATGATGTGCACAAACCAGCATGGGGGAAAAAAGCAATTTACCTGAATGAATATTAAGAATGAGGAACACTGGAATGTTTTTCTCTGTACACCGCTGATCTGAATCACTGGATTGAGAACTGAGTCAATGTCAGGTCTCAGAGGGTTGTGGTCAGTAGCACAGTCTACAGATGCCTGTAGTTCAGGGGTCTAAATCCAATCTTGTTTAACTTATTAATCACTTGGATGAAGGGGTAGAATGCAAGTTTGCTGATGCATAAAGCAGGGAGAAGTGGCTATACTCTAGAATGTGTTGAATGTGGTTTGTCTTACCTTGGAGTAGACCCATAGAATTTCGTAGAATTAGGATAGGCAGGGGAACATCCAAGGCACTTAATTAGCTGTTGAGACTAGAGCAGCACAGGAGCTGTAATTGATAGCACAAAGAAATGCTGGCTACCATGGGGCTGAAGAAATAGCCATTAATAATGGATAGCCAAAACAAGAGTTGCTCACAATGGCTGATGTTATAGTCAGGTTTTAGTGGGAGCTCTGTTCTCTGTGACAAACAGTCCTTGACCTAACAAGTATATTAATAGAATGAGTTGACCTGTGATAAAGAGAGTTGGTGGATCAGGACTGAATGGTCTGAGTGAGGTTGGTTGGACAATGAGATTCTGCGTGAATCTCTCCGTCACAAGGAGTGACCAGTGCTGGAGGTGAATGGGATCAATGTGAAGCATGGTGCGTGTGCATCTAACTTGAGAGTTGTGTTACAAGAGGATGGTGGAATTATCTGATTTCCTGCATGAGTGTGCAGAAAATATATGCTTAAAAGGCATGTGCATGTTTGCCGTGCCCTGCAAAGCTGGAAGAATGTGCATAAGAATGTATGTCACCTGGGATGTACATTATGTTATGAATAGACTAAGAGACCAGCTTCAAGGTGATTTCAGCCTTTATTAAAGAAAAATAAACAGCCTTTATTAAAAGAACAGCCTAGGAAGGGGGAGGCCTGGCGCACGCCACTGCTGATGTTCCCGCGATGACTCAGGGGAGGAGGCAATCAGTTCTGTCTCTGTACGGTGGATCTGGGTCTTCTTGCCTCACGAGAGTCTCCAGGAAGATGCTTGCTGGCACTTGGTCTAGGGGTGCCATGCTGTTTGAGTGCAGTCCTGGTCATGGTGGTCTGATGTTCTTCTCTGTTTTCCTCATCTAAAGGTGTTTAGATCTTTATTGGTACTAGGGTTCATTGGTTTTAGGGGGTTTTGTCTGCTAATTTAACTTCCGCCAGGTACTAGGCCTTATGGGAGGCTCATGTTTGCATAGGAGATGATGCAATCTTCTGCCATCATGGGTACAAAGGGAGCAGCAGGGCAATACTCGATGGTAAGGGGAAGGGGGTATGAACTAGGGACTGATTAACTTACATAACTTATGAGACATTTACAGAACATGCTAACAAACAACTGTATAACTTAACATTGAAACAGGTAATTAACCTTTAGAAACTTTATTTCCTACACATTATGGTGCATTCTTGCTTCTGTTTGCTCATAAGATTCTACACTGATTGACAGATAGGCAACTATCTCTCCTTTCATGCTTCTTCCTAGATGTTTTTATACACATGTATCCTTAGCATAAGTTAACATGGCACAAACTACTGACTGCCCATGCAGCAGAGTTCTGGGTTCTGTCTGAAATGATGTCTTGCATTAAGTGCTTAGTATTTTTGGGTCATTGAATTTCTTTTTGCTAGGACGTATCTTTATGAACCACATAGAACAAGAGTTGATGACCTCTTGTCTCCTTCAGTGTCATGTGTTTTGCTTATCAGAGGTGAATCACTGCAGTGTTTATTATCATTTTTCCACTTTTTATCTTTTACTTGAGCTGAGTTATGGAGAGATGAGTTTCTGGTAGTCAATGAAGCCGCTGTTTACTAATAATGGTGCTGCAGTAGTGCTTAATTTTAAATGACAGGAAGTTTGTAGCATGAAGAAATTTTGATGCGTGTATAAGCTTTTCTCTGCAGCCTTACCCATTTGCTTCACTCTCTGTATATTCTTTTATGCCTAATAACACATGACCTCAGTCTACTGCTAAAGATATTTGTAAGACTAATTTTCTCAAATCAGCCATCTTTTACCACAAGGCTTATGCTTATTCAATAAACAAAGAAGGCTAAAACAATGTTTTGTTTCAACCTACAAAACCATAAAAGTAAGAATCTGTTAATAAATGTAGATAACAGAAAGGTTTTTACACATTTTCATTATAACCTACCATCATTGTCACCATGTCTCATCTGTGTACCCCACCTTTTCACTGTTAAAATGTTACAATTTGCATCTTTAGAAAAATACTAGGTTCAGGTGAGGAAATATATGACCAAGTGAAGGCAGAACACAGAAACACATTCAGTACTTGGGGCAGCCTGTTTCAATTACTATGACCAAGAGATGTATTTCTATCTAAATTTGCCAGTATGAGGAAGAGAAGGACTGTATTTTCCATAAGGCTGAAATTATATTGTTGCTCTCAGGTAATTCTAAGTCTTCTTCATGCATGAGGTATGGTGTTTGAATTTACCATCTCAAAACTTCCCTTGGTTACCTACTGTAGGAACAACATATAAAAAATTCATACAACCTTATATATTGCTTGGAGTTTATCAGCTCAACACAGAATTGAGCATTAATCAAAGCCTCCCTCTCTCTCTCTCTCTCTCTCTCTCAAAAAAAAAAAAAAAAAAAAAAAAAAAAAAAAAAGCAGCGAAATGAATAAAACTGATGTGGTTTAGCATCTGATTACATGTCTTGAATACCTTCACAGATCTTTCCTCTATCAGAAGTAAACATTTGGGGATGGCCCAAGATACAGTATCATAAATCATACTACAGTGTCTGCAGACAAAGGAGAGAGGAAGAAATCCTTTTTGCATACCTTATTAAATAATATTTTTTAAAAGCATTGAACTGTTACAGATGTTCCCATTTACTATGCTGTTCTGTGGGTAAGCACAGTCCCTCTGAAATAAGTTGTGAAGTGAGAGAAAAATGAAGCTTGTCCAACTTCTCGCCCACCTTATTTGTATCAATACACTACAAAACTTGTAGTTTCCATTGCACAGGAAAATTTTGGTGCCTGACTTGGGAGCTAATTTTACAGTGGTTAACAGTAAATTTGAGTTTTTAGGTAAATTAGAAGCAGAAATTGAAGTTTAAATTTATAATTAAACTAGATTAAATTTTTAAACAAAATTAAATAAAATTTTAAGCTACAGTTAAAAATTGCATTTTAGTTACATTTTGCAGCACAAAAAAATTTAATTTATGTAATATACTTTCTCCACAAATTTTTATCGGTCTCATAATTTTCAGCATGTGGGCCTGAGTGTACCATCATTATGAACTATCTCTAAGGGTTTGGAGATGCCAGTTTGGATTTTGCACCAGGCTTGCTTCCCATTCTTAGCATAATGTAAATAGGCTAGGAAACTAAAGTGACCTGCAAAGCAGCTGTATCCCATGCTTGATGATCTACTTGAATTTGGGGTAGAGTTTAGACCTTTTCATTTGCTTGTTAAACTAATTGGTTATAAGGAGTTTAGACTCCTAGTCTACTAGCTGTTAAAAATTGGGGTAAAAAGAATAGTTTGCCTGTTAATCATTGCTTATTGGGTATTTTTTTCAAGAATAAAGGGATTTTCTTACTTCAGTAGCACTTTGTTACATTTTAGAAAGGTTAAGGCATTGAATGTATTACAGGCACAGCACAGTTGGCTTTTGTTCTAATTAATACCTCTGAAACAGTGCTCCCATAGATCTGGAAATCCAAAAGTTTGAGCATATCAAGATCCTTGTTTAGTACTTGCATCACAAATCCACCAAGGTCTTGGGTTCAATCCTCATACTTCACTTAAGGTTTAGACTCTATGATCCTGCTGGGTCTCTTTCAACTCAGAATATTCTGTGATTTTGTTTTTCAATTTGGTATACATTTGATTGACCTTTTTCCACCGCAGCAATGTTTAGCTCAAGTTTTGTCTTGCTGTCTTTGAAGAGACTTTTTCTTTCAGTATTTAATAGTAATTGTAAACTCATAAAGTAGATTTGCTATGGTTTAAGCATAAAGCTGTCTTGAAAGCTTGATCATTACATGCCTTCTTTAAAAATCTTTAACTTTGTAGAAGATAAATTGTGGCAGAGAAAGAGATCACTTCTGGTTTGGATTATGTTGTTGGTAACATTTTTAGTATGTGGGATAGTCCCTGAAGGCTCCTCTGTTAGAAGTTAACTTATGGACTTTCTTTTTCCTTGTTGCATTCTTATGCTTCATGTTGGATTGAATCCCCTTGTTTCACAGTAATTGATAGGTCTTTTTAAACTGCTGTGTAGACATTGACATCTGGCCTTTCTGCAGTGCTAACACAGTTCTCTCCAGTGTTTTTTCAGCCTTCAAGACTTCTGCTGAGGTCTGTGAAAGGGACACTGTAAAAACAGCTTTGTGGAATTTTTCACTGTTTTTTTCACAACAGAGCCCTGTATTTTATTGCTCTGTGGGTAGAACTGGTTGAGCTTCTTAGGTCATGCTAGTTTGCCACTCCAGTTAGAGCTGTGGTAAGAAGCTCACTTGAAGTGCAAGCACTTTGTCTTTTCCTCTCTGTGTGTAACATACTTGTACACAGCAATGAATTCCAGCTTGTCTATCTGCAAAGTCTTTTAAGTATTGGTTGGTTAAGCATATATCCTAGTAAGTTTGCCTTTTGTTTCTTCAAACAATATGTAATTTTCTTAAACCACCTAAAAGTTTGTCATATCTTCTTGAATGTATAGATGTTACCTGTTTCCTCTTATGAAAGGGTTAGAATTAAAATGAATTGCAGATTCCAATAATCCTCCTAGGCAATAAATGAAGTTAAGTAAGTGAGAATCTGCCTGTGAAATAATATAGTTAATATTGCTTAAGCTATATCCAGAGAAAATGATCTTAACTGTTGCTCAAGTATTCGTGATTGAAATTCAAGTGGTTAATATCAGTTTTACAAGTTCAGACATTTATATTTCAGTGCTATAACAAGGGATCATGTTTGTAGCTAGTTGGATAATTTGCTAATAAACGAGATACAGCACTGTTATTGATAAACCACTGGAGACAAGATTTTAAGCACAGTGTTGTTTTCTTTCTAATAGTTACAAATACTTCTCAATAGTAGTTGAGGAAAGCAATGCAGTTAAAGAAACCAAACAACGATTAACCTTTAACCACTGACGATGCTTCTGTTAGCTGTAGCTTTTAGCATGGTGATAACCATCTGACAAGGCGCCTGATGTTGTTCTGATGCCAATCTATTGGAATGTTACTATTTGTTCATCAGGGAAAGCAAAATTACTTTTGTAGGGAAAAATTACTTTTCACATGGGAAAAGAGAGAAAGGAGAGTATACAAAATGCTTTCAAATAAATATGTGCTCCTGGGATATTTATGAAGCTCTGTCAAAACTTTAAGCTACATTATAATAACAAAAATTAATTTTGTAACTTTTAAGAAGTCTTGGCAACTGACACACTACACTGTAAAAAGTTCCTTTTAAATTAATGTCTAAAACATCTCTTACAGTAAATGAGGCAGCTTTGAAGTACCTTTTTGAAACTAGTGAACTAAGTAGAAGCAATTTTTTGTTCACTCCTTCACTTAAGCTTTGGAGGGGAATGTGGGGGGAAACGCAGCCCTGGAAAGCAGAATGGTTTTTCTGCCAAGAGCCACTGTGTGTCAGAAATGGCAAGAGAGGCTTCTCATTGGAGTGCCCGTAGCGGCCCCTGCTGGCCTATTCTTCTTATGGCACTGGGGGTGATCGCTTCAAAAATGAGAATCAGAAGAAACATGCTGCTTAACTTACTCCTCAAGAACAAAGGGAACTGCGAATATTTTCCAGCTGGTGTCAGCAAAGAAACTACAACTGGTATCTTTTCCCTGCCTTTGTGGTTTTGTAAAACAGTTTGAACATTCTTGTTTATAATCACTACAGACACAATAGTGAAGATTGCTTTAACAATTCTAACTGAAAAAAAAAAAAAGGAAAAAAAAAAAAAAGGCTTCTTAATCAGCTTGCCTGTTTTCAGCAACAGGTATACAAGATGATGAAGCAACAGGGAAAAGTCTCAGAAAGTTAAGTGTTGGGCAGTATGACAATGATGTTCCTGGGGTGCCATCATATAACAGGTGTGGATGGATGAAGTCTCCTGCTACTCACCAGGCTGTAATTCCAGGATCACAGGTTGCTGGAGAAAAAACCAAGGAGGTAAACAATGAAGAATTTTTCACTAAATTCTGAAGTAAGTGGCCAGTAGGAAGTCTTATGTTCTGTGTCCAGAATTAATGTGAAGCAGTTGGGCAGTTGCATCATGGCAATAAGAACAAGTAACTGCATTTACCTCAGAAATGCAATTCAGTGTTTAAGGATGTTCTTGTCTGTTCTGTGTTTGCATTTTTTCAGTGTCCCAAGATCTCTCTGTTGGATCAGAGATCACATTATATCTGATTACAGAAACCTTTTGTAATTTGATGAAGAATGCCCCACTGTGTCATAGGGTTAAGTGAAAATTATCACACTGTAATTTTGCTTTTTTGTCTTCTCTTAGATGATCACTGTACATTACCAAGATGAAATAGATGAGGGAATCTTCTCCACAATAAAAAATGGAAATGAGGCTGTCACATTCACATCAACTTTTCCCCTGTCACCAGAGATGACATATGGTAAAAAAAAAGTCTGTCTCTGTTTATATATTTGTTTGTTTGTTTTAATAGTACTATTGATATTTTAGCTGTTACTGAAGAGGAATTGCCTTTTTCTGTCTCTCCTAGTGACAGCACCTCCACTGTGTCATCAGCAGATTCCTTCCAGCCAAAAGGTCAGCAGCCCATCTGAGCTGCACAGAACCATTTCTGGTAAGGTACCCCTCTTTCCTAAATAATATGAAAATGAACTGTGTGTGAAGGCAACTAGCACAACAGTGGTTTATAAACAGAACATATAAATGGTGAATTTAGATGCGTGAGTCAGAGAAACAGATTTTAGCAGTCCTATTTTGGTCACACCAAAAACAAGTGAGTAATGAAGAATTAACAAAGAAATATTTAATGCCTTCCAGATTTTAACTGCCAACAGGGTGTCTCATGTTTACATTCATTGTGCAATTCAGTGTGGAGCAATTAGGCAGCTGCATCACAAAAATAAGAAAAAATGCAGCTCAGTGTTTAAGCCTATCCTGCTCTTGTTCTCTATATCTGTTTGCATGGTTTCAATGTTTCTCAATCTTTCTGCTGATATTTTATGCTGTGATGATGTGATGGTAGCATCAGGAGATTTGAGTTCTTTGTTATTTTAAGCAGGTTTTGTCTCCATCTGAGGAAAGTCAGGTAATATCTATGTTGTCATCTTTCCAGGAAACTGAAGCTGACAATAGACCTTGACAATAGCTATGCTCAAGTCAAGGAGATCCTTCACCAGAGGAATGGGTGTTCTGGAGGGTTTTTTTGCCATGATACAGTTTGTAAATGCACAACCATGGGAAAGTAGTTGGTAGTAGATGATTACATATTTAAAGAATTCATATGATCTAGCTATGATTTTTTATAAAAAATGATGATTTTTAATGCTTTAACTCTTTGCTACAAAAAATAGCAGCTAAACTACTGTTACCTGTCACCTTTTTTGTGCAAAATTATTTGAAAACACTAGGATTTAAAAGAAAAAAGTATTTCTGGACTGCATCAGAAAGTGCTGGACATAGCAGGAAGCTAGCTAATGTATTTAAAACCTGAATAAAAATCATAGGCATTCATTTTATGCATTACATAACGTTCAAATGCATCTATATTATGTATAGTTTTACTGCTTAGGCTATGACTGTCTTCTCCAGGAGGATTTTGATAATAGACTTTTCAAGAAATTTGATGATGGGTTTTGATGCAATAATAGTGTTTTAGTTTTAACTTTTAAAAAAAAAACCTTTATGTTTAATTTGCCTCACTTAATAGTTATCAAAAGCAAATAAAATCAACACAGAATAAAATCAGCTATAGAAAAATCTTCTGTCCAGTTCAAGACATCTCTTTATGGTTCTCCCTAATTCTAAGTAATTAGTGGCATATATCCTCCTGGGGACAACATCATCAAATCAACTATAGGTTGAACACTTTGTTGTTAAATGGTTTCTATTAAAGTTGCTAAGAGCTAAGACTTGCCCTGGAAAAAATATTTGGCTTTCAATATATTTCTCTATTTTGATTCTCCTGCTTAATTCTAAATGTTGTCATCTCTCAAATGCTGGTTTTAAATACTCAGCTATTCTTCCTTTGAGTGCCTGTTTCATAATGAGGCCCAAGGTGTACTGAATGCTACAGGTTAAGTGCTCATCTCCATGCAGCTTTGGTTTTAGCGGTAAACATAATGGACTTTGACATTAAAGGTGCTAGTTGTTAGTTAAAGGTTAAAAGTGTATGAGGTAGGTCAGCTAGAAAACATGAAGTTAAAGATACCTGTTAGCAATCATCTCTTAGAAATGTTAATTGCATGACTTTCCCATCAGAGCTCAGAAACTTCTATTCACAGTAAGAATCATACTTTAAATGTTTTAAAATTTTCTCTCTTCCCTTCACTTCTTCTATAGTATTTCGCCTGTATCTACAACATCTACTCTATCTACTTGCTTTTGTGTCTTCTAATTTTTTTGTCAAGAAGCACTTCTTATTTCTTCTACCAATCCCTAGTTCATGCCCAGAGCAAGAGTGTTATGTTTTGTGTGTTGAAGAGGCCAAGAATCTGAAGGGAACAGATGCAGCTGTTCCTGTGATTGAGACTACTTTAATGCACATGCCATAAAGGTGACTCTAACAGTATGCACTTTCCAAGAGTTCTTAACAGCCTCAATTTTTAGTACTTTCCCTTGCAGCTTAGCTCTTCTTTTAAATGCTTACATGGTCTTTATTTTGGTAAAAGTCAGGAAATACACTGACTTCTTAAGAAATTTTCAACAGTGTGAAGCCTTTTGAATCATGGACTCTGGAGTCTTAATTTCTGCCATTAAGATATTACCATTTTTGTCTCAGTTCAGGTCACTCTTGAATTCAAAATTGTTTTGTTCTGCACCTCAGCTTGCTGTTTATCTGCTTTTTAAGTTACCAGTGAGGATGCTGTAACTTGGTTACCAATTATCTAGATGTATTACTGTTTTATTTCCTTCCTGTTTCCTTGTGGAGAGTAATTAGCACTTACCATATCAAGGGATTCTGTTGTGCTTTTAGAAAAGTACAGAAGTATATATTTGAAAAGAAAAAAATACATGGTTTTGTGTATGTTATAGTCAAGAATTGCAAAGACATCCAGTCCTTACATATAAAAAATTATAAAATTCTCTCTTCTTTAAGTTATTCTTGTAAACTGTGTATCTAGCATCTTGAGTGTCTCTGATTTTTAACCTGTTTACCTAAGGACACAGTCTTTAATAAAGTCTTATAAAATGGAGCTCTTTTATCCCTAGAAATCTTTATTTTTCTTTCCAGGTTGTAATAAATGAACAAGCCCAATTTCGTAAATCAAAATTTAGAATTTTATTTCAAGACTTAAGTTCAGTCTCTAACAGCCACAATTAAAAGGAACAGCATTGAACCCCGGGGTTTCGGCACTGAGTGAACGCGGAAACAGATTCTATCGCTCCGTAACCCCCTCTGTTCACCCTGTGTGCCCAGAGCCGCCGGTTTTTATACAGTCTTTCGCTGAGATTGGACGCGACCTTAGCGCTCTTGCTTCGTGGTAGCTTCATTAGGTATTCATGTTCAGGTCCTGGGTCGGTTGAATAGGTTCTCGGAGTAGAACAATGCCATGATTGCCGGGTCCGGAGAAGGTTTGGAAATGTTAAATCGGGCCGGAACAGATAAGATATCAATCTCCTCTAAATCGTTCGATCGTTAGCACGCCCATCTCCGGGGAAGGCATGGCCAATCTCCCCATTTTCCCATTCTTTTAGTTTTGTTGGTTGTCCTGAGGCTTTTCCCGGCAGAGATTCTTTCCTTCCCCCAACCCCCGTGTCCCTCTCTTGCATTTTTTGGCCTTTGTTAACCCTAAACACACTTTAGGTTCTACAGATCTTAAATCTGACCAAACGCAGATCAACTTTATATTACATATCACCGCATTTCAACTCGAATTAATTACATATCACATTACCTAACACGAATTAACTTTAGGTCACATATCACACAGGTGAAGCCACTTTGTTGGGGAAAGTCAGTCTAATAGTGTTAGCATTACATTAGCAATGCTCCAACTCTTCATTCTCCCTGTACATTTATTGGTGATGTCCTGCCTGCAGAATTTCTTTTCAGAGCCTTGTTCTTTATCAAGCAAGTGTAAATCTAACTTCTCTCAGTCTGTATGCATGCAGTCAATTTTGTGTCAGCACTGCTGCTCCAGTGATCACTTGCTGCCATGGTTTTGTGGCCCTTTTCTTCACTTTACGTAGCTTGAAAGTAATATAGGACCCACAGAGTTCATTCTGAATTATCTTTGAAAGACACCTTGTTTCTTGAGATGAATCTAAGTGGTCTATAAATTGACTAGTTTTATAAATACCCCTCAAAAAATAGGGCTGCTCCAGATAGAACCCAGATACAGCTCTATAGAATATCACAATAGCTAATGTATATTTTGTGGGAGGGAGAGTCCCACACATCAGTGAAGGAACTGAAGCTCTATTTGTAGGCCGTTTTGAAACTTATAAAGGCTCTTTTGTCTCAGACAGCAGACAGCTAATTCAAGTCCATTTGTATATAGAAGTAACAAATAAAAGTGTAGGAAGCTCTTTGCCAGGGGACTGAATGCTGGCTAGCTGCCCTGTCACTCTACCCCTGAGGCTAGATGTGAAGAACTGCCCCTTCTTCAGCCCTGGTCAAAGCATAGACAGGAGTTTGCAGAAGGTCTGCATTCACAATCAGGCACTGTGTTGCAACAGAAGGCGGGGATCTGTGGACCAAGAGAAGATTGTCTATAATCCTTTATCAATGTACTGACAAAAAGAAGACACGATACAACTCTTTTCCATCTTCTCTGAACAGCCTAACTAGACTTGTGTTGTTCAAGCAGTGCAAATGATGGAATGAAAGCTTTGCTGCCAGTATAAGGAATCTCTGAGTCTTCAACCATATGTAAACCCTTGCCTTTTCATCTCTTCCATGGAGCTTATCCTGTGTACTGTACTCAAAGCTTCTGTATGAGCTGCATCTATTCTAAAAATTCTTAAGAAGGCAGCTTTTCTCTTGATGCCATTGTAGAACTCTTTAAGACCACACACTAGGATATTTCCACAATTTTTCTCATACAGACACTGTTTTTATCTGACAGAGACATTGTAGTCCTAAATTCCTCTCATTGACTAACACAGAGTTACTCTATTTCATCATCCAGTAGAGTGATAAGTGTTTAATATATGTATTGGAAGGCAAACCTAACAGCCTCATTATTGCATGATTCTATGTCTTGGTTTTGAAAGACAGTTGTCTGCCAAGGAAAGCTAGAGCTTCCCTTGGAATGGAGAATGTAAACCACCTTCCCTCCAATTTATTATAATTTTGCAATTAGGGGCTTTCAGGCAAAGATATGGGAATAGGAGTAACAGTTCTTTACTTGGAATATTAAAAAAAATTACAAATGTAATACAAAAAATCAAGCAAGCAAGCAAACAAAAATCCTTGGAAAAAACCCTGACAGAGTCAGGGATACAATGTGATACCCTGTTGGCAGGGTGTTGGAGGCAGTCCAAATAAATCCTCCTGGAATAACTGATGAGGTTCTGTGGAGTAGAGATGATCCTGTAGAAAGTCCAGTGGTGGCTAAATGGGTCCAGTCTTCCTCTGGGATCCAGTGGAAAAACCGGATACCTGCTGGTCTTGAGTCTCACTTTTTATCTAGCTAGGAACAGTTGGCTCCCCCCTCCACACGCGCCACCGCCCCCCGCCCCCCGGGTGGAGCATCTCACAGTGTGATGATGTAATGTGTCATGCCATTGTTGAGCCTTAATGGCCCATGATCAGAAGATGTCCCCCTGGAGGGTGGAGGGGTGGTGAAAGATAAGAAACTTTGCCCCACCTGGTTTTAATGGCTGGGCCATTATCAGAAGGCATCTGCTCCACTCCCTCCTGGAGTTACAAGAGATAAGGAAAAAACATCTCCCCAACAGCTTTCAACAGATGAAATAGAATACACATTTTTTGGTTACATAACCCAAGACATTCTATTACCAATTAGAATTGTATACTGCTGTGGTTTCATAGTGTTATTCCAAGATTTTGATTTCTTCCAGTCACTGAGTTACAAGGGAAATGATACATACTGGTTAATTTTTTTAATTTAAAAATGTCAGGGTTCTAAACTGAGGGTCTGTTTGGGAATAAAACTGAAACAAATTTGCAAAAGGGAAAAATTCCCTGTTTATGAATGGCAATTTTTTCCCCACAATGTGAAAATCTTTCATATAATATTCATTTATACCTGTCTTTCTCTCCTCCTCTTACCTGTTTATGTAAGTTACACATGTCCAAAGCAAGTAATAGGTACAGAACTTTTCCAGATCTGGGATCCATTTGCTTACAACATCAGTGCATCTACTTATGTGGATGGTTATCATAAACTCCATCCTCCTGGAAACAGGTGCATTTTCATTTTTGATATTGCAATTTTTGTGTTTATATATATATTTTGATGCTTTGTTCGTTTTAGTGGGTTTTCATTTGTTTGTTTGTTGAGACTACCAATGAAAAATAAAAAATACCAGTAGAGAGAGGAAATTTATGATTTAATGCAAAGCAGATATACCAGATTTCTGTTACATTTTCCATTGTCCTGCAATTGCCTTTGACATATTTATTTTCTGGCTGAATACAGTGTTCATCTACACAATATTTTTATAATTAAACACCTAATGTTTCTTACTTGTTATAAAATACACCATTTACTATTGCATAAGAAGCCTCCATAGGCTTCAAGGAGCAAGGAGGAAATGACCTGGATTTCCTTTGGGATTCTACCAGCATGAACTTAATGAGGGCTTCCAGAAAAACCATTTGGAATGCTGTAAAGCAAAATCATAAATGTTCAGAGACCACTTCTTGGTTGTTGTAAGCCCTGAAGTCAATATAATGTACCATGATCTATCACACTTTTCCATCTCTGGGTTACTTTCATTGAGAAATTCAGCTCAGTAGGACTAATCTTTATACAAAGTTTTTATTGCAGGACGATACGTTTTCAAGTCCTCATTCTCACAGATCTCCTTCCCTTTGTGCCACTGATTATAATACAGTTCTTAACATATCTTTCAAATACAATCATGGAAATGTTTGGCCTGTGATGAAATAAGCAATGCTTATTACCAGTGATTTCACTCTGGTAATCCAAATTCACCACAAAAGTGATAATATTCCATCTCATGTGCTGAAAAACGTAACCATTTAATTTCGTTTATATCAATCTGGTGGAAAATATCTCGTAACAGTAGGATAAAATTGAAACTGGAAATAACCTAAAATACTTGTAGTCTACACCTGCCTTTACTGAGTGGTATTAACCAAAATCCTTACAGTTTAATTGTCTACAACTGAGCTATTTGGTAATCAGCTGTAATTGAGCTCCCCCCCGCCCAGTTTGGCTTAAATTTTCATGGGAGGAACTCTCCCAGTCTACACTGCTTAACTTCCTAAAGCTTTCGAGATTAAATGATTTAGAGTTTAATCCATTTAAACTCTATTTAAATTCTAAACTCAAATTCCATTTGTCCATATATGGACAGACTTTGTTTACAGCTATGTTACATGTTTCTACAGAAAACTTAAAAAAATCTGTACATGTTTTAGGCACTTAGTAAACATTCTAATATGTCATTGATTCAGATGAGAAAGGAATATAATTATACATAACTGAATATGAAAAGCTAAGGTGTGCCAAGTCCATGGCATATAATATGTGATGGTAAACCAATGGGACAATATAAATGTGTGTTTTCTTTGGCTGATACATTAAAGCTGACAAAATAGGCCACCCTTGTTACTGGATTTTCATAAGAAATTCATTCTCCAGAATATACTCTTTCTTCCACTGCTTTTGGATACTCTGTGTTCATAAAATATTCTGGAACAACAATACATTTTGTTTTGTAGCCAGTGTTGTATCTGATCACAGACTCAATAATTTTTCAAATCTGATGCCTATGTCAAGACAAAGATACTTCATGGTGAATTGTTCTTACGGCTCCCTGAGCTAAACTTCTGCAAAGAGACACAGTTGGCTGTGACCTACATGTTGAACATCATGTGGAACATGAGAAAAATTCAAGTGCTACAAATGGTCATGAAAAATAGTGTGCTAGAAGAATGCATAATCTAGTGCACATGTATATAATTCCATGTGCAGCTTCTCTATAATACTGAAGAATTTGAAGGAAAAAAAAAGAGAAGATAGGTTCTTCAGACATTACATTGAAGAGATGTCAAACTATTCACACTCTCCTCTTCCTACCCACCTTGCTTTTGTAGCAGGCTTTGCATCTGGACAGAAACACTGTGATCGTACATCAGAATGAGCCTTAAACCATATCCTGCCCTGTTAAAATTTCTTTGGAGAAAGAATCAGATACTGATTTGGAAAGACTTGGTTTTATACTGTGTGTTTAATTTTCTGTGCAAGTATTTATACTGGTTTTTTTCATTTGTTTGTTTTAATGGATGACTTTTCATTCCACATGGGTGAAGTGCTGATAGATATGTAAATCAGAGAACTGAGACTGTTCCTCTAAAAATGGCCCTCTCAGAGGCCCCTTGGCACTGCCTGCATTATCCATTTAAACCAAGACACTTCTGAAAAGTTACATGGAAACTTCTGCCTAAAACAGCAAATGTGAATTAAGTTTTCTCACAGGGAAATGAGTATCCAAGTGGTGGAGACCCTAAATACAGAAAGAGACTACTTTCTCATCCACTCATTTTGTCCTGAATTCAAATGTTGAACTGCATTAAAGGAATGGCAGATCTTGTGACAAGAGTGTTTTCTACAAGAATGCATATGAAATAAGGTTTCTAGCTTGGGACATCTTTAAAGTCTCTTGCATGTTATATGTCTTTCATCAATGGTACCTCAACAAGTCTGACTGATCTTTGATCCCTCACTAGTAGCATTAAATTGAACAACTGCTGATAGGTTCTTCATCAAGAACCCACCCACCCTGTAAGCACTTCCCTTATTTGGGGCACTGCACTTTAATCCAGTCTGTCTGTTACTTGTTTTGTCTTGACTAACTTTTCATACCACTGTGAACTGAAAATGAAACAACTGCCTTATTCCAAAAGGATTTAGTAACTGAGAAAAATCTTGAAGTTTTTCATAGGACACGTTATTGCCAGTTACAGTTTCATTCAGGAACCAATACATCTGAAAGTTTAATTGTGTGGCCTGCAGCTTACATTCTTCCTGTAGCTCTAGTCCAAGGGCATCTTCTCTTGAGAAAAACCAGTAGTATTATCTGTGGTGGTGGTGTTGTTTTTTGGTTTTTTTTAATATTTGCCATCCACAATAACTTGGAATATGCATTTATTAGTTGAAAAGATGATGGCACATCCAAGGGTGCTGAACACAGTTTCTTGTTATGTTCACTAGTATATGTGAGAGCTCAAAAATTCTAAAATTCTGGCAATAAAATAAGCTGTATAATTCTGAAGTTCCAAATTAAAAAAAAAAAAAAAAAAAAAAAAGTTGGTTATATAATCAAATATTACATGGGAAAATGTGTTTATACAATACTTCTGTGTTGTTACTTTATTATGAGCTCAAACCATATGTGTCTCTTCAGCTAAATTTGAAATACACCCTGATAGTACACTGGTGGGTGGTGGTGGTTTGGTTTTGTTTTTTTCCTCTTTCTTTTTTCATGCTAAGAACCATTGAAAAAGTGATTACTTGAGAGGTTTTTAAAGCATTCTGTTTTAAAGAGTTTGGTTTCTCTTTTTTTCCCTTTCCATGGGAAAAAGAAATGCATTTCCCCAAATAAATCAGTAATTTGATAAATAACTTTGTATATATTAATTGAAATATAGATGAATAATGTCTTACATGTATATAAAAAACCCCAAAATAATCTGAAGCTGAGAAATCCGTCACTAATATTTGTTTCTTTTGAGGATGCAAACAATAAGCCATGGACAGAAACTTTAAAAATAGAAATACAGGGTTGGATGAACAGGCAGCCTAGCAGATGTGTTTGTTTTTACACATACCTGAGGTTGCTTGTTTGCAGTGCATGTGCATAGCATACATTTTTGAGATGTCACCAGTCACTTTGTCTGGAAAAGGTTAAATTAACAAAAACCCATGGGAACAACTACTGCTCGTGCTATGATTCTATGAAATTTTTTCAACTTTTTCAGGATCAGGCCTTCTACTATATGACATGGCACTTAATGACTGTGATGTGCCAGAGTAGTCCATGTAGTTTGAGGGAAGGCTGAAGAAGAAAGCTCCAAAAATCAAAGTAGAGCCATGAGCCTGCTTTTTCAAAAAAAATTGCAGTTTTAAAATTATCCAGTGTTTGAGTGTCTATGAGGGTCTGTCTACTGCATTCACAAGTTAAGGATATTCTGCAGTTTTAGAATGACAGACTTTCAGTGTTGAGTGGGAACAGAGAGGAAATACGTATTCAGTTCCACTTGATTGTTTATAGTCTAAAGATCATATTGCTCTTTGTTTTTTAAGATGCTATTCTCCCTTATGTTAATTCTCTTCATGTTTATTCCCTCTTGCAGAGGAGGAGAAAACCAAATTAATCTGTGTTTTTCTCTGCCTGAGTTAGGCATGTTATTTCACAATGATATTTATATTTAGGCACCTTATAGACAAAATCTGAAATGAACAATCTACTTGACATTGATTCCCACATTTCTGTCAGTCATCAGGTTAGAAGGGAAATGCAAGACATTCCTTCATGAATTGTGGAGTTTGCTGAATTTGTATGAGGACACAGCATAGCCAATCTGCTGCAGGGGTTCTTGTTGGAGAAAGGTACATGTTACAATTCAAGCCCAACATTTTAAACTATTTTGGATACATTTTGCTGTGTAATGATTCTGATCAGACCAGGAATCTTATATACTGTGTCTAGAAGAACTGTACACTGGTATCACCTGGCAGAGATTGAAAGACCAGATCCTGATTGCTGTGCTGTGCCTGGAATAGCCATGAAACCAATTCCTCTTGCCAAATAACAGACTTTCTCCTTTTGACATGGCAGTATCTTACACACTGTGCTGACCTAAACCAAATCAGTTCCTCACCTAAGACATCCAAACACCACCTTTCTTTCTTTTCCTGACCCTCTAACCCTTCTTTTGTGTACGATCAGCCTTGTCCTTTCTGTCTTCTGGCTTTAGAGTTTCAGACTTTTTTCTTCCTTCAGAAGAAAATCTCATCTGGTTGAAATTTTGAATTTGTGACAGAAAGACAAGCAAAAGGTGAGATTTTTGTTATGTGCTCTTTTGTTGTTAACTGTCCATGTCAGAGGAATTTTCTCAATAAGTAGTTCCTTAAGTATAATTGAGTCTGTTAGAAGGATGCCTGCAAAAAAATCTTAAGAAAGGGTGAATTTCATAAATGCTGACAAAACTCAAGTATTAGTAATACTTTTAATTACATGATTTCTGCTTGCATTACATCCTTATAATACTTAGGAAAGTAAGTTTCTTACTTAACCACTTAGTTCGTCATATGTCATCTCAGACTGCTGTCATCTTCTTTGTTAAAGGTTACTATTGTTCCTTTCTAATTCAGCAAGTGTAAATAGCCAAACAAGCAAAGCTTTCAAGATTTGAAAATCAGGAAAGAAATGAGATATCCAAAGGTCCTGTGGTTAGAGTGCTTTTTATGCAGAGATGGGGATTCTTTCTATGGAAAGAAATTTTCTCTGATCATTATTGTTTATAGGAGTGTGAAGACTGTATATGACTGCATCTGGCTCTGCCAGGAAGCATCCAAGACAAAGTGTAGTTTTATAATAAATTAATCTAAGTAACTGATGTCAGTTCTGAACTGCTGCACAATAACCTCTTCTGACCCCGTGGCAAGGATTTTCCCTTCTTTTTACCTGATAATATGGTGTATATCACAACTAACCTTTGCTATTTGGTTCTTCTGAGTGCAGTCTTTATGCAACATGTTTAATAGGAGCAGCTGCTATGAAGGAAAACAGTGATAGGAATGAATATTCTTACAAAGAAATAATTTGATTTACATTATGGTCTGTGGAAGAAGCAAAATGTTAATTTACCAGTACTCATCTCTATAACCAAGCCAGCTTGTGTATTTTAATATTATCAAGACGGTTTCATACACACATTCAAAACATAGTGCCTGTAGAAATTTGAAAGCAATAGAATAATTCATTATGGGAAAGTTTTAAATGGTTATATTTGTTTCTGTCTGGATCTAGTAATTTCCTGCAGTCATCCTTGCAGAAAATACAGTGTGCTGGGCACTGAAGAACAATCTGAAAAGGAAATGTGCTGCTTATTGTGGAGCTGCAGTGTTTCCACTCCTCTTCCTGACCTGTAAATAAAACCTGATCAGAACAATGCTAGGGGGATGTTGAATGCAACACAGTAAGGCTACACGTGTAGATTTTATGATCTTGGGAGGAGCTTTATTCAGAGCTCTGGATGCTAAATTTATCCGAGACTGTTGAGCCAGTTTGGTGTAATAGAGTAGCTGGGCTTTGGTTAAAAAACTCTAATCTGACAATTCTCGGTTTCGTGTCTTGCATCTCTCTTAAAGAAACAAGTGAGGTCAACTGAAGTGGTGGGAGAAGAACAACACCCGCCTCCCAACATTCAAAAAAACCCCCTCAAACCAACCAAATACCACCACACACACACACACACACACCCCAACGCAAGCCCCACGGCTCGTGTGCTGGCCGCTCGGTCTCCGCCCCCGCGGCGCTGCGCGGAGCAGAGGACCCGCTGGGAGCGGCGCTCTGCTTGGAAAAGGCGGTGAGAGCCGGGCGGGGAAAAGCGGTGGGGGTAACAAGTCAGACGCAAATGAGGTGGAGTCAGCACAGCAGGCATACATTGAATGGGCAGTCGATCTGAAGAGCGAGCGGGAAGCCTAATCTACAACTATCGGGGAATTACTTTCTGCCTGGATTAAATGAAGTCTGGCTGTCCTTCATCTGGGTGGCTCTATTGAGACAAGGGAGCCTGTGCTTCTCTCGTCGAAGACACTAGAACCCACTTTACGGTGAAGTTCTAACACGCGAGGGAGAGCGGAGAGTGCTGGCAAATGCCGGAAATAGCTTTTCCCAAGTCTCTGCGCTGAGGGGCAGTGCGCCCGTCTGCCTCGATTCGGTGAGCCACAGGCAGCATGCAGCACGGAAGAAGGGACGGACGATTTCGCACAGCCCCACCCATGCGGGAGGAGTTGTCACGATGGCTTCCATAGGTAGGCTTGTAGTTCCCTGCGTCCCTGTTTTGTGCGTGTTCCTAAGTCTGAAAACTCGTTTTGTGGGTTGGTCTTGTGTTTGGCTGGTCGCGCTTGCCGCAGCGGCAGCGAAACGTGACCCTGGCAAAAAGGGGAGGGCGGCGGGAATTCACCAAAGCGAGGCGGCCTCAGGCAGCAGCCCCCGCGGCCGCTCCGCTGGCGGGGTGGGGAGCTGGGAGCACTCACGGAGCCTGAGGCCTGCTACTGCTGCTGCGAGCTCTGTACAAATTAAGTGTTACGCCTTTAGTAATCATGTAACAACCATGGGAGTCTACGCGGAAACTCAGAAGGTTTGCAGCCAAGGAGTTCTGTCAGTATGAGAGTTTTCTGCAATCACTGAGGAATGATTGAGGGCATCAGGCAGGGATCGGGAGTTTTGTCTAGTCACTTTTCTGCCGAGGAAGCCTTGTAATTTTTTTTGTGTCGTGGTAGGTCTTTTTCAAAGTAGAAAAAATGAGGGCTGCCTGGAGTATACATAATTTCTGTCTACGTAGAAAAAATTTGTCCAGGCGGAGTGTTTTTCCTCCCCTGAGGAGTTCTTAGTAATGTTACAGCAGCACTGAATTTCTTTTCAAAAACATGAAAGGTGTAAGATTTTGTAAACAACAGTGTTTCCTAAATGAGGAGTATGGTATAGTTTTTCTGCTTTCTTGCTTAATGAGAAAACCACTTTATTTTGCCATTACCACTGGAAGGGTAATTCATCTAATTTGTGCATACAAGACAAAGTGTACTTGTGTAATACATGTAAAACACTCTCACTTTCTTAGCTCAGATCTGGATTTTCCATGAAAATATAATAGAGTCTTAGAGTAGCCAACTATTACATGATACAGTGTACAGGATGCACCAGAATAAAGAGCCTGGTTCCTACCACCTTAATGCAAACAATTTTTCTATTCAGGCAGTAGCAGCCCATGCTTGGGTAAAGACTGCAACCCTAAAAGGAGAGTTACTGAATCACAGTTCTCAAGAGACAGACCAAGAAAAAAATTGCAAGAACTTTGCTTCTCAGTCATGTGTTCTGGGTTACTGAAGATAAACTGAACTGAGTTTGGTTTTAACAGATTCACTTCCAGGTTATTAAAAGCAGCCTTTGAAAAGTCAGGTTTTTTCTGGTTTTAAAATAAAATGGTTTAGGTAGACTACTTGAAAATCAAAAAGCATCCCTTGCTTTTGTTATTCAGGCTGCAGTGAGCTGGGTTCAGCTTTTTTTTCAGGCAAGTGACTAGAAAAGTGAAGATTGAAGATTGTCATATTTAGGTGGAATTTTTCTCACAGCAGGAGAACAGGACCAGAGTGACAGTTCTGATAGAAGGTCTAAACATCAGTATGATTGCTTCCATTTCTTCTATGAGGCAAATATACCTCAGACATCAAAAGCTGCATAATAGGACCTCTGGTTCCTTGTGGCACAAGGGAACTGGGCTGAGACAGGAAAAGGGGAGTTTAAACTCCTCCTTTCTCTCTCTTTCATCTTAGGCAAAGTATATAGGGTTATAACACAAAATAGAAAATGTGACTGAGTCTTTGTTCTTGCTTCTCAGAAGTGTCAGAAAGTCAGGCCCAAGCTCTGTCCCTTCTTCCCCCCTATACCTTCACCCTTGCCTCCATTCCTTTGGCTTTGCAGTATATCCTTCAGTAGACAAGTGGCAGTTTTCAATTCAGCACATACATCTTAGACCTGCATCTCCAACATTTCAAGCAGTTTTAATAGATTATAAACTTTGGAGCACAAGGCTGATATTTTACCCTTTTCTTGGAAGGTGCTTGGTCTTTCAGTGCATTCTGCCTGAAAAAGTATTGCTGTTCTTTGGAAGGTTCCATTGGCATTTCATAGGTTCTTTTTGTTTCTTCTCTAAAACGATTGCAATTTAATTTTACATTTTGATGAAAATAGTAATATTCAGCAATATGAATGTCTGGAATTCCATTATGAGATAACCCATGATAAGAATGGAATTATCTGTCTAAAGCCATTTTACTAGTTTGCTGTGTAAACTTAGTGTGGACATGTTAATAATTGTGTTCTAATTGTTTTATTTGATTTTTTTTTTCAACACTGAATGATCTGCTGTACTTAGAGACAGAAAAGGGGTTCTCTTGTTTATGCATTATGTACTGATAGCGATTCTCTCCTAAGAGGTATTTTAATAAATGTTACATTTTATGTTACATGTGATCTTGAAGTCTTGAGGACATGCCTCTGCAGCTTATTTGCATTCCTTAGACAGCAAAGCTTGCTTAAAATCTGTGGCACAGCATCTGCAAGATCTTCTAAAATACATGAAAAGACATGCAACTGATTGCTTTAGTCCTTGGGGAAGTTTCATTTTTTCCCCTCATACTGCTTGGGAGAATGAAATGAATTAGTAGAAGAAAGCCTTTCAGAAAGTCATAATAAGGATTTTACTGCTTTGAAGATGCTGTATTGTTAATACTGTTCAGCAAATAGGAGTTATTTGTATTTTGGTGTTTGAATAAATGTATGATTCCAAGTTACTTCTAAAGAGGTCAAACTGTTTTCTCAGAAAAGAAGCTATATAGTACAGGCTTTAGGGTGGGGTAAAGTGTGGTCTGGTAAATCATCCTTTTGATTCTGATCGATGGGCAGTAAGTGCAGTTAATTGTGCCAGCCTTTGGTTGCCTGGGGATAAACTGACACCTGGCATAGCTTCAGACACTGCATTTGGCTGTTACTAGCAGGCTGTTATGTGACCTAGAAGTTGCAGAACACAGGAATGTACCAATACACTCCCACTTTGGTCATGCACCTTGCCTGCAGGCCAGACTCTCCCCTGAAGCTGGTGAAGTGCCAGCCTTCCTCACCAAGTGCTTGCTGGGGAGGACTGCTGTGCCAAGGATATTTCCTCAAGGGCCGACATAGAGGATTTACAGCTCTCTTTAGGGCATAAGGCAAGAATGATTTTTTTAAAAATTCTAAATACATTTGAAAGGCTCCCAAAACACAGTGAATGCTTTTTAAGTGCACACAGTAAATTATTGGAAGAAGTTAAAAACCTTCAGTACTGTAGTGTACATTGCATTTAATTACTAGCAGTTTGGGTTCTAACTGTTGAATATGTTTTTTCTTCCACCAAATAAATGTGTCTGAGTAATACTTTACTGCCTCTCCAGATGTGCCATTTTATTTCTGAGATTGTCAGCCACTCCATTGTTGTATTTTCTGTAATATCTAAGCACGTAATACATATTCCACTGAGATTCTTCTCATATGAAGAAACTGAAGCTGACCTTTTATTTGTGTAGAGAGGATGCTAGATGCTGGATGCTAGAGCCACTCTCTTACTGACTTGCCCCAGGTTCAGCCTGACTGATTACTTGCAAAGAGAATTGATCCACTCAAATAGGCATTAGCAGAATCTCCAAGCAATAGTAATTTTGTCTTTTCCTTTGCAAACATGAAAAAACTTGTTACATTTTCTCTGCTTGGTTTTAGTGGGGTTACAGGAAATGTGGGAACTGCAAGCATCTCTGTGTTGGTACAAGACATGTACTTCTTCTAAATGAGAAGTGGAACTACTTATGTTGAATAGGAAAGCATGTATTGTGCAAAAGACACAATAAATTTAATCATTCCCTGGCATCTGAAGTTATAAAAGACAAGACTTTAAGCATCCTTTATTGATTTCCACATTCTGTGAAAAGGAAGGAACAGTGTGACCAAAATTGATGTGTTTGATATATGGGAATAATTTGGTTCACTGTTTTTTTGTGAAATTGAAAACAGAATGTAACAAGTCAGAATATCAGTAAATTTAATATTTTGACTGAAAGCAAGAGAGTGTTGGTCTCTCTTACTAAATTTGGCGCCTTTGTATTTGGAAAAGCAAGGGAGTAAAAGGGAAGATAGATAACCGTAAGAATCTTACAGTTCACATAGTCGTGGAAAAGTGTTGGTTTGTTAACTGGCTCAAGTGAACCATTACTTTGGCTTACTTCAGGGCAGTATTATTTTCTCTGTCCATTTGGCTTTTATGCTAGCCTCAGATAGTTGTGAGGTAATGAGCTCAGCATTTCGGAAGCAGAACACTGACTTAAAGCTCCCTTTCCCCAGATGTAACTGAGGATCTTGACTTGAGTTTTCAAGCTGATATGATCCACGTTAACTATCACTTTCTCATGAGAAGGACTACAAAGTCTGAATGTGTGAGAACCTACTAAAATACAAGGTGTGCTAGTGTAATGGCTGCTTTTACTTCCCTGCTATTGTTGGATGGTTGTCTCTAAATGCATGAGGTGATTTTGCCCTTCAGCCTGCTGGACCATGGTGTGAGTTAAGTGATAGGAGGATTTTTTTTTTTTTTGGGGGGTGGGTGGGGGTGGGGACACCAATACCTTTTTCTTCTTTGTTTCAACATGTTTAGTGGATTAAAACACAGGTTGATCTGTAAGATTTTACTTTATATGGCTGTGTCATCGGCACACCCAGCAGTTTCTGCTTACAACTGAAAAAACCCTGCAACTTTTACAGGATTTGCCTATTGCTGCCAAGTAGAAGAGTGAGCTGGATATTTTTGTGCCTTGCATGTTGGCACAATTAGTAATATTTGTTTCCTTGATGTCTTTTTTCAGTAGGGAATGGTGCAAAGAGTCCAGCTCCTTTCTAAGATCCTGCCTTGAAAGTTGATGATCAGTGATAGTAAATGTAGGTTTGACCTGGGTGCATGAAGAGAGAAAAATATGAGTGATCCAGGCTTTGTTATATCAATTCTTGAAGTGGGGAGCTGTACTTTTACATTGTCAGTGTTTTCACAGCTATAAATGGCATGGTAGGGGCCTGAACCAAGAAGCACTAATGCTTTGTTTTCTGTCAGATGTGCTAGGGTAGTTAATTCTATAGAAGCTATGAAATTGCAGAATTTTTGATTCTATGAGAGAAAGGGTTAACAGCTGACCAGTGAACTCTGTATCAGACAATCAGAGAATATAGCTGAAATACCCAGCAGGTTTGTTTTTAATTGTAGTAAAAAGAAGGCTGGTTTCATGGGAAATTCCTTTAAGATGTACTTGTTTCTAGCCTGGGAAGAGTTGTACTGAGTTTGTAGGTCTTTTTCTGCAGTTTACATGCCTGGTTGCCAGTGGTTTTTCACTCTATGTTTAGTGTTTTACACCTGTGAAAATGGGGTGTGACATGCATCTGTGAGCATGACAGTGGTCCTTCCCTCATGCAGTGTATGGAGCTCTAAAGGTAATAGCAACAATCCAAGGCCTGAAACAGGAAAGAATCTAGCCTTGGTCCCTTTATTCAAGCAAGTGCTATGGAAGAAGGAGTGGAATTTGCTGTGTAAATCCGTTAGATTAACTCTTAGGCACATAGTTGAGATTGTATTAGAGTGGGAGATTCCAAGCTATTTCAGAAGGTGTGCCGCTTCCCTTCTTACCCCCAGACTCTTGGTAACTGGATTCCAGTGACTCCCCTGTATAGTCTGGTATCAGGAGAAAAGACACAGAGGCATGGAAACAAGCAAAGATATGGAGATAAACCTGGGACTGTAATTCCTATTCCTGTGGGGAATGCATTAACATGTTGCATTCAGAAGCAGAATCATCTCAACCTGCAGTGTAATTGGGAAGCATCTAGGCAAGTTCATGTGCAGAGATGAGATGCCCGTTGTACTTGAGATTCTTTGTCAAATGCTGGTCTCTGGATACTTGTCAAAGTTGTGTTTCTGGAGAGGCTCTAGTAGTTTTCATAACACATGAATTTGACCAGCATACCTTGACCAACATGAGTTTGTGCAGCCAGCTTTTCTGACTCTGTTTGCATCAGTATGAGAATGACTGTAATCTATCTGATCTGGTAGATAAATTCAGATTTCGATGTCTGTAGCTCTTTCACACTAAACATTTCTGCAGTGTTTCCTTAAAGTTCACTTCTGTGGCTGTTACGAATGTAGTTAAAGTAATGGTATGGTTAAAAGACAGTTTCTGTTAAAAGGCAGTTTTCTGTTTCCCTCATCCAATTAAATGTTTACTCTGTACATCGTGTGCTATATGATGAATACAGATGGTTTATAGTCAGGGCACTAACTTGCAGATTTTCTTTTCTCAGACTTTTGAGTACCTTGCACACTCCTCATTCAAGTAATAGTAGAATTAAACTCTGCCATGAGTTGAAGGGAAAACAATATTCATTTTGACCTGTTTTCAGTGGCTTTTTACATTAGGAAGAATTCCTTAAAAGATTTCCATCCTTAAAAGATGCATTAATGTGATCTTAACTCTTTGTAGGAATGGAATTGTTCCATGACTTCCTTGCTTTTGAGCTCTTTTTTCCCCTTCCCTTATTCTTTGTAAGTGTATCAACTCAAGAGACAGTAATTAGAGATTGTTTCATCTGTGATTGTCTTACTGGTTTTCAGTCTTGCCAGTGTTGAGGTCAGTAGGACTATTCAGGTGAATGAAGCTATTCAGATGTAGTATTAAAGTCTTTTGTCATGGAAAACAGTGTGGTTGAACCTGGACCTATGTGAATAGGTTTTGACTTTTCAATACTAATATAGAATAATTAAATGTAATCCCCATTAGAGCTTGACTGGTGTGCTGGCTTGAAAGCAAAACCAGCAAGAGACTCCGAGTCAGAAAATACCAATTTAATATGAGGGGGGGGGGAAAAAAAGGTAAAATAAAATAAATGCAGCAGTACAAAAGATCACTGACAGAGTCAGAATCCAACCTGATACCCTGTGGTGGTGGTGGTAGCACTCCAGATGAAGTGCTCTTGTTGAAGCAGTGATCCTGTAGAAAGGTCTGGTAGCTCTTGTCCTCTGGGAATCCAGTGGGTAAGGCTGCCTGTGCTGTCCCAAATCCCAGATTATATCCAGGTGAGAATGCTTGGCTCCTCCCCCTAGGCGGAGCATCTCACAATGGGCTGATCTCATTTTATCAGACTTGCAATGGGTCCTTGATTGGCCATTAAACAGAGAGTGTTGTTACCTATGAGTCATGGAGCAGGGCATTGATGGGCCATTAACAGAAGATAGTGTGGAGGGAGGGGGCAAGGGAAACACTGCCCACCCTGCTTTCAACAGCTCATTTAGATGGTGATAGAATACATACTTTGGGCACATCTTACATTGTAACCTAGGACATAATCCAGCCCTTATTCTATTACCGCCTACATCATACCCAAATTAATGCACTCTTACACATAGATATACACATATGCATGGATGTGTGTAAGTGTATACACTTATACATACACATATACATACATACAGAATGAAACCTTACACACAGTTCTCACTTAAAATTAGGTCTTCCTGTGGTACACAATGGGTTTCCAATCTTTCTGCATTACCAGCCAAGGGTAACCAGGTCCTTGAGCAAAAATAATCCCATGGAGGGGTCTGCCTTTGCCTGAGGTGGGGTTAATCCAAACAGTCTTTTCTAAAATACCTTTCATGTGTACCACAGGGACTTTATCTGAATCCGCTGTGTGCAAGGGTTCAGACTGGGCAGGACCATCTCGATTGATCGACCCTCGAGTGTTGACCATCCAGGTGGCCTTTGCTAAATTCGCTTCCCAATTTTTGAAGGTCCAAGCACCTTCAGGGTAATCTTAAGTAGTCCATTTTGCCGTTCAACTTTCCTGGCAGCTGGTGCATGATAAGGGACGTGATATATCCATTCAATGCCATGTTCTCTAGCCCAGGTGTTTATAAGGCCATTCTTGAAATGGGTCCCGTTGTCTGACTTGATTCTCTCAGGGGTGCCATGTCTCCACAGGACCTGCTTTTCTAGTCCCAAGATGGTATTCCAGGCAGTAGCATGAGGCACAGGGTAGATCTGCAACCATCCTGTGGTGGCTTCCACCATAGTCACCACATAGCGCTTGCCTTGGCGGGTTTGGGGAAAGGGTGATGTAGTCAGTCTGCCAGGCTTTCTCATACCTGTACTTCAACCATCATTCACCGTACCAACCACAGAGGCTTTACCCGCTTGGCCTGTTTGATTGTGGCGCAGGTCTCACAGTTGTGAATGACCTATGAGATGTTGTCCATAGTAAGGTCCACCCCTCGGTCACGGGCCCATCGGTATGTTGCATCTCTCTCCTGAATAGCAGAGGCATCATGGGCCAAATGGGCTAGGAATACTTCTCCCTTGTGCTACCAGTCTAGATCCATCTGTGATACTTCCACTTTGGCAGCTTTGTCCACCTGCTTGTTGTTGTGATGCTCTTCATTAGCCCGTCTCCTGGACACATGTATGTTCACGTGTCAAGCCTTCACGGTCAGCTTCTCTACTCGGGTGGTGATGTCCTGCCAAATCTCAGCAGCCCAGATGGGTTTCCCTCTGCACTTCCGGTTGGCCTTTTTCCAGTGATTCAGCCACCCCCAGAGAGCATTAGCTACCATCCACGAGTCGGTGTAGAGATAGAGTCTTGGCCACTTACCTCGTTCGGCAATATCCAAATCCAGCTGGATGGCTTTAAGTTCTGCAACCTGACTTGATCCACCTTGTCCCTCGGTAGCTTGTGCAACTTGTCTTGTGTGGCTACATACTGCAGCTTTCCATTTCCGGTTAGCGCCTACAATTCGGTAGGAACCGTCAGTGAAGAGGGCATATTGTCTTTCAGTCTCCAGTAGCTCGTTATAAGGTGGGGCTTCCTTGGCACATATCACTTGTTCCTCTTCTTCTTCTTCAGATAATCCAAAAGTCTCACCTTCAGGCCAGTTAGTTATAATTTCCAGAATCCCAGGGCGATTCGGGTTTCCAATACGGGCGTGCTGTGTGATGAGGGCAATCCATTTGCTCCACGTGGTGTCAGTGGCGTGATGCATGGAAAGCACCTTTCCCTTGAACATCCACCCCAGCACTGGTAGTTGAGGTGCCAAAAGCAGCTGTGTTTCAAGTGCCAATTACTTCCGTGGCGGCTTGAACTCCTTCATAGGCAGCCAAGATTTCCTTCTCTGTGGGAGTGTACATGGTTTCAGACCCTCTGTAACTTTGGCTCCAGAATCCCAGTGGTCAGCCCCGAGTCTCCCCAGGTACCTTCTGCCAAAGGCTCCAGGACGAACCATTGTTCCCGGCTGCAGAGTAGAGCACATTCTTCACCTCTGGTCTCATCCTGCCTGGGCCAAGGGCTACCACATGAGCAATCTCCTGCTTGATCTGGGCAAAGGCTTGTTGCTGTTCAGGGCCCCAGTGGAAATCATTCTTCTTGCAGGGGACCAGGTAGAGAGGGCTCACAATCTGGCTGTACTCGGGAATGTGCGTTCTCCAAAAGCCTGTGGCGCCTAGGAAAGCTTGTATTTCCTTCTTGTTGGTAGGTGGGGACATTGTGGTGATCTTGTTGATTACCTCTGTGGGGATCTGGTGTTGTAATGCATTAATTTGGTTTATATTGTGTTTCATTAGATTTGTAATGTTTTCGCTGATCTCCTTGGAGACTGTATCACGTGGTTTGTCCTTGCTCGACCCGCCCATCTCCCACACTGGAATGTAACCCAACTCTGTTCTACTCCCACCTTATCCCTGATTGGGTAGTGGCTTGTCCCTGCATCTAGGCCCATCGCCCCCAGGGAAAAACCCTGGCATAGGCAGGGGGCTGGCTCTCTGGCACTGGCGTGGATGGGGAAAGAACTTCAGCCGGCAGGAGCAGGACTCCAGAATAAAGCCATGACATCCCCCCAGAGAGGGCGCAGGCTCTTTCCTTTTGCCATCGGCAATTGTCTGGGTCTCACTAAAGAAATACCACCACTGGCGCCTAATCATGGGGCTTGAAGCTACAAGGGGCTCTCAGAAAGCTGGAAGAACCACTCAGGGAGCACGTGGCTGAGGAATCTCATGCAGACACGTGAGTCTCGAAACGTAGCCCACCCACACAGAGACAGACCCGTCAGGCTTGGCGTTCACTTTGGAGTCTCCAAAACACAGGATTCCACAGACCAGGGCTGTAGTTTTCTCCTTTGGACTCAAAAAACCCATCAGAGTGCTGCAAAGAAGCCCCCCAAACGGCAGGCTGCTCCCAGAGAAGGTGACCACATGTTTGTGGAAAGCTGACCCTGGGAACCAGGACTGGAAGCTCTTTTTGCATCAAAAAGGGTCAGTCTCAGGCAAAATGAGTGATTGGGAAAGAAAGGACAGATTAGTCTGAACGCTGGATTTTTGGTAAGTACTATCACTTTGGGATCTAAGGGAAAATCTTTTTCAGAGGCATTGATCCTCAGGGAAAAGGTTTTTTTCCTTTCGGGGAAGGTTTTTGCTTTCAGAGTAAACCTTCAGGGTGTTTTAATAGCACGTTCCTTTTGGCAGCCTGGGGGGGAGTTGAAAAGCTAACTGTTTCCTCTTTGTTTTTTTCCTCTCCAGCGAGGTTTTTTAACTTTTGGTTTCCCAGTCACAGTTAAAGGGGACACAGATACTTAAAATCTGAGCCAAAAATGGGTGCTAGGCTGTCTGCATCTCAAAAAAGAGTCTGTTATCAAATTTTAAGTGCCTTGGATGATGGCAGGACCCATTGTCCAAAGAAACAGTTGAAAAAATTAATTTGGTATTTGTTTTCTCAGTTTCCACATGTATCATTAGAGCAAATAAGCTTCCCAGAATTTTGGGAAGCTGTTGCAAATAAAATAGTTGAATCTGGCTCCTCTAATAATAAAGAAAATGCAAATTTTGCTTTTTATAGCTTAAAAATTAAGTTTGTATTGCAAAAACAAAATGAAAAGGGAAAAAAGCCAGTTATTTGTGGATTTTCCCCAGTTTGTACCTTTGCAGACAGTTTGAGACCAAAAGCCCCATCTTAGTGATCCCCAGGCTAGTCTCAGTTCTGTGGGGGGGTCACAAGATGGAGGGGACTCCACTGTTCCCCACAATGGCTGAAGCCATGTGCTCTTGAGTCATGAGGAGCCTCTCTCTTTGTCTGTCCCTCCTTCCCACAATACCTTTCACAATGCCTTCCTCTACCCAGACGCCTCCCTCCCTTCGGTGCCGCCCCTGGCACTGCCCTCTCCTCTGACTCTGCCCCCTACCCTCAAACCTCTGCCCTCTGACTCCGCCCTGTGTGACTCAAGCCTTCAGCCCCTCCCTGCCCCTGGTTCCCATGGTTTCCCCACCCACAATCCCAGTTCCCACACCGGGGGTGGGGGCTGGGCCGGGAACCCAGAAGCAGGAAGTGATCCCAGCTTTTCTGCCACCCCTTTCACATATCGACAGTCAAAAAGAGGAGGTGCTGTCCACAGTAATTGGGATCCCTTCCCCCAGCAAGCGATTCAGGATTCATGCAAAGCTCAGGCCAAATTTAGATATGAAAGAGAATACTTTTGCAACCGTTTAAAAGCATTTAGCAAGGAATCCTACAGTTCCCTTTGACCTCTGAAGAGATTTACTTCCGGAGCTTTGGCAAAATCCTGAAACGGCTGTTGATAATAAGAATTTGCCAATTCAATTAGAACATCTATGTGGTGATGGTGAATGGGCCTCAGCTCTCGAGCAGGCTGAGGAAATTCCTTTAGCTGTTTTGGAGCGCATTAAAGATGCTGCTTCCAAAGCATTCCTTTCAATCCAGCCCGATGGGTCTTTCCAACCTTACAGTAAAATAAAGCAGCTTCCATCTGAATCTTTTGTAACATTTGCGGAGCCATTAACCCAAACTATCGAGTTACAGGTTAAGAATTAAGGAGCTGAAGAACAGGTCCTGGAGGAGATGGCTCTGGCCAATGCAAAGGAACGGTGCAAGGCAGTTATCCTCAGCCTGTCCATGGAACTGGCTCCAACTTTACATGACATGCTCGAGGTGTGTGCCAGAAAGGTCCCCTTCATAACAGCTCATTGAAGCCACAGTTCCAGAGTCAAGCCACCACAAAAAGCTGCTGCTGCAGACACCATGCCTCCTGCGTTTGTGCCACGGCCACCACCCAAGAGAAGAAAAACGTGTCTCCTGTGCAGTCAGGCTGGACATTGGACATCTCAATGCCCTTTAAAGAAACAATTACTGGACTTTCGGGACAATGAAGGCAGGGGGGGGTCTCAGGGACCCAAAAGGAATTTTTCAAAAAGCTAAAAGCTGAGCACCAGCTTGCCCAGCGTGCTGACATAAATGGGACAAGTCTGAAGAGCGGGGCAAAAAAACTGGAAAATGTAAACGTTGAATTAACTAATCCTGCTTTGACCAGTTCTGCCTTTCAGAAAAAGTCACCGGATGTGATGATAAAGGATCCAGCGACCAGAGAAACAAAAAGTCCTCATGATCTGGTCACCTGGGGTTGTGGGTACGCTTGTGTGTCCACTCCCCCAGATCTCAAGTGGGTGCCAGCCAAGTGAGTAAAACCTTTCATCCCTAAAAGTGCAAAGCCACCTGCAGAGGCCCCACAAGTGGCAGCAGTGCTGCCTGGAGGAGGAGAAAGCGCCAAACCCTCTTCTAATTATCCCTTAACAGTGTTTTTCTGAACAGTTTATCTGCACTAGATGTCATTTTTTTTTCTTCTGCAACTTTTTTTTGTTGGGTTCTCCCAACCCCCTGGGCAATGACCACATCCCGGGACAGTGATCCCAGTTGCCTGGCCTCACTTCCATCCAGAATGGTGTCATTGGCTGCAGCGTCCCAGATGCGGAGCCGCCAGGCCAGGATGGACTCATTTGTCTGGTGAGTGAATTCCCTGCGCAGGTCACACAGTTCACCCAGCGATAGAGCATGAGTGATGACCTCTGGCTCTGTCTCTTCTGCTGGGTGCAAAGGTCCTGCCACATCCTCATCAGTCACTATGCGGACTGATTTGCTCTTTGATTTCTTCTTTTGAACGGCGGCAACTGCTACTGGTTTAGGCTGTTCTGCTTCAGTGACAATTTGTGTGGAGATGCTGACAGCACCGTTGGTTTCTTTCTCCTCTGTGACAGCCTGCATAGACACAGACATCACTGCCTTGCTTTTGGTTCCTTTCTCTTCTGTGACAGTCTGCATAGATGTGGTTCCTGTCTCCTCTGTGACAGTTTGTGTAGACAGGGATGCTGTTGCTTTGCATTTCTTTATTTCTCCGTCTTCCTCAAGAAGATGCTGCACCACACCATGTGGTGTTTGGTTTCTAAGCATGGTGCAGGCCGTGCAGAAAAGATAAAGCAGAACTAACAACAATAATATGCTGTCCTTGGCACCCAGAGGGAACTCAATACTTTTGAAAACTGCTGTGCCAGGCCTGAAAAGCTGGAAAAAAAAATCATTCTTTACCCCTCCCAACAAGGGGTGGGTGTGATTGTTGAGGCCCCAGACATAGCATCCTAGACAGGGACAAGCAAACAAAATTGAGTATATATTCTGAATGATGTTCATTGCCTCAGAGGTTATCATACAATAGACATAAGAGACCAGTAAAGCAATTTTGGTACCATACCCTGGTCTACACATGAGCATTAAGGCCAGCAGATACTGCCCCATGTACGGAAAAATGTAAAGAATATATAAGCGTGTAGAGCATCATAGTGAACAGGTGTTTGTGGGGTTTTTTTTCCTCAATACAAATTATAATTATGATTTTTCTCAGTACCTCGTGCCCCACATTGGGCCCTGCAAATATGTGCTGGCTTGAAAGCAAAACCAGCAAGAGACTCCAAGTCAAAAAAACCAATTTAATAGGAGGGAAGAAAAGGTAAAATAAAATAAAACACATGCAATACTACAAAACATCACTGACAGAGTCAGAATACAACCTGTTACCCTGTGGTGGTGGTAGCAGTCCAGATGAAGTGGTCTTGTTGAAAGAGTGATCCCATAGAAAGGTCTGGTAGCTCTTGTCCTCTGGGAATCCAGTGGGTAAGACTAGCTTTGCGTCCCAAATCCCAGATTATAGCCAGGTGGGAATGCTTGGCTCCTCCCCCTGGGCGGAGTATCTCACAATGGGCTGGTATCATTCTATGAGTCATGCAGTAGGTCCTTGATTGCCCATTAAACAGAGATAGCCCCCAGAGGGAGTTATCTATGACTCATGGAGCTGGGCATTGATGGGCCATTAACAGAAGATAGTGTGGAGGGAGGGGGCAAGGGAAACACTGCCCAACCTAGTTTCAACAGCTCATGTAGATGGTGACAGAATACATGCTTTGGGCATATCTTACATTGTAACCTAGGACAACTGGCTATTTAAGTGTACCTCTAAAAAACTAGGTGAAACTATTCCTGTATAAAGCTCTGCAGCAATAACATTCACATTATTCCTCATCTAAATGCATCTGTTTAACTATATCATATAGTTATATGTCCAGTATAATTAAGCTGAACCTACTTCATATTTTAGTCAGTTTAGAAACCAGTTACTCTGGTGCTGTTTGCACACTATTAGAAACTAAAGGTTACAGTTGTTTTGCTTCTTTGTCTGTGTGGTGTGGACGAAGTCACACCTTAAAACTGTAGCTCCATAAGTGTCATGGTTAAAGCCCAGCCAGCAGCCAAGCCCAATGCAGTTGCTCACTCACTCTCCAACACCTAGCATTGGGGAGAGAATTGGAAGGGTAAAAGATAGAATACTCATGGGTTGAGATTAAGTCAGTTTAAGGAGGTGTCCTAGGTTACAATGTAAGATATGCCCAAAGTATGTATTCTATCACCATCTATATGAGCTGTTGAAACTAGGTTGGGCAGTGTTTCCCTTGCCCCCTCCCTCCACACTATCTTCTATTAATGGCCCATCAATGCCCAGCTCCATGAGTCATAGATAACTCCCTCTGGGGGCTATCTCTGTTTAATGGGCAATCAAGGACCCATTGCAAGACTGATAAAATGAGATCAGCCCATTGTAAGATGCTTCGCCCAGGAGGAGGAGCCAAGCATTCCCATCTAGATATAATCTGGGATTTGGGACAGCACAGCTAGCCTTACCCACTGGATTCCCAGAGGACAAGAGCTACCAGACCTTTCTGTGGGAACACTGCTTCAACAAGACCACTTCATCTGGACTGCTACCACCATGGTTTCAGATTGTATTCTGACTCTGTCAGTGATGTTTTGTAGTATTGCATGTGTTTTATTTTATTTTACCTTTTTTCTTTCCCTCCTATTAAATTGTTTTTTCTGACTTGGAGTCTCTCGCTGGTTTTGCTTTCAAGCCAGCACATATATTTTGGTGCCCAACATGGGGCAGGAGGTACTGAGAAAAGTCCAAATTACAATTTTGTAGTGAGGAAAAAAACAGCTGTCCGCTATGATGCTCAACATGCTTTCATATATCTTATACCGAGCTCTCTACATTTTCCCGCACATGGGGCAGTATCTGCTGGTCTTAATGCTCATGTGTAGACCAGGGTATGGTACCAAAATTGCTTTATTGGTCTATTACGTTTATTGTATGATAACGACTGAGGCAATGAGCATAATTCGGAATATGTACTCTATTTTGTTTGCTTGTCCTGGTCCAGAATGCTACATCTGGGCTCTCAACAATCACACCCAGCTCCTGTGGGGAGGGGTAAAGAATGACTTTTTTGCAGTCTTTTAGGCCTGGCACAGCAGTTTTCGAAAGCATTGAGTTCTCTCTAGGTGCCAAGGACAGCATAATATTATTGTTAGTTCTGCTTTGTCTTCTCTGCACGACCTGCACCATGCTTAGAAATCAAACACTACATGGGGTGGTGCAGCGTCTCCTTGAGGAAGAGGGAAAAAGAAATGCAAAACAATGACATCCATGTCTACACAAACTGTCACAGAGGAGACAGGAACCGCATCTACGGAGTCTGTCACAGAGGAGAAAGGAACCAAAAAAAAAGCAACAGTATCCGCATTTACTCAGACTGTCACAGAGGA
Source organism: Hirundo rustica (assembly GCF_015227805.2). Classification (NCBI taxonomy): domain Eukaryota; kingdom Metazoa; phylum Chordata; class Aves; order Passeriformes; family Hirundinidae; genus Hirundo; species Hirundo rustica. The sequence goes on from NC_053450.1 coordinate 98,519,558, forward strand.
GAAAGGAACCAAAACCAAAGCAACAGTGTCAGTGTCTACACAAGCTGTCACAGAGGGGAAAGAAACCAAAGTGCTGTCAGCATCTCCACACAAACCATCACTGAAACAGAACAACCTAAACCAGTAGCAGTTGCCCCTGTTCAGAAGAAATCACAGAGCAAATCAGTCCGCATAGTGACTGATGAGGATGTGGCAGGACCTTTGCACCCAGCAGAAGAGACAGAGCCAGAGATCATCACGCGCTCTCTATCGCTGGGTGAACTGCATGACCTGTGGAGGGAATTCACCCGCCAGACAAACGAGTCCATCCTGACCTGGCTGCTCTGCATCCGGGACGCTGCAGCCAATGACACCATTCTGGATGGAAGTGAGGCCAGGCAACTGGGATCACTGTCCAGGAATGTGGTCATTGCCCAGGGGGTCGGGAGAACCCAACAAACTCTCAGCCTCTGGAGATGACTGCTAACAAGTGTGAGGCACAGATACTTTTGTAAAGAAGACCTCCAGGTGCACCAAGGAAAATGGAGCACAATGGAACAAGGTATCCGATGCCTGAGAGAACTGGCTGTGCTGGAGATCATATTCTCAGAAGAGGAGAGATTTCCCAAAAGCCCAGATGACATCCAGTGCACATTGCAGATGTGGTTGAGATTTGCATGGCTTGGACCAGAGATAATACTCCCATTACCTGGCAATGCTGCAATGGAGGGAAGGCGAGGACAAGGTGGGCGTCTTGGTCAATAAACTAAGAATTTACAAGGACACTGTCACTGCCCCATTTCGTACCCATGTCTCATCCGTGAAAACAAGGCTGGCTGAGCAAGTCCGGAGTTTGATTGAAGAGGGCCATTAGAAACTGAAAAAGGAACTTAAGGAAGAAATTTACCACATCTTGCCAGAACCAACAAGAGTCTCTGCCATTAGGAGCAGGCATCCACCAGCCAGGGAGAGAGGATACACTCCACGGGGTAACCTCTGGTCTTTTCTTTGGGAGCATGGAGATGACATGAGGAAGTAGGATGGAAAACCCACCTCCTCCCTAGCATCCCGGGTACATGAACTGAAGAGAGTGATACCTACCACAAGAAGCTCATCTAGAGTCAATGCTGCTCCAGTCTCTCAGGCACAGAACTCCAGATGGTATAGGAATGATGACACGACTAATCCTCTTGAAGGGACCTCAGTAACATATTTACAGGAAGAGAGCAACATGTACCATGAGCAGGAATAGGGGGGCCATGCCTCTAGCCAGGTAGAGGAAAGGGACAATCGGATCTATTGGACTGTGTGGATCTGGTGGCCTGGCACATCTGACCCACAAAACTATACGGCTTTGGTTGACACTGGTGCCCAATGTACCCTGATGCCATTGAGGTATGTAGGAAAGGAATCCATTTCTATTTTTGGGGTGACAGGAGGGTCCCAGCAGCTGACTGTATTGGAGGCCGAAGTGAGTTTAACCAGGAATGGGTGGAAAAACATCGTATCGTGACTGGCCCAGAGGCCCCATGCATCCTCGGCATAGACTAGCTCAGAAATGGATATTTCAAAGACCCAAAAAGATATCGTTGGGCTTTTGGGATAGCTGCTGTAGAGACGGAAGACATCAGACAACTGTATACCTTGCCTGGTCTCTCAGACGATCCCTCTGCCGTGGGACTACTGAGAGCTGAAGAACAACAGGTACCAATTGCCACAGCAACAGTACACTGTCGGCAATACTGCACAGACAAAGACCGTGATTCCTGTCCATGAGATGATTTGTAAACTGGAGAGCCAAGGGGTGGTCTGCAAGGCTCACTCACCTTTCAACAGCCCTATATGGCCAGTGCATAAATCCAGTGGAGAATGGAGACTGACAGTGGATTACTGTGCTCTGAATGAAGTCACCCCACCCCTAAGCGCTGCTGTGCCAGACATGTTGGAGCTTCAGTACGAGCTGGAGTCCAAGGCAGCAAAGTGGTATGTGACCATTGATATTGCCAATGCCTTCTTCTCCATTTCTTTGGCAGCAGAGTGTAGGCCTCAGTTTGCCTTCACCTGGAAGGGCGTACAGTACACCTGGAACCGACTGCCCCAGGGGTGGAAACAGAGCCCCACCATCTGCCATGGACTGATCCAGACTGCACTGGAAAAGGGTGAGGCTCCTGAACATCTACAGTACACTGATGACATCATTGTATGGGGGAATACAGCAGGGGAAGTCTTCGAGAAGGGAAAGAAGATCATCCAGATTCTGCTGAAAGCTGGTTTTGCCATTAAGCAAAGTAAGGCTAAGGGACCAGCTCAAGAAATCCAGTTTCTGGGAGTCAAGTGGCAAGATGGATGTCACCAGATCCCCACAGAAGTAATCAACAAGATTACCGCAATGTCTCCACCTACCAACAAGAAGGAGACACAAGCTTTCCTAGGTGACGTAGGCTTTTGGAGAACACACATTCCTGAGTACAGCCAGATTGTGAGCCCTCTCTACCTGGTCCCCTGCAAGAAGAATGATTTCCACTGGGGCCCTGAACAGCAACAAGCCTTTGCCCAGATCAAGCAGGAGATTGCTCATGTGGTAGCCCTTGGCCCAGGCAGGACGAGACCAGAGGTAAAGAATGTGCTCTACTCTGCAGCCGGGAACAACGGTTCGTCCTGGAGTCAGTGGCAGAAGGTACCTGGGGAGACTTGGGGCCGACCACTGGGATTCTGGAGCCGAAGCTACAGTGGATCCGAAGCCAACTACACTCCCACAGAGAAGGAAATCTTAGCCGCCTATGAAGGAGTTCAAGCCGCCTCGGAAGTAATTGGCACTTGAAACACAGCTGCTTTTGGCACCTCAACTACCAGTGCTGGGGTGGATGTTCAAGGGAAAGGTGCTTTCCATGCATCACGCCACTGACACCACGTGGAGCAAATGGATTGCCCTCATCACACAGCACGCCCGTATTGGAAACCCGAATCGCCCTGGGATTCTGGAAATTATAACTAACTGGCCTGAAGGTGAGACTTTTGGATTATCTGAAGAAGAAGAAGAGGAACAAGTGATATGTGCCAAGGAAGCCCCACCTTATAACGAGCTACTGGAGACTGAAAGACAATATGCCCTCTTCACTGACGGTTCCTACCGAATTGTAGGCGCTAACCGGAAATGGAAAGCTGCAGTATGTAGCCACACAAGACAAGTTGCACAAGCTACCGAGGGACAAGGTGGATCAAGTCAGGTTGCAGAACTTAAAGCCATCCAGCTGGATTTGGATATTGCCGAACGAGGTAAGTGGCCAAGACTCTATCTCTACACCGACTCGTGGATGGTAGCTAATGCTCTCTGGGGGTGGCTGAATCACTGGAAAAAGGCCAACCGGAAGTGCAGAGGGAAACCCATCTGGGCTGCTGAGATTTGGCAGGACATCACCGCCCGACTAGAGAAGCTGACCGTGAAGGTTCGACATGTGGACGCACATGTGTCCAGGAGACGGGCTAATGAAGAGCATCACAACAACAAGCAGGTGGACAAAGCTGCCAAAGTGAAAGTATCACAGATGGATCTAGACTGGTAGCACAAGGGAGAAGTATTCCTAGCCCGTTGGGCCCATGATGCCTCTGCTATTCAGGAGAGAGATGCAACATACCAATGGGCCCGTGACCGAGGGGTGGACCTTACTATGGACAACATCTCATAGGTCATTCACAACTGTGAGACCTGTGCTACAATCAAACAGGCCAAGCGGGTAAAGCCTCTGTGGTATCGTGGACGATGGTTGAAGTACAGGTATGGGGAAGCCTGGCAGATTGACTCGATCACCCTTCCCCAACCCGCCAAGGGAAGCGCTATGTGCTGATTATGGTGGAAGCCACCACAGGATGGTTGGAGACCTACCCTGTGCCTCATGCTACTGCCTGGAATACTATCTTAGGCCTTGAAAAGCAGGTCCTGTGTAGACATGGCACCCCTGAGAGAATCAAGTCAGACAATGGGACCCATTTCAAGAATGGCCTTATAAACACCTGGGCTAGAGAACATGGCATTGAATGGATATATCACGTCCCTTATCATGCACTAGCTGCCGGGAAAGTTGAATGGTGCAGTGGGTTACTTAAGACTTCCCTGAAGGTGCTTGGTGGGGGGACTTTGAAAAATTGGGAAGTGAACTTAGCAAAGGCCACCTGGATGGTCAACACTCGAGGGTCAATCAATCGAGTTGGTCCTGCCCAGTCTGAACCCTTGCACACAGTGGATGGAGATAAAGTCCCTGTGGTACACATGAAAGGCATTTTAGGAAAGACTGTTTGGATTAATCCCACCTCAGGCAAAGGCAGACCCATCCATGGGATTGTTTCTGCTCAAGGACCTGGTTCCACTTGGCTGGTAATGCAGAAAGATGGGGAAGCCTGTTGTGTACCTCAGGGAGATGTAATTTTAGGTGAGAACTGGGTGTAAGGTTTCATTCTGTATATGTGTATGTATGAGCATGTGTATATTTATCTATCTAGCTGTAAGGATGTATTAATTTGGGTATGATGTAGATGGTCATAGAGTAAGGGGTGGATTATGTCCTAGGTTTCAAAGTAAGATATGCCTAAAGTATGTATTCTATCACCATCTACATGAGCTGTTGAAAGTAGGTTGGGCAGTGTTTCCCTTGCCCCCTCCCTCCACACTATCTTCTGTTAATGGCCCATCAATGGCTTGATGAATGACTCATAGGTAACTCCCTCCGGGGGCTATCTCTGTTTAATGGGCAATCAAGGACCCACTGCAAGACTGATAAAATTAGATCAGCCCATTGTGAGATGCTCCGCCCAGGAGGAGGAGCCAAGCATTCCCACCTGGCTATAATCTGGGATTTGGGACAGCACAGCTAGCCTTACCCACTGGATTCCCAGAGGACAAGAGCTACCAGACCTTTCTGTGGGAACACTGCTTCAACAAGACCACTTCATCTGGACTGCTACCACCACGGGTTCAGATTGTATTCTGAGTCTGTCAGTGATCTTTTGTATTATTGCATGTGTTTTGTTTTATTTTATTTTATTTTACCTTTTTTCTTTCTCTCCTATTAAATTGTTTTTTTGACTTGGAGTCTCTCGCTGGTTTTGCCTTCAAGCCAGCACAGAAGGAAAGCAAAAGCTGTATGTACAAAAGCAAAACAAAACAAGGAACTTCTTCCCATGGGTAGCCAGATGTTCAGCCATTCTTAGGAGAGCAGAGTCCATCACATCTAATGGTCATTTAGGAAGACAAACACCATCACTCCAAATGTCCTTCCCTTCCTCCCCCACACTTTGTATACTGACCATGATGTCATGTGGGCTGGAATATCCCTCAGTTGTGGTCACCTGTCTCCTCCTAACTTCTTAGGCACCAACTGCCTTGCCAGTGTGGCTGTATGAAAAGCAGAAAAGGCCTTGGTTCTGTGTAAACCCTGCTCAGCAATAACAAAAATATTTCTCTATTATCATTACTGTGTTAATTATCCAAACAAATCCAAAACAGCTGCATACCAACCTCTGTGAAGAAAGTTAACTCTAGCCTGGCCAAAAGCAGCACAACAGGTAAACTATGTGCTGCTCTGTGCTGTTAAACTGCCCTTCTACCCTAGTTGTGTCTTTTTCTCATCCTGTGAGCTGAAGACATCTTCATGCCTTCCCATCAAGTTTATATGCACAGTGATGATATACCCCTGAGCTTTCTTTTCTCCACGCCATACAGTCCCACCTGTCTGGGACTCAGTCTGTGCTACTATAAAAGATGCTTCAGTCCCAGTGATGGTGTGACATTGTGCTGGACTTGTTCAAACAAATCCCTGTCTCTCTTGTACTGAGGAGCCCATAAATAGGTACACAGCTTCATATGTGGCCTCTAATGCTAAGCAGAGAGGAAAGTTCACCCCCCTTGACCTGCTCACAACTCTGTGATGCAGGCTGGGATACTGTTGCCCATCATGGAGTTGTATTGCTGGCTCAGGGTCAGCTCATTGTCCATGAGAACCACCAAGTCCTTCTCCACAGAACTGTCTCCAGCCAGTCAGCCTGTGCTGGTGCCACAGATTGTTCCTTCTCAGTTGCAGGAGTTTGTATTTCCACTTGTTGAACTTAAGATTCCTTTTCTTCCATTTCTCCCACTTCTAAATGGTAGCACAACCATCTGGTTTGCCAATGACTCCTCACAGTTTTCTGTTGTCTGCAAAACTTGCTCATGAAACTTTATCCCATTATCAATGTTATTAATGAAGGATGTTGAAAGACTATTGATCCTAGCAACAGCCCTGTGGTATAATGCTATGACTTGCTTTCTAGTGGACTTGCTGCAGCTGATCACAAGCCCCTGGGCAAAGATATTAAGCCAGTTTTTATTAGATCTCACTTCCACTTATCTAACCCTTGTTTTGTTAGTGTGTTTATGAGGATATTATGGAAGACCACAATAAAAGCCTTACTAAAGTCAGGATAAAGAATATCCACTGCTCTTCTCTTAGCCACTAAAGCTAGTCAGTTTACTGGAAAAAGTTATCTCAGTGGATATGCATGATTCCTCCTTTGTAAATTCATGCTGACAACTCTCAATCCTTTTTCTGCCATGTGTTTGAAGTGGTTTCCAGGGTTAGTTGCTCCATCACCTTTCCAGAAACTGAGGTTAGGTTAACCAAGCCTGCAATTCCCTGGATTATCCTTCATACCTTTCTTGGAGGAATGAATGATACTTGCTTCCTTCTTGTTCTTAAGAATCTCTCCCAGTCATTGAGACCTTTTAAAGATTATTGAGACCTTTTAAAGATTATTGAGAAGTGTTTTACGGGGTATCAACCAGCTCGCTCAGCTCTTATGTGTTCAGTCTCTCAGTTCCCAATGGACTTAAATATGTCCAGTTTGTTTTAGATCTCCTTTGCTTAGTTCTCCTCCACTGATGGTATATTTTGATCCAGATTTTTCCTGTGGTCTCAGGGGCTTGAGATTCCCAAAGGCCTGTCTTACTGATAAAGACTGATATAAAGAAGATTGTGAGTACCTTAGTGTCATCTGTGTCCTTATCCACCAGGTCCTCTGCCCCATTCAGCAAGTGGGTTAAATGGGCTGGCAGAATTAAAAAGTGAAGATTGTGGGTTGAGATAAGAACAATTTACTGAACACAGCAATGAGATGAGGAAACAGTAAGAGCAAGAATACTAAGAAAAGAGAGAGTGATTCTGTCTTGGTTTGAAAGACAGGTTTCTGCTAGGGAGGTGCAGGACCTCCCTTGGAATGGAGAATTCAAATTCCCTCCCTCCAAATTATTATAATTTAGAAAATTAAAGGGACTTTCAGGCAGAGGTATGGGGATAGGAATAACAGTTCTTTACTAGTGTGTATAACAAGGCAAACAAACAACAACAACTACAGCATTAATAATAAACACAACCAGGAACCTCAAGGGGCTTTGTTTTACAAAGCCTGGGGCAGTCTGATCTTGCTTCCCTTGTGGGACTCCTAGAACACCAAGCTGGAATGGTGGAAAATCCCAGGCTGGTGGATGAGATATATCAGAAGCTCCGCTGGTGGTAGCTGCAGCGGCAGGGATGTCCCAGCAGAGCAGGGGGAGTGTGGGGCAAGAGAGTAGCAAAAAGCCTCAAAGCAATGCTGAAGAAGCAGTGGGACAGGGCCGGTCCAGCAGAACAGGAGGAGGTGAGTTCAGAATTCCTGGGCATACGAGCAGATAATGGTAGATTTCCCAGGACCGGACTTGGTGTGACAGTGTACTCCTCCCACAGCAAGCAACAGCCTGGCCATCCTCTGATGCTGAGGGCAAGAGTGCGTAGCTGCCTCCGTCCCCTTCCTTTTCCTGCCCCAAAACTCATATTCTCTCCCCCCTCTGAGAGAAACTCCCAGAGACAAAAAAAAGTGTAGCCAGGTGCTTCAACTCCTCTCCTTTGCCCCTTTGTTCTGCTTAGGTACCTGTAAGTGCCCAGTAGTTAGCTTCCTAGCAACTTATGGGAAAAATTCTATAAGCAAAAAAGAAATAAATCTAACCCCCAACAGAATCACATGCAAAAATACTCACTGAAGAGCTTGACCTGAGCCACATCTGAGACCCTCCCTCCAGCTTGCTGCCACCACCACCTCACTGTTCCTTCTGCCGTGCTTTCTCAGCCAGAAGTGACCCTTTCTCCCTGGAAGAGACTCCCTTCCCCCCACCCCAGCAATGACATAAGGTGGTATACAATAACTCTGGGTCCTGGCCATGCCCCCTACTGCATACTGCAAAAATTAACTTTGTCATGACTGGGACCAGGACACCCAGTTTTCTACTGGTGTTTTAAATGCAAATGGTGCACTTAACTAGACATACCTGATGAACACCGTGGACTGAAATAAGAAACATCTTGGAACAAATGGTCCATTCTCATCTTTAGAGCTAGAGAATGTATTCTGGAGAACTGATCAAACCGTTTGAGTGTAGCAAGTCTGTAATCTCTATTCCCTCTGCTCTTTGACCTGCTTGGATGTTTTCAGCAATCAATATAATTTTGTGAAATAATACCTATTGCTCAAACAAACAAAACCTCTTCCTTATAATCTTACTAAGATTATAATCTTATTAACCAGACTATTTTATGAACAGTTGTTTTCAGTACAAGGTTCGTAAAAATGCATGTAGTTTTTAAATTTGCATTTCATTTTTTTCTTTGCTGCAGAATCTCAAATTTACACAGAAGCCATTAACCTCTCTGTGATGATGTCTGACAGCACCGTGGGCACTAACTCTTCTTTGCTGAGGGCCAACATGCAGACTGATCCCTCCTTTCAGCATTGCTTTGCATCTTCATGTACTGTTGCAAGTAGCAGTCCTATTCCAGGGTCAGAAAGGTAGGAAAAGATTCTCCAACATTATTGTTTAGTTCTTGTAATGATAATTCCTAGCCAAGACATTATGCTTGCATCTTCATTGCAGACCATTTTCCAAGAACTTTGAGGTGGGTTGTGACATTTATTGTTGATGTTGTCCATTGGCTGGATTTTAGCACATACACAGGTGTTACTTTTATGTCAGGGACACAGACGGCTTTGAAGATAAGTGGGAAGACAAAAATAAATATAATTTTATAGCTCAGTTATGTTATTTGTGCTAGCACAAGTTCATATATATATTTCTGTGTGCTTAACTGGCTTCTCTGATGTTTTACTTAAAGCTCTGTCATTAAATTTCACACTGTATTAAGCTGTCTATGAGAGACGGGGAGCACTCTTCTCACTGCAGGCATAGGTTTTCAGTCTGCAAAATCCCAGTAGATTTGCTTTGGTAAGTGTGTAGCTGATTCCCTTTCAACTGCTCAGCAGGCTTAGAAATTTTATTATTTGATACTTATATTGTGGTAAACAGGTAGGGCTATGGTGTGAATAATATAAATGTACAAAGTAATCTTTGTCCAAAAGGAGCTTACAGCATAAGCGAAGAAATGGCAAGGAACAACAAACAAACAAGGATCCCTAGTTACTTTTAGAATGTTCAGAAGATCATAACAGTGCATGATCAGGCATTAGCTGTGCACTATATTTACTCAATAGACAAGGTGGTACATTACGCCTGAAGATGTTACCTTCTCTATCACTCTTCAAAAACATTCCTTTCTGGCTAACAATCCTATTCTTGTTTTTGGCTATTTGGCTACATTTTCACAGTAAGTATTTGGAAATACTTCTGGTTGGAATGTCAGAGTGTCAGTGAGTACTTCAAGTATGTTATTATCTATTTATCTTTTATTTATCTTCCAATCCAATTGGTTTCATTTTCAGTCAGTACTGAGACTGTGAAAGAGTGTTTTGGTTTTGTGATTACTAATGTGAACTGTAAGATTGAACAAAGTATGTTGGTATTTGCTGCAGAGGAGGCAATGTAACAATTAGAAGTGGATATGTATTAAAAGCTTATTAGGCAATTCAGTTATTATCAAGTTTATATTCCTACTTCAGACTTTATCTAGAAATTTTTGTTCCCTTCTTTCTAAATATTTTTTCTATAATTTTTATATTTCACTTAGCAGATAGGTGGCACTCTAGAGGTTTTTTCTTGCAGCGATGTCTTCAATTTGCTTACCTTCCATTTCTTTAATGGCCTTTCTAATTTGAGCTGTTTAAATCTACTAGCATTCATTTCCACAGCTCCCTTTTGAGTAAAAATCCTTTCTTTTTTGATACATATTTTATGTCAGCTTTTTGCCTTTTCATTTCCCAATGAATTTTTTTCTCTGGATTTGGTAATATTAGTAATATTTTCCAGCTACAGCCTAAGGGCATTTCATTTTTAGAAGCAATGAGACAACTTAAACTTTTATCAGATGATTTCATCAGAAGTTTAGTTGCTCTTGTTTGGAAGGACTTTTTTTTATTTTTTACTTGAACATGTAGAATTGCTACCCAGTAGAAAAATAGAAGTTTACGCTTGAAGTATTTAATTCTATAAATCAGAAATTTTCCATTGTCAGATAAATTAACCACTGGACCTCCATACGTGGTTTTTTTTGTTGTTGGTTTTCTTGTTGTTGGTTTTTTTTTGTTGTTGGTTTTTTTGGTTTTTTTTGTTTTGGTTTGGTTTGGTTTTTTGTTTTTTTAATATAAATTGTATTAAAATAGACCAGGTCTGCAAGTTACTCCTTGTGAACTGTGTTCTTACCATTGTCATAATTACTGATTTATTTTTGATGTTGCGTAACTACATCCTCAGGCCATCTCTTTTCATTTTTACTCTAGTGAGCATAAGACACTCTGCATGTAAGAACTGGTATGGCCATGTCAGGTTTCTTCCATAAACCTCTACTTCTATGCAGCTTTGGCATAAGAAATTGTTGCCTACTACTGCTATTTTTCAGGTAGCACTTTAGCTCATCAGGACCACTGTATGTGAAGCAATGCTGCCAACAGCCTCACTAAATTGATTCATATTAAAACTAACCCCCTCAAACAGAGAGAAGAAATATTTTTAGTTGTCGTTAATTTCACAGACTGCTTTACAGTGCAAACTCAGAAACTATCCCATCAGCGTGGGTAGGTGGAGGGTGAGATAAGGCAGAACATAATGACTTGGACTGGAGAAGTTACTGGTCAGGATAAGGCTGGAATCCCTTGATCCAACTGCATTAGCTGGTCCAGCATGTTTTCAAAGAGCACCCTGAGATTTTTGTCCTGGGTGCGATGTTTAGTTGCTTTCAATGATCAGTGAAGTACAGGTTATATGGTAATATTTTAAGGGAATTATTTGGCTGTTATTTTTGTGTTCAAATTAATTTTTTGTGGGTTTTTTTTTTTTTTGTGTTTTTTTTTGTTTGTTTGTTTGTTTTGTTTTTTGTTTTTTGTTTTTTTTTTTTGTTTTTTTTTTTTTGTTTTTTGTTTTTTCAAAGCTCTTCTGCAGCAGAATGTCCTTGGCTTGAAAGCAGCTCTAAAGCTTCCCTGTCAACCCAGTATTCAATGGGAAACACCATGCAGCCAGGAGGTTACCTTGTGCCCTCTGAATTTGCAAGTGCTGTGCAGGATGTCTCTCTCGTGTCTCATTTCCAAACTCCAGGACTGCAAGTTGTCACTCTGAGCAACCTGGAGAGTTCAGCAGCAGAGCCACACCTAAAACATGCTAACAGCAGCAAAACCCATGCCTACCTGAGTTATAGCGGTACCAGGGACAGTCGCTCCCCACAAGAGGAGACACAAGCTACTTGCGTAGCCAGTGCTAGCACATCTAAAACCCTAACCTCGTCAGTGGCAAGTGCTGATGACAATGGCTTTTTGACACAAAACTTTCTTACAGTGGCCTCTGGACACAACAGCCAGAACAGTGCAGTTCTGCATCACCGTGGAGGGAACCTACATGCTCAACCTCCTCTTCCAGAGAAGAAGAGGTCCTCTGAAGGAGAACGTTCCTTTGCCTCTGTGTCACCTTCTTCAAGTGGCTTCTCTAGCCCTCACAGTGGAAGCACAATCAGCATTCCCTTCCCAAATGTCCTCCCAGATTTCTCAAAAATGTTAAGCCCTTCCCCAGTGCCAGGTAAGTTCTGTATCAGAGAAAAGCAAAATACATTAGATTTTATATGAGCTTATAAAAAGAATTTTGGGGGTTTTAAAATTGGAGAGGGGAAAAAAAAAAAAAAGTAGTGGAATGAAAATGGCACAGAGGACTTGAATTATTGCAGTAAATGGTGCCAGCTCACTGGCTTTGCATGCATCATTCAGAAAACAAGGCTTCAGATTTCTTCCTATGCTTCCTAGAAGTCAGCCATTGAGCAGCCTACCTTTTCAGCTGTCAGACTACAATGGACCAGTGTTCAGTCCAATGTCTTTTAAAGGACTGGCTTCTCTCTGCACCTTTTACAGCTGTGCAGAGAAAAGTTAAAAATGTACACATGTTCATTGGGCCCTGTTGAGAAGTATGCATTTAATACAGCTTTATAACTAAAAGTTTTTAATATTTTATGGATTTTGCAAAACAAAACTTCAAACATGCTTTCAAAATCCTAGTGTATGTTAATATATTTGCTGGTTCTAAACCAGCTCAGTTTATCTAAACATCATTAGGACATAATGATGAGGTTTTTGAGTAATCATGGTGATTAGAAGTTGGAAAGAAAAGTAAAAACACATTTGTACTTAAAATGTTCTTGACTTTTTTTCCCTTTTATTCCACAGAAAACACAGCTGATAAACATGTGACCGTAAAATTTGTTCAGGACACATCCAAGTTCTGGTATAAGCCAGATATTTCAAGAGAACAAGGTATATCAGTTGATACATATTCTGGCATATCCATTCATAGAAAAGCTAGTTGGTGAAGTCTCAATTTTAGATTCATACTTTACTTCTAAAAGAAATATAAAACCTAGAAGGGCCACAGACAACCCCTCTTAGTTTATTTTGTTGAAAGGCTGACTTTGAGTGTGGAGGGCAGTCAAATAATCATGAAAAATATTAAGTTAATCAGACAAATTATTAGCCTAACTGAAGTAACTATGAAGTAATATAGATCTACCTGTGGTAGGTGTTGCAAATGCTCTTTGTTGTGAAGCTTCAGATTTTTGAATGGCAAATATGCATGAAACAATACCAAACGGCTGTCTGCTCTCTGAAACATTTTGAGTATGTGTGCTGTTCTGACCTGCTCTCAGAATAATTCATTAGCTAGGTCATCACAAAACATCCTCATCCACCAGTTGTTTTGTAGCTTGAATTCCAATGTCCAAACATTATTTCTTAAAGATCATTACGATGGAACAACATCTTTATGATGTATGATGCAGATACAGTACTTTTATATGTTGATGTATTATTCAGTGAACTGAAGAGAGCTTTTATTCCCTATGTGAAAATGAATACCTGTGAGCACCTGGAGTACTGCATCTGGCATACAGGAAAGGCATAGACAGACCTGTTGGAATGAGTACAGAGGAGAGCCACCAAGTTGATTAGAGGGATGGAGCTCTTTTCCTATGAGGAGAGGCTGAGGGAATTGCGATTGTTCAGTCAGGAGAAGGGAAAGCTTTGGAATGACCTAATTGCAACCTTCCAGTACCCGAGGGGAGCCTTCAAGAAAGATGGAGAGGGACTTTTTAGAAGAACATGTAGTGACAGGACAAGGTGAAATGGTTTCAAACTAAAAGTAATTTTAAATTAATATTAGAAAAAAATTCTTTACTGTGAGGGTAGTGAGGCACTGGAACAGACTGCCCAGAGCAGCTGTGGATACCCTCCATCCATGGAAATGTTTAAGATCAGGTTGGATGTGGCTCTGGCCTAATGAAAGTTGTCTCTGTTCATGGCAGGAGCATTGGAAGTAGATGATCTTAAAGGTCCATTGCAATCCAGGCCATTCTTCCATTATTCTTACACACTGTGCCTGCAACAATATGTATATAAGCATGATGGGTGCTTATTATAATCCAGTAATCATAGAGGAGCAAAGTGAGCACTCAGTGGATGGTAGATAGAAACTTCAGGTTTGAATATTCTGTGAAATGAGACTAAAACCAAACAAGGTTAAATATTGATACCAAAAACTTGATATATTTTATTTAACAGTAAATGAGACAGAGAGAGAGAGAGAGAGAGAGAGAAAGAAAGAAAGAAAGAAAGAAAGAAAGAAAGAAAGAAAGAAAGAAAGAAAGAAAGAAAGAAAGAAAGAAAGAAAGAAAGAAAGAAAGAAAGAAAGAAAGAAAGAAAGAAAGAAAAGAAAGAAAAGAAAGAAAGAGAGAGAGAGAGATTGTGGGGGGACAGGAAGAGTGACAGGAATAGATTAAGTAGAAATATATCACCCCTCTGTGGGTCCCAAGATGAATACAAGTTGGGCCAGGTGGGAGTGCCCAGGTACCTCCCCTGAAGGGAGACAAGTTTGATACCGTCTCTTCCAAGACTCTGGATTGGTTGCATCACTTTGCATCATGTGTAGTGCTGTGCTGTGAGGCCTCAGGAATAAGTCTGGGGAGTGCTTTGGGGCTCCTTGATGGATTATGACACTTCCTCAGCTGCCCATCACATGAGTGTCCCGTGGATATGACTTTCCCAGGGTGGGGGGTTTTACAGCTGAGCCAGTTTGTGTAATGTAGGCTGGATGTTCACTGCTTCTGACTGGAGGTCATGTCATACGCCGAAAACTCTCCTCCTTCCACCTTGGTTGGGGAGGAGTCTGTGCAAATGTGGCTGCAGATAAGCCTGTGGGCTATGGCCTCCACCCCAAAGCCAGCTAGGGATGATTTTCAGGACAGCTGCTGAGCTTGGCCCTCCTATGAATGCATCCTTCTCCCCCAGCCTTATCCATTTCTTCGAAAACCTGAGATGATTAAAAAACCATGTCACTTCTATCTTATCTCAGGTTCTCTTAGGTAGCTTAACTCACAGTTCAGGTTTTCAGTAACGTGGCCCATTCAGGGTGGGGTGGGCTTTGGCAGTGCAGCTTCATTACACACTTTTGCCATAATGGGCAAAAGTCCTTTACAACAGTGTTTCAGCCATGAAACGATAGCATTTCAGTCTCTGACAGTGCTTTCCAAATGCAATTGGTTTGATTGTGCTTGTATTTATCAGTAATAATCAGCTATAGTGAATTGTGATTAATGAGGTAAGGCAGGATTTTAAACTGGGATTTTTTAAAATGTGGTTGTCAAAAAGGAGAAATTACTAACTAGTTATGCATTGAGAAGGATGTTCATACTAAACCAAAATAGCGTGAAGTTCAGCTACTGGCAAATGATGAATTGCTTTATCTGTCTAGTTATTTGGTTCTCGGATGATGAGGATGTTCTTGTGTAGTGGTAAATATGATGCCAGGGGAATAAAGATCACAGAAAACAGAACATTCATTCACTCCATTCCCCTTTGCCTTATCTCTTCACCACCTGTCCTGGTTTAGGGCAAATTTGGGAGGAAACCTCCAAATAGGGTCCCTCTGGGAAGTAAACCTGAATGGCCCCTTCCCCCAACCAGTCCAGGAGAAAATCTCCTCAGAGAAAAGTAGGAAAAACTATTTATTTAACAAACAAAGTACCCACAAGCATAAAGAATGAATAATATGAAGCAATAAAACCTTTCGTCACTCTGAAGAGAGATGGCAAACTCAGAAAAAGTCCTTGCTGTGGGTTAGCTCAACTTGCTCAGTCTCTTATCAGTTCCTCTGGCACTAGAAAATGCCATCATGGGCCCTGGTGGGCCACAGGTGTGAGTTCCCAGTGCTCTTCTGGGTTTTTAAGTCCAAAGCAAGTTTAAACAGTCCCAAGAAAAAAAAGAAAAAAAAAACAGTCCAGGGAGCTTCTCTGCCTCAGATAGCTAAAACTAACTGAAAGCAAAAAAAAATCTCTGTCCCGCTATCTGTCCATGCTTCAGACGAACACAGTCCAGGAGCTGGATTGTGGAATGTGCAGGAGTGAATGCAGTTTCTCAAACCAAACTGCGTGCTTCTTCTTTCCCCCACTTCACTCTCAGCACCAGTCTGAAAGGTACAGGACATAATATCCAACATAAAGAGAACAGATGACTGGGGATCCAAGCACCATAACGTCACCCTAGAACACCACCCATAATGAGAACTGAGTCTTTAAATGTGCAGAAAAATACCTGCTGTGATATGTGTCCAGAGAGGGAAGTAGATATAATGCAATTTTAAACCTAACTGATTGACCAAATGAAACAAAAGTCTTCCCAACCTTTTAATATGCCTCTTTTCATCCTTGAAATAAAACTTTTTTAAAAATGTGTTTTAAGGTACTGTTGCTGAGGAGGGGAGGAGGGGAGCATTTGTTCTTTTTTCCCTGTGTTTAATAGACTGCTCCCGTGACAAATCATTACTGTATTCCGTTGTATTTAGAAGTGGTATGTACTGCTTGATTGCAGGGATCATCCTTATCCTCTCTGAACAGAACATATTGTTGTGAAAAAAGTTCTTTCCTTTGCCATCTTACAGATGAAAAGAATAGAATGCATATATGTTTGCTTTACTCGTTTTGACTGAAGTGATAATTGCGTCTGCATTTTCCTGATTTAACTTCCCTTTTTATAATGAAAAGAAACTTTGTTTTGTAAACATCGCTTAGGCCTTGCAAAATATGCCTTTGTGCTCCATATGCATAATATCCATGTTCTGTGTGAACAATCAGTTAAGGAGTCCAGTTTCAAATCTGGTCTTTTTCTAGGGTTTCTCTGAAGGTGTGCTGACAGTTGGAAATTTTAGAAACAAAGTATACTGGTATACAACAGTATTTCTAGAAAGTTTATGGGGGAGGAAAGAAAGCAAAGTACAAAGATTTTATTCAGATCAATCATTAGATTAACTTTTTGTCTGTTTTCAAAGTAAGTTTAAAATTTTGGGCCACTAGATTTTGTAGTCTGCAACTGACTTGTGCAAAGCAGCAGCAATTTCCCTGAAAGTGTTTCCTCTTGGAGAGGACTTGATATTACACTTTCAGAAGAAATGCCAAAATACAGATAAAAATATTTCAAAGTCAAAGAGCAAAATAAACACCTTCCTTTGCTTTAAAACTCGTAAGGCATTAAGGTGGCTTTGTAGAGACAAAAAGTTGGTGGTGGATGAAAATAAATCTATTCTGCCTGTAGAGTGAAAAACAGTGCCATCTAGTCAGTATGGGAATTACTGAGAGCTATGCAGTCTTTTAAGCAGAAGTAGACTTGCTCTTGCACTGGTTGTAGGAATTCTGGTGGGACCTGAACACTCTTGTCAGTTTAAAAATCAGTAAAAATCAGGGTTCTATACTTCAGGCTTCTTTTAAAATACATATCTGTGAGATTTGGACAAGGTGTTTCCTCTCAAGTCCCCCAAATATGCTTGATTTTATTTTGTTTTACAGCAATGAAGATAGAGAAAAAGATATTACTTCTTCTGGTGTCCTATTTGTTATACATTTGCACTTCTGTACTTTTTGAGTGTGTGCATTGTTCTTGAACTGTTTCTCTCTCTCTTTGTTGGAATCCCTTGTAGCCATTGCTGTTCTCAAAGAAAAGGAACCTGGGTCTTTCATTGTTCGAGACAGTCATTCTTTCCAGGGAGCCTATGGGCTAGCAGTGAAAGTTGCCACACCACCTCCTTCTGTGCTACAGTTAAAAAAAGGTACTTTCTATGTTATTAAACAAGCTATACATAGTAGATAGTCCTTATTAGTGGGTAATAATCCGTTGGAATCTTTCCCTCTTCTGGTAAGTGCAACTTCAATTGTAACACATTTGATGTGTTGTTAAATGAGATTGGATACAATTTCTGTTGTACTATATGGTTTCACCATGACTTGTGTGTTGTGGCTGTGCACGTGTTGTACCTCATCAACCTAATAAAAAAATCAGTGTCATCTCAGCAATTGGTTTTTCCTAGCAATCAGAAGTCTGTGTTTGCATTTCATTCACAGGCTACAATTGGCTGGAGCGCTGAATATTTTTGACCCCAATGTTTTGTTTTGAGATAGTTCTATTTCAGATATAAATCTGAAGAGATTCCTAAGGATAATTGTTTAAAAGAAGTGGTGATTTATATACCTACTCTGTCAGCTCCAGTTCCTCCATATATAACTTGTGCCCGATGGTTGTGAAACATAAAATGAGAAGAACATGCAGAAATCATTAACTGGTATATGGAAACTCAGCAGCCAACATCTTTAGTGTTCTTGGTTCCGTTTGTACTACTGCAAGGTTAGTGGAGTGGTTTTTGTTGCTGCTGGTTTCCGTTTACAAAGCTTACTATGTTTCATTAGTACATAATGCCTGGTGAGGTAAGCAACTAAGATTACAGGAAAGCATTTATTCTTACTGCTGTTTTTATGGAAGTATGGTTTTGGCTGTTTTGGTTTGGTTTTTTTGTTTGACTGTTTGGATTTGCTTACTTTGGGGCAAGGCTAGCAGTTCACATCTATTACAGAAATATTTTTAATATGTTTTAATTTGGTATCTTGAAACAATTTTTAATAACAACTTGACAACTTTTGTTGGCAATAAACATCAGCAGAACCGCTCCAATGACTTAATGAACTCAATGTAGGTGTTCTGGGATGGTGATAGCAACAACTAGGAGGCAAATTGAAAGTGGCTGGTAGGTGTTTTTAATAGTCTTTTCTTATCATCACTGGTGAAGTCCAGGAAGACATGAAAGCTCAAACTCTGCCAGCCTTTCAGAGATAGTTTATGGTAACAGTAGTAAGACTGTTGCATTCTTCCACTTCTCACTTCATGATACTTAGCTTTTTTTTGTTTCCACTGTTTAATCCCAGAAGGCACAGATTGGTTCAGTTTCCTGTAGCGTTTCTTGTTCCAGGCTTCCCTTTTGCACATACCTTGTAGTCATTTATTTTTAATTTGATGAGGGCATAACAGTGTTATGTTTGAAAAAGCAATCAGTGCAATATTTTCTTGTGTAGAAGTTTCTGCTGTCCATATTAATGCATTAATCTGTATTGGCCTGAAAGTCAACCCTTGAAGTGTTTCCTGATAGATCCAAGGGAGCACATGTGTTTGTAGCTCTTTTGTTAAGGTTTGAATGGTTTGATAGCTTTGTCCTGTTGGTATGAAATAACCTTTTAATTATTTGGAGAAGGATTCATTTTGTATTCAGGTATGAAATACTGTGAATCCATCTTTCAAGGAATACTTAAGTTGTCTTAATTATATGTCTGCATATATATGCATATGTTTAAAAGAATGTTAAATCTTGAGGGAATTTTTACATGTCCCTTGGACTTTAAATCTCCTATTTTCATCCAACTCTACAATTTTGGTTTGTCTTAAATTCCTGAGATTAAAACTGTCTTAAAATCTAGTGAAACCTTAGTGCTTCATGTAAATGTTTGTTTTCAGGAGCAGAGACTTAGCATAAAACTGCAGACACTTAGAAACTTAAAAATTCACTGAGAGAATTGCTGTCATTACCTTTGTGTAGCTAAATCTACTCCTTTAATCTGGAGAACTTCTGTGAACAGAAATATCACTGGAAACTGGAATATTTTTTAATACTTTTACTTTCTTGTCAGTTTGGATACACATTCTTTTAATGGGCAATTGCATCAAAATTTCTAACCATTCATTTTCCAAATTTCTATTCCTGTGTGTACCTGGGACCATACTTGGACATTTTTGGACACCAGTGTATATTTGGATCTCAGTCACTTAAGAATATAAAATAATTTCCTCGGGCTGTCTAAAGTGAGCTGTTTGCTTGTTTTTTTGCAAAATGGCCTTTTAAGTAAATCTTGTAACTTGCAGAGTAGGTCTAATTGTATTCTCTGCATTTTGTATAAAAAACATTTAGTGGTAACGTGTCAAAACTGCTTCATAAAGCTCTAGTTTGTGAGACTTGTCTGTTAATTGCTTCTTTTATGAGCTTTCTTTTTCAACACAGTTGGAGATTTGTCAGATGAACTTGTAAGGCATTTTCTGATTGAATGTACTCAGAAGGGGGTACGCTTGAAAGGATGCCCAAATGAGCCATATTTTGGTAAGTACTGTGCATCACAGGGACAGAGAAAATGGAGACAGTTGGCATTTGCCAATGCTGACTTGGATGGTATACAAATGAGAGACTACTTTGTTTGAGTCCTGATGACTTCTGTAGGAACCCATTCCAAGATTCCAGGAACCTTTTACGCATTTACTTTAAGCAGGGCACTCTAGCACAGATGGACATGACCAAGCTTCAAACAGTTAAGCTTGTCTGCCACTTCCAATGTTGCTGCAGAAAGCTGAGCTAAATCACTCTTATCATCCTAATTGATTCAGGACCTTTTGTCCTGTGTTACATTTATGCTGCATATCAGGTGGCTAAAAATGACACCAGAGTGAGATATTCACAAAGTACATTATGCTATGTCAGCCTACTTAACATAGTATGATGGAAGTACAATACCTGCAATGGCAAACAGCCAGAGACCTACCTAGCTGTTCACTCATTTGCTTTCCACTCATTTGGGGTAGGAGGGGGAAATATAATAGGAAAGCTTATGGGCAGATATGAAAATAGGGAGATGCTAACCAGTTACAGGGCAAAAGAAACTCAACTTGGGAAAAATTATTTTAATGTTTTTCCAATTAAAATCAATATTCAGGTAGTCAGACATTCAGTGAAAGAAGCTGGATTTGCAAGCTAGAAGTGTAAACTGCAGATTGATCTATGGGTGTCCCAGGCGAGAGGCCATGACCTGTTGACCCTTTGCACGACAAAGGGCCTGGGAACCTGTGTGGCCAGGTGACCAGATGCTCAAGAGGTGTAGCGGCCACCAACCCCCAGACTTTCCTGCCCTTAGACTGTAAGGGTATCTCTTCTCAGAGGCACCCAGTTTGAGCTGTTATTTTGTTATTAAGTTGTTGCACCAAATTAAATTATTTTAAGGATCTGGAAGTCTGAGACTCTGCTAAAGGAAACCTGGTGTTGAGCTTGTGAGGAAACATCTAACTTTGAGTATGGGCTGTGTAGCTGTGAAGGGACTTTGAGTACCAGCTCAGGTGTGACTGCCAGACTGGCTCCTGACAGGGAGGTTGCCTTAACATGAGAAACAAAGACAAGTACTTAATAACAATTTTCCTTATCCTATTCCAAGCTCAATTTCACTGCTTCCTCCCAGACTCCTCATGCCCACTGCAGTGGGTGTGAGGGGATATGGTCGTTACAGAACAGCTCCTCTGCTTGATCCTTCTCCCAGTTTTTCCTTCCTGGGATGTGAGCTTTCCCTGTAGGCTGCCATCCTGTGGGAAAAAAAAATCTGTTTCAGCATGTGCTCTCTGTCAACCACAGAAAATGTCCCATCTGTTCCAACTTGAAGTCCTTCAGAGGCTAGAGAGTGGGAGATGGCAACTTGGATACCCAGAGCATCTCCTTCTCCTCCTCCTCTGTCCCTGGTATTTCCTCTGCTGTGTCTCATTCACCCTTTTTTCCATAGGTGGCCTGCAGTGGGTCTGCTAGAATGGGCTGTGTTTGGCATGAAAAGCCCCTGAACTATACCCAGAGGTCATCCTGCAGCCCTTCTACCCCCTGTTACAGGCTTTGTCACAAACATCAAATACACCTGTGAAAGGGTCATCTACCATAAAATTAACAGATGTGAAATTAAAGTCGTATTTAAAATAAAGGTGGATTGAAGTTTATCAGTATTTGGCATGAGACTTATCTTAAATCAGAAATTTTAGTCCATTCCTACCTCAATCTTGAATACCTGTTTAGGCACCTGTGTAGCCTTACTAGTAATTTAGTTTGAACATCTCCTAGTCTTTCAATGTGTACAGCCTGTGCTGGTTTGAAAATAAACCACAGTGGGAGACGAACCCCACACAAATGCCTTGAGAGCAGGCTGGAGTTACAATTTAATAAAAAATACTAGAGTAAATGTAGCGATACAGAAAAACGGTCTTAAATTCAAAAAATCAGAGTACAACCTTGAACAATGTTGGTCAGGGTGGTCATCTCAGTCTGATTAAATGGTGATTGCAGTCCTGTTGAAGTAATGATTGCAGTCTTGTTGAAAGCAGTAGTCCTGTGAAAGGTCTGGTCCTCCTCTGGGTCTGTTAAGCAATGGTGGTGGTGCCCCAAGTCCCCAAAACCTCAGATGATACACAGTCAGGTTCAGGTGGTACTTCCCTCAGAGTGGGGAGTTTCACAATGGAATGATGTAATACTTGAGTCCATGGTGGCCCCTGAGCAGAGACAACCCCCTCAGGATGGGTGTAGTTACCAGGCTGAGTTCATTGTGAAAACCAGGAAACATTGCTTTTCAGGGTTTGCCTCTTTTCCCTTATCTAACACACAGCCTGCAGTGTGGGGGGTTGGGTGAGCACCGGGCAGCTGTTGAAAATGATCCACTGTTATCACTTTATCAGGAATTATGTAGATGGGAGTAGAATACATAGCTTGGTTACACCCCACATTGTAACCAAGTCTCAAAACTGCTGCACAAAGTAGGTGAACAGGCCCTACTACACATGTATGGGTAAGATAGTGAAGGACTAATAGGATCAGTCTTTGCATTTCTGTAAGACCCTTGTAGAATTGGGTCATCTTTCTCTTTCAAATAAATTTTTGATGGACTGTAAAGATGAGGTTTGTTTTGGTTCAACTGGAATTTTTCTCTGACACATGGTTACAATGATTGCTGCTTGTTAGTAAATGGTATTGAAGGATGGCTTTTGTACAAACAGATTAATGACTATTATGCCATCCTCTCACTCCTTATAGTCTCATATGCTAATACCAAAGATAACTAATGTTTAATTATTTCAGTTAAGCCAAGACCAAATTGCAAGAGTGACTTTGAATAAAAAAGAAGAATCATTTAATAGAGAATGCTATGTACATCACTGATGCATTGAATGGAGGAGGTTTTACCTGGACTATCTTTTATACTTTCAGAAGTACAAAACAGAGGTGCATGTAGACAGAACACTAGATGATGAAGACTAGGTGGCTAAGAGGTAGAAGTTGCTTTTTTTTTACCTTATTATGTAGCACAAGCAACCTCTTGTGCTCTTACCACCTTTGTGAGAATTTACTACATTTAATGTAGGAGAACTTAAGAGCGTTGAAAAGAATTTACTGACTTCTGTATGTTACTGATTTTGTAATTTTTATGCTTTTTTCATTTGAAGCACAGACATTTAGGTTAGGATCTAAACAGTGTATTTAAGAGGGAAAGGGAACATATGATTGTGATTAGTGAGTTCAAGAAGATCTTGGCTTAGGTCTCAAGAGATTTTTAAAGGGAAAGCAAAGGGGGCCCTTAGTCTATAACATACCTGAGAGCAAACATAACTTATGCATTCTTGTTGTCTGCCAAGTTAACTGTGCATGTCTTATTGCTTTTCTGACCACAGGGAGTTTGACAGCTCTAGTGTATCAGCACTCCATCACACCACTGGCATTGCCCTGCAAGCTCCTCATCCCAGGCAGAGGTATGCTTGTTGAAGTACAGAAGAAATATTCCCAGCCAAGTTTTGCTTCAAAGTGTCAGTATCTGAAGGCAGGTGAATATGTCGCAAGTTGAGATCTTAGCAAAAATGCACTGAGGAGGAAGCTGTGTTGTTGTCTTCGGTATTGGTGATGACTTTTTTCCCAAAGTGTGTTTGTCAGCGTACTGGTACTGTGATATTCCAGTCATAAACATATATTCATCATGGAAATCCATATAGTAATTTATGATGTGGGAAGACAAATATACTTTTCAGACATGACATTATGCCAAGTGTACGGTTAGGTTTAACCACTCATTCAGGTGTGAATAGCTAAAGGACAAGTAGGTAAAGAGTAGGTGGTGTCCTGAGTGCGACACTGGCAGGAAGAATGAAGCAACTTGCACAGATTCAAATATTGTTCAAGTAAATTACCAAAAAGTCTATGTTGCTTCATGGGATTATGATACTAAATTTGTTTATACTGATTTCATAGACCGCTCTAAGACAAAGAACAAAATGCTCATGATTGTCCAGTAATTCAGTTGTCTGATATTCTCCCACGTGAAGTTAACCCCAGACATTATTGAAATATTAAATGTTCTTATAGTTTGTGACTTTAAAGGGTTTTTTGAACCCTTTGAACTTTTATTACAGACCATACGTTAATGTACAAAAATAGCATTTCATTTATGCAAATACATCAGTGAAACCATTTTAGCACAAAAATTTGCTGTGGTAGATATGACAAGAGATCTCATGCATCTATTGGGCAAAACAGCATGGCCGTTGGCTTGTTCTCTTTATCCCCCTCACCTAAGATGGAAAACTTACTCTGTTCTTCCAGAGGTACAGGACTGGAACATTTGCCTTGTCTTGAATAAACATGCCACAGTGAAATTTTATTTTGGATTTATTTTTTTAATCCAATTTGATAATGCATTTTAATATGGGTCTTCTGTAGTTAATGACAGGATACAGTGCCTGGAGTATTTAAAATGTTTGGATAACTGTAACTCTAGCCATATGAATAGTCACAAACTGTATTATGGCTCTCTTCCTCATTTGATTATATTAAAAGATGGCATGCCTCATGCTAAATGCAGTAGTAAGTGAGGTATTTTTACATGCATTTATACACCTGAAATAAAAGGTTGGTAGACAGTTTTCATACTACTTTTAACAATCAGTTGGGAGGCAAATGTTCCACTGCTGTCTTAATGGTTCAGATGGTTTTTTTTAACTTTAAAAGAAAGTTGTGTTGTCACCCTCTGAATCAAAATATAATTAATTAATTTCATCACAGTAACACAAAGTCTTTCTGTATAAATTAATGTAAATTATACAAATCAAATGTGATCATTAAAATCACGTTATTCATGATATTTTCAGGCTGTAGTGAGGGAATATAGCAATAAGTATTGTCTTAATGTGTCATCATGGGAGTCCCTCCAGCATATGCCTGTTATGTCTTCTGTTGTCAGGAAATAAAGGTTAAACATCCTATCTGCATTGCTTGAGGCAAAAAAAAACAAAACAAAAGAAAAAAAAACCAAAAAAACAACAAACACCCACAAAAAACCTGATGCAGCACAAAGCTTACTTAAATTATTATAATTGCAGAAAAAAGGTGTTTTCATGTTTCTGGCCAACAGTTATCCAGTAGCTGAGATCACAGTGACAATTGCTAAGCTCATATATGAGTGTGGACTTCGATTTGTTGATTCAAGTCCATACAAGACATGGACAGTGTTTTCTGTTTGCAGATCCCCTGGAGGAGATAGCAGAAACTTCTCCACAAACTGCTGCAAACTCAGCTGCAGAGCTTCTCAAACAGGGCGCAGGTCTGTTGAACTTTTATCCTCGTATTTGACTGCTACCAAAGTTTGTATCTTACAGGTTGGGAGAAGCTGAATCTTAAACTGGATTAAAGGATATGTAAAGGTAATAGTTAAATTTATTGTGCTAGGTAGAAGTGTAAAGGGCACTGTGAGCATATGTACCATTTTTTTTCTGTTTTCTGAAACCAGCTCCTACAACCCTGAACGCAGGTTTCCAGTCTCGTGAGAATATGAGGTACACGTAGGTTACTTCAAACATGGCAATTTTTTAGCAGGACATTGCTTTCATAACTGATAAACTTTGAGAGGATATTTTCAACCTGTGGTTGCAGAGGTTCAAGAGCTGTGTGTGAGGTCTGCAAAAGCCAACTAAGGAAGGTGTTCAGTTAGGGTTCTTATCATAGGGGTTAACAATACCACTGCAAAATGCTTACTGTTGGATCAATCTGAAAAAAAATATAAAAATTAAAGAACAGTTCTCTGTACTTCACTTGGTGCTGAATGTTATTAGGAAATGTCACGTGTCTTTTCCACTGGATGCTTTTATGGATTCTTGTGTATAGTGCAGCACCCATTCTGGCAAGTTGAGTTGTGTTACCGCAAGCTTATTTGATGTGACAGAGGAACCATGACCAGAGTATCTCCAAATGATGTGATGCTATGCACTGTTACCATCTGTATGGCTCTCAAACTGGGGTGTTTGCAATAGCTGTGTAGAGGTGTGCTCTGCTTCTTATCTGCTTTGTTGGTCTCCAGAGAGATAGTTAAACAGCCAGTCTGAAAAAGTGTGGTGGCATCTTAACTCACAGTATTGGACAGTGCTCTAATTACACCTGCATGATCTTAAAGTTGTCCTTAGTAGAAATCCGGCCAACTGTGTTATTCTGCTGTACAGTGGGCATGTCCAGGGGATCCTGCCCATGTCTTGCCTTGGTCCTTGGTTTTCAGGTTGCTATGCATTCTCCCCAGAGGCCACCCAATTAGTGCCATTAGAGCACAGGAATACACTACATTTGCCACTTTCTTTAGCGTTTAGCCTACCACTGGAGCCACAAGTGAGTGTTGTGGCAAAGCATGCATTTCTAAGAATGCTGCATTTTAGAGCACTTCTGAAGGGGGAGTTGTCAAGCTGACCAGCTCTGGAGAGAATATTACTCCTTGCTTGTGCAACAACCTGCTTTGACTTTAAAACTTGAAGCACCACTTTGAGTGCTATAAGTGAGCAGGCATGCGTAGCTGAGGAAATGGCAAACCTTTGTGAGGCTGTACCATGAGTGAGCACATGTTGGCTCCCTAGTTCGTGTTTGTTTTTGGCCAACAGGGAAAAAAACCAGAATTTTTGTAGAACTTTACTTTCTAGAAAAGCTATCAAAAGGGGCATATATTGTCTTCCAAGAAATACTGGTTTCTCTATGCTCAGACAACGCTTTTCAAAGAAAAATAATTCTTTCCTTAGCTGGGGTAGTAATCAGATAAGTCTTTATGGGAGCTGTCATATCATGGATCATTTAGGGTACTTAGTACATTTGTTTTTAACCTGTTTTGTTGTTTTTGTTGTTTTTAAACAAGGATTTGGAACCCGAATATATAAATTAGCTATGAGAGATTCTCAGAGGGTTTTTCTGCCTTGCCATCAGGTGTCCCTTTCCAGCCACAGAAGCATTCAAGTTGTGGAGTTCAACACTAAAGTGCAGACTCAAAACATGTAAATTGAGTCCTTTCAAAGAAACTTTAAAGTAGATACATTTTCTCCCTGCCCTTCTATACCCGCACTTCTCTCACTCCACGTGCAAAAAATCATGGGCTTTTCTAGAATGATTATTTTTTTATCATTGCCTGAAAAACCTAATGAGCATTTCCAGGTTCTAAGTGCTGAAGCTGACTAGAAATCCTTTGCTTCTTAGACACTGGCAATTGAAGACTAGAAACCAGATAGATAAGAGGCCTTTCCCTAGAATGCACATTGCTTTCTGTTCAGCAACAAAATTTTCTGCCCAAATAAATTGCAGTTCTTCATTTCTCTTTAGGCTTATCAAATCAAGAAACTAAACATTCCAAACAAAGGACATTCCCAGTCAAAAAGCAGCATTGTTAAGCTGTTGGTGGTGGCACAGATGTGCTCCAGAATGTCACCTGTGAAAGACAAGAGCAGCAACATTGCTGCACTGAACAAAAGGTCTTCCTTTTGTTCTAGCTTGGAGTATGGTTTCTCCGGGATTGCTGTTCTTGATACTTTGTCAGACCATGCATGATATTCTTAAATGAGAAATCTTCCAGTGTTTCTCATTACCTTTCCTCTCCTTTTTAAGCTGACATTTTCACTTTGTAACACTTTTGTACACGTTTCCATTTATTATTTTCTTTGCTACAGAAGCAGAGGAATCTACTGTATTGAATAACTGCTGTTTGAGCTATCACTTTGCGGGCAATCTAGATAAAATGCTTGGAAATTGCGTTTATAAACAAAACCTCATTCTGTTGACAACAATGCACTGTGTGGCAGAAGAAGAAGGGACTCTGATGTGTGTGGCTGTGAAAGGGAAGTTTCCTGTTCTGGGGAAAGACCCACAGGATAGTGAAGAGCTTTAGATCTGTACCAACCATACACAGTAATGAAGGGAGAAGAAGAGAGCTTATGGTTTGGAATGTTCATTACAGTTTTACTCATCATCTTAAGTCCCTTTGTGCATGAATTGTAATTGATTCAATTAAAAGTTATTGAAATTTTCACAGCAAGGCACAAATACATTTTTGAAATTTTACATTTGCAAATCAAATACATGAAATCTCAGGATTCCTTCTTTCACTGATGGACTCCAGAGCTTGAAGTTACTGGGCTGATCATTATGCTGGAATCAGACTTAGGCTTATACAGTTTTCAACTGTATGATTACTTGGTTGTTTTGAAAGTGCCAGTGTCTAGTCCTATAATTTTATGTAGATAGTCATAGGAGAAATCTTAAGACAGACTACAGAATAGCTCAATAAAAAGAGAAACTGTTAGATTTAATTTAATCTTTACTTTTATAGTAATGTTGGCAAGCCAAATGAAACTGATGAACAAATGAAATGTAGCCATGGTAATTTGTATATGTCAGCTAACAGAGTTGTAAGTTTTGTCCTGGATACCTACACAGGTGTTTCTACCAAACACAAAATCTCTTGGTGCTAGTGTTTAGCTATGGACATGCATAATTCTTGCTTGTTCTAAATTTGTAAATTTGACTTTATACCACAGTCCTATAGTAAGTATGTGAATAATTCTGTTAATTCTGTATAATAGTTCATACTTTAGGTGTCACTGTACTATGTAGTATTATACAATAGTAGAGTAGTACTACATAATTATATAATGCTGTATAATATTAATACATATTTTCCTAGTGCTCACTGCAGATTTGAGATGAAACCATGTAAAAAAAGGTAACTGTTTGGTAGCCTTAGAAACCAGTGAGCATCTATTTTATAGATATATTTCAGAAGTTGCTAATATCTCTAGAAAAGGAATAGTACTTTTAGAAGTAAGTACATGCAGAAATAAAGAAAAGGCCTAAAAAGATATGTCAGTAATTTTTATCAGTGTGGAAATTGTTTTACTTGCCCTGAAATCATTAAACATACAGAACACTATAGAATTAATGAGAAATGAGCTTTGAAATAACCCTCAGTTCTTTTTGATGTGAAAACATTCTTGTCTTTCCAATCAAATGAATGCTTTCCTTTGAATATAGTTTAAATATTTGAAACTGTAGAACATATGAATGTAGGCTGCAAATGTGTATTTTCTTACTGACTGATGTATCTGAACTTAAAAGCAAAATATCCCCATTTTTTTCAGGAATGCCTTTGCTCTCCAGTACTACCTACAAGTGTACTCTCTGGTGCTGTCTTGTATTTTTTTAAATTTCAGGATATCTGTGGGTAATAGATAAGTATAGTCATTGACTTTGGTATAAAAGTATTAAAACCAGAGGGAGAGCAAAAGGCCTATGACCTCTCAAAATCTTTCCCCTCTTTCATTACAGCTTGTAATGTTTGGTATCTGAATTCAGTGGAGATGGAGTCCCTCACAGGCTACCAGGCGGTACAGAAAGCCTTGAGCCTGACGCTGGTGCAAGATCCTTCTCCTATCTCAACCGTTGTCCATTTCAAGGTGTCTGCTCAGGGAATCACACTGACAGATAATCAAAGAAAGTAAGCAAAAGAAGGATGGGAAGAGAATATCTGTTCCTGTCCCTGTCAGGTGTTTGCCACTGTTGATTTGATGTTCCTAGTTACATTTTGCAATCTGTCTCAGAGGATACTAGGATTATAGGAATGATGGTGACTGTGTAAGATGGCTGCAGTACATGAAAATACATTTTTTAAGCTGTGAACTTTATTTCCACATGGCATATTTTACCTTTGGATGGTCACTTTGATATGACATTTTTATTGTTATTTCTTATAAAAAGGGAAAGTAATGGCTTTGCTAACATTTGATATTGAACCTATACAATGAAATAATTTATCTTCATGATGTCTTTCACCAGTAGCACTGACCGAGCTGATTTAAGTAGATGATGTATATCTCCAGGATCTGAAACAGTGTTTTGGATAGCCTGTAAAAAATTATGATAAAAAGTTAATTTATATTTACTTAGTTCTAAGTGGTAGTAAGGTTACCACAAACTCTTTCAATTAGAAAAATTACAATAACAAAGGAAAGACAACAAGAAATCATTATAGGTTAAAAAAAGAAGTGCAAGACTTCTTCATTCCATGGGGTCTGCAATCATTTGTAGCAGATCACAGAACCTTTACCTCAATTGTAATGCCTGGGAGTGGGAATATTTTGAAATGTAGTATGATCAAATTATTCACAAGTTCCACAAAGTTGTCTGTCCTGCTAAAATAGTATCTAAATGGCTAGGTTTTAGAAAAAAATACATTTCATACTCCTAGCTTTTTAGAAAAAAATACATTTCATACTCCTAGCTTTCAGCTTGAGAATCAGTTTTCTTTTAGTTTAAAAGCTTGATGTTAGTGTTTTAAATACGTATTTATCAGGTTGAAGCAATTCAGGTGGCTTTCAAAGTCACTCAAAAATAGCAAAAAATACTGTCTGTATTAAATTAAAACTAAATACAATTTATTTTTCAGGTTAGTTTATTGTTTAGAATTCTAAGCATCTTTACTGTTTCTGAAATTTGTTTTATTTCTTCCTATCCAGACTCTTTTTTCGGCGACATTATTCAGTCAACACTGTTATTTTCTGTGCTTTGGATCCACAGGACAGAAAGTAAGTATGACAAGCAGTATTTTTAATGTTATTTGTATTGTTCTACCAAAAACCTCAAACAAACCAACAAAAACTAACATAGGTTTCATTTTTATTTCTCCATTCTGTGGTTTTTTTACTGCTTTTTTAATGGACAAGGTGGATGAAAGATGGCCTTTCTGCAAAGTAAGTGGAGTCTCTTTTAATTTTTTAGGAATATCATTATTAGGAATATAATTTTTTAGGAATATCATTAAAGTGCTCAGTTTCTTGGTGTTCTAAATTACTTTTGTCAGAGATGTGGAAGGGAAAGCCATTGTTAAGAGACAAAGGTCTCTCAGCCCTCTGTAACTGGTTATTTCATCTACACCTCGGCAAGCTGGGGCCTAATTATGTGATGGCGGTGGGATGTCTGGAGCCAGAGCTAGCATAGTTTTTTTAGATTGCAGGCCTGTAATTTGACTGGTTTCAGACATTAGAGATATTTTCCTGTCAGTTTTGTGTTCCACCTGTCCAGCACAACTTAACACAAACTTTTCTCACTTAGACTGATAGCTTTAAAAAAATCCCTCTCCTGGTACGTAGAGGAAAACACTCATCATAATATTAGTAATAGCATAAATACATGATTACCTGTGGATTGCAAATTGTTTTCTATTGAAGGCAGACGTTGTCACCCTTTAATCAAAAGAAATAACTTAAACAGAGAGGCTTCGCTCTTGTTTCTGGAAAGGAACAGAAATAGGTGGTTTAAATCCTTTTTCTAATACTCCGTACACCAAGATGTGTGGGCCTCAAAATCCTCTCTTTGGGCAATCCCTGACACACCATACCACATTGCACTGCACCACACTGCACCGCACCACACCACATGCCCCCCAAACTAGGTAAGAGAACAGCAGTATCGAATCAGATTAAATATATCTCCAGGGCCAGCAGCATGTCCGACAGCAAACAGTACCAGGATGCCATATGGAGAGAATAGAAGGAAGGGAACAGTCTCTTTCACTGATTATCTCCTGAAATGGCTGGTCCATCTTAGCCACTGTTTTTAACAGTCACATGGAACCTTGTCCATCAGAACAGAAAAGTCTGCTGTATGTGTTTGGTTTCTGCACTATCTTTTCTCTGTTATGAAGTGAGGCAATGCCTGTTAGTTCTCTGACATACTGTGATTGCTGCCCTTGCAGAGTGTTTGGGTTCATTGCCAGGAAGCAAGGCAGTGCCACAGACAACGTATGCCACCTCTTTGCAGAGCATGATCCAGAACAACCTGCCAGTGCCATTGTAAACTTTGTATCAAAGGTCATGATTGGATCACAGAAGAAGATCTGATGGCTTTCCATCCTTGAATCAGAGCTTTTCGCTGACTTCACTGAAGGAAATCACGGGGGGAGGGAGAAAGGTTATTCAGCAACAATGTCTGAATATTGTCATTCCCAATAAGAAAAGCAAAGGATGATGTGTATTGTGTTCATGAGAGCTCAGGGTTTTATTTCAAGGTGCCTCACAAAGCATTATTTCTTGGTTTTTATATCAGAGGGCAAAACAAAAGAAGATGGGTGCCGTCCAAAACCACGTAGCCCTTACCCGAATGAAGTATAAATGAAGAACTTTCCTCTTCATGGGTTTCTAATATGCTGTTTCTCATAATTTATTGGAGCAGAAATACTTACTAGATTGTGCTACTTTTTTATTCAGAAAGTGTTTTGTAAAACCTCCACAAAGGCATTTGCCATGGTTGCATCAATGGTAGTTATAAGCCTTGCAAACATGCTTTTAGGAGAATGATCATCTGAGGTAAACTGTTTGCTCTTCCATTTGCTCTTTGTGATCAGTGATGAGAACTGAATGGAGAATAGGGAAGATGTATGTGAAGAGAAGGTTTGTGCAAGTTGTTTGCTGGTAAGAAAGGAGTGGCAGTATGGAATATGCAGGAAGATTGCTTTGTATTTAGTGTTAAGAAGGCTGAGCTGTTTTAGTTAGAAAATGTTTCAATAGAGAAGAAGTGGCAGAACAAAAAAAGAGTGTGAAAATCTGTTCTATAATTAGGGAGGTTTTGGGTGTTTTTTTTTTGTTTGTTTGTTCTTTTTTTTTTAATACAGAGAACTAAGTGTGGAAGATTAAGCATTTTAGTAATTACAGGGAAAAAATGAGGGAAAAATCAAAGAGGATGATTGTATAATTTATGCGTTTTTACCTGTGACATATTAATAGTGGATCTCAGATCTTGGTATGTCATAGAGATAATTCTTAAACTAGACCATTGTTGAGCTTTACCTCTAGCACTATTTTGTGTATGTAAATATATGTGTAGCCTGTGCCTTGCTAGAGACAGTCTGGTATTTTGTCTTCTCTTACAGTGACAAGACACTTGCTATTTTCTGCCTCTGCAATACTGTTTTATTCCCCTACATAATATGTAATTATATTTATGGATTCTTTTACCCCATTATTTTGCTGGAGGTTTTTTTGTTTGTTTTTGGTTTTGTTTTTGTTTTTTTAATCTGTGGGAACTATATTTGATTTGTTATTCCTTAAGTTAGGGAATCTGAAAGTGAATGGAATTTATTTTGTCATTTTTGTCCCATTTCTCAAGAGCGTTTATGTTACGATTTCTACATCCATCACACTTGTACATACCTCTTTATCTTTCTTAACATGTTGATATTTGGAATGCATAAGAAAGTGCTATTTAGTTTTTCAGAAAATTGATGCAGTAGGTTACAGTGGAAGCCTGCACTGGCGCTTGCAAGGAAAGTAAGCCACTGAGATCTCCTGTGTAGTTCCCATTTGCTCAAAATGAGGCCCCTGTACGAAAATTGATGGTTGTAACGCAACTTATAATGCAACTTAGTGTGGCAAGTGCTGAAAAATTAATTGCTTCTATTTCTTTTGCGTGTCACTGTCAACATTATATTAATAACCTGAGGAATAAAATAACATTCTGTATTTTGCATGTTGATACATGAGCCACTTTATCCACTTGTAGCTTTTAATACTTTTTTCACCAAATTGAACTACATTTGTCCTGTATAAAATATGCGGGTTTTTTAACAGCTCTCTTTGTATTTCCTGAAGTATTAAGACTATGTCAAACTTCATTCAGTGACCATAGCTGAAGTGTTACCAAATTATTTATCTAGCTACCAATTTTGTGTAAATAACCTTATGCTTTTTAAAAGGAAAGTGGTGAGGGAGAGAGAGAGAGAAGAAATATTTGACGTTTAATGTATTGGGACCAGAAAGTGGTTTATTAGTTGCAGTGGGCATTGGATATCTGTGGAAGGGTGAAGCCATCCAAAGTGCAGAATTCAATAGCTACCATTGAAGCAACAAAGGCAAGTACCTCTGATTAGTAACATCTAATTATGTTCTTTTGGCACAGAGGCCTACTACTTAAGTGGTGTTTATGTACCATCCAAAAAAAGAATGCAGTTCTTACTTCTAGGAGCTTTTCTCCTTTTATAAAATGTGAGAACGAGTTTTAAAATACTTTTGGTGTACAACAATTCCAGTTGCCTAATCTCATCACCCTGTTGGAGCCCAGAGAATTTCTTCAGCTGACACCTCAAGTAGATTTAAGTCTCAATTAGATTTTTATCTGATGTGTTCTAAGCATTGAAATTAGGAGGATTTTTAAACTATATTTTTTCACTTCTGTGGATAGTTAATTTTAGTGTGTCTTCTTAGACACTAAGTGTTGGCCTTTTGGCTGAAAATAAAATGTCTTTTTTTTTTTTTTTTTTCCCTGTGTACTGTCATTTCCATTCAGGACCTTATTTTTTATTCCTTGCGCTTTCTCAAGGTCTGCTGAATTCACAAGCCTGAGGGATTGCATACTGACACTCCTGATGGTATTTTCTGGGAGTTTCGCTCTACTTGCTAAGTGGGATAAAAGAAGTTATCCTGTTTCTAAGGGATATTTTCTGTTTTGCATTCCTTTGGATGGTATATTGCCATGTGCATTTGCTTTTTAATGAATTCAAAAATGCACAAAGCGAGATAGTTCAGTATGTACCATTATGCAGGATGTGTAGAAAAATATTCATGGAACTTATAAGTTCATGGCAAAACCCAAGATTAATCTTTATATAGCACTTTCTTTCAAGATTTTTGGTAGATGTGTATATGCAATTTCATAACTAATGGCAGCAAGTTGTCACACATATTTAGCTGGACTCCTCTTAAGGTGGTTAGTAAATATACTATTATAATCATACAGTGTTAAACTACAAAAATGCTAAAAGCCAAGTTTTTAATTAAAAGGTTTCACTGTATCCAACAGTATGTTTAAATAATTAATGTTTTTTTCTTGGTTTTTCCTACTAGTGAAAATTTTCACTTTTTTTCTTGAAATGGTAAAGAAATATCTAAAGGTCTTCAGTATATAAATGAATGTTCTATAAATTCTTTGTATAGTCATTTTCTCTGCTCTTCAGATACCACCTCTTTCAGATTACAATAAAATTACAAATGTGAAATTCCACCACACAGTGTCATGGGGCAGTCTGTTCTGAATGGAAGTTACCTTCTGGTATTCAAAATCAGCTAATAGGCAAAACCTTCTTCACAAATTAAGAATAATTTGGGTGCTGGGGTTTAGTTGTAAGAAACATTTGAGATTTCTTTCAAGGACTTCACATGAGCCTGTGTTAGTGGTTCAAGTTAGTTAAAGCATATGATTTTCCTAGTTAATTTGTGGTTATAATAGTATAAAAATATCTATTGCCTGAATTGCATATTTCAGTGTAAGAAGGAAGAATATTATATCATCCTCTGAGATACTGTAACCATTTAACTGTGCCTCCACAGTGCTTACATTAGAAAACCTTCCAGAGGTGGGTGAGAAATTTAAACCCTGGCAGAAACAGGTACAAAATCAGTGCATCAGACACACAGTCAAGGTTGACTTATATTCATGCTTTATCAGGATTATTTCTGAGACTAATAAACTCTGGTATGTCATGCTTATGCCTTTTCTGTGAGGCATACACTAGCAGGAATTTTTCATTCAGTGTGCTTGCTGTCATGCATCACTACAGGCCATTGTGAGGTTTATGCATGGTTATAAAGTGACAGTTATTCATGAAAAGTGTTGGTCTTTTATTAGACCAAATTATAATGTGGAGCAGATGACAAGTATGCAATAATAAAATGGAACTTCTGTGTCAAAAGTCCAATATCTCCTGGTTAACTCTTGTCCTTGTAGCTGGATGCCATTGTGTATGTGTGCTGCTGTTGGGGGCATTTTAAGACTGCTCTGGAGTCTCTTTGCTCCTGAAGAAAATCTACTTTTAGGATTCATCTTAGATATATTCACAACTAGTTTATATGCACTTGTTCCTATGCCAGTGTTCTCTTAGTATGAATAACAGTTCTCTGTTGAGATATTTATAGCAGGAGATCTGCTCCCCCTTGTGTCCCTCAGTCTTCTTTTGGCAAGGCTAAACAAGTCAGCACTTGGCCTTCATGTGTTTTTTATGTTTGAAAGGCTGGGGTTTTTTGTCAGTTAAGTAATTTCTTGGGAGACACCTTTAAGTATGCAGAGAGACTCTTTATAAAAGGGGCAGAGGCCTTATAAGTTTTTAAATGTTTGTGTTAGAAAACTCTTGGAACAAGAAAACTTGGCCCACTAGATAGAGTAAATCCCTTATCTGCTTCTGCTGTTGATACCTAGAATAAAGGTTATAGTAGTGTAAGCTGTATCAGGCAGTATGGACAAAGGAAATTACAAGGGCAAGTAGCTAAAGTTCTTAAAAGCCAAAGTCTGAAACAGGAAGCTTGCAGGAGACTTAGCACATCTGGCAAACTACCCAGAGGGAAAAGGGGAGGTTTTTAGAGAATTGAAGGATCTTGCTGAATAACTGAGAAGGGATTTGCATTAGATGCTGCTACAAGGTATATCAAACAGGAACTATTCCCTTCCTTTGAAGACATTTAGTGTCTCACAACATACAAATGTTTGAACCAATTTTAATGTATTATTATTTGCAGAATCACAGGGTGGTTGAGGATGGAAGGGACCTAAGTAGATCATCTGGTCCAGCTCTCTTGTTTAAAGAGGGACATCCAGAGCCATTTGCCCAAACAGTTTGAATTCACCAGGGATAGAATCTCCACCATCTCCCTGGTCAATCAGTGGTAGTTTTTAGTCACCCTCACAGTGTTTCTTGATATTCAGAGGTAATGTCCTGAGTTTCAGTTTGTGCAAATCACCTTTTGCCCTGTTATAGGGCACTCTGGAAAGAGCCTGGTAGCCTCCCTCTATTTATACACGTTGATGAGCTCCCCCTGGGCCTTCTTTGCCAGGCTGCACAGCTTCCACAGCCTTAGTTTTGTGTCACTGACAAAATCACTGAGGATACACTGCGTGATCATCCATCCAGATAATTGATTAACATGTTATAAAGGACCGCACCCAGGTCTGTTGGAGTCCAGGGCATTCCTTTGGCTGCCCTGGAGGGTCAGAGACTTGGACAGGGGGGTCTGGGACCCTGGCACAGGGCCCACAGGGACATTGGCTTTGATCCCAGTCCATGGGAAAGGCTTCCTGCACTGCAGGAAGGATTGCAAGCCACAAGAGTGTGAAAGATAGTAGTTTAGCTTGTCACATGGTGAGAAAACAGTAGGTTTAGGTTTTTAGTATGGAAGTGAATGGGAGCAAGATGGAGGATTTGGGGTGTTGTCTCCTGCTTCTTCTTTCTTCTTCCCTCACTCCATTTTCTGCAGTGACGGTGGCACAAAGTAGTTTCAAGAGATTGGGTCAAAGTAGGGATGACCTTTTTAGTATAAGTGATAGGTATTGGCAAATAATGATAAATAAAGAACACGTAGCAATTAGTATAAAAGATAGTGACAGCCCAGTCCGGGAGGAGTCACCAGATGCCCAAGCAGCTGCACAGACCTTTGTTGGGCACTGAGAAAATTGTAAGATAAGAAACAATAAACAAAGCATGCAACCTTGAAAAATCAGAACCTGAAGACTCTGTCTCTTTTTTATTATGTCTGGCTCAGAGCTTTGCAGAAGGCAAAAAGACTCTAAAACCACCTGAATCTCGGAACAAAAAACCGAGAACTGTCTACCTGGGGTAGACCACTAGTTACTGGCCTCCAACTAAACCTTGCACTACTCATCAGCACTCAGTCAGTGCCCAGCTATGCAGGCAGTTTTCAATCCATTTTACTGTCAGCTCATCTTGCTGCATCAACAGCTTGTCTATGAGGGTGTTATCCAAGACAGTGTCAAAGTCCATAATGAAGTCCAGGAATACAGTATCTACTGGTTTCCCTTGAGCCAAACCAGTAATTTCATCACAGAATGTTGATCAGTGATGACTTTCCCTTAATGAAGCCATGCTGACTCCATGGAGGTGGTCAGAGGGCTGGAGCACATCCTCTGCAGGCTGAGTGAGTTTGGATGGTTTAGCCTAATTAAGTGAAGGCTCCAGGAGACCACAGCCTTCCTGTACTTAAAGAAGGCCTATAGCAAAGATGAGGAGGGTCTCTTTATCAGGCAGTGTTGTAGTGCATTATTTGGGTTTATATTGTATTTCATTTTATATTGGGTTTTGTAATGGTTTCTTCTGTACTACCCTGTTCCCTTGGAAAATGTATCATGAGGTTTGTCCCTGCTCCTTCTCTCTGCCCATCCTCCCACACTGGAATGTAATCCAACTCTGTTCCACTGCCACCTTATCCCCGATTGGGTAGTGGCTTGTCCCTGCCTCTAGCCCCTTCCCCCTGGGTAAAAGCCCTGTGACCATGTGAGAAGCTCTCTGTCTGGCTCTTGGGACAGGTACTGGGACTGGGCTTCTGACCCTGCGGGGGCAGGAGCAGAGACTGAATAAAGCTGTGATTCCCCTCGGACCAAGAGAAGACTCTTTCCTTTTGCCATTGATGGGGACATGCTCTCTCTAAAGAAGAAGGTCCCAGCCTCTCTGGGACCTTTTGGGACCCTGAAGGGAAAATTCCTTCTGGCGTGGATTCTCTCTCAGGTTAGCCGAGGCAAAAATGGAGCCAGGGCTCCGAGGGAGAGAGAGCCATGTCAAGGCAGTGTAGTGATCAGGTGATGGGTTGCCGAGTAATGATTTTAAACAGAAAAAGGGTAAGTTTAGAGGAGGAAATTTTTTGAGTCAAAGGGTGGTGAGGCACTGGAACAGGTTGCCCAGAGAAGCTGGGGATGCCCTATCCGTGGAAGTGTTCAAGGCCAGGTTGGATTGGGTTTTAAGAAACCTGATCTAGTGAAAGGTCTTCCTGCCCTTGTGAAGATCTTTTAAGATCCTTCCCAACTCAAAACCATTCTATGATCTATGATTCTGTGGCCCATAAACTGGCGGTGCTTTGCTTTGTGAAGATTTCTTCTCTACATACACAATTTTGGCAGTGTTTTATGGAAGGTGTTCCAGGTTGCAGCTAACCACTGATGTCTTTACAGTAAGATAAGCAGTGTTTACAAATGGATTAATCTCAAATTTCTGCATGACCTTTTAAAAAAATGAAGTAATTAAAATCATTAAAATACATTTTCATAATTGTAAAAATCTTCTAATATTTCTGGTAGAGTTATTTGAAGAGTTGTTTAAAAAGCAGAACTAGCTTTTTGTGTAACAATGATTTCTTTTCTGTTATATGCTGTCCTCAAATTTTAAGTATCTACAGCTATTTGTGTCCAGTCTAATTAAATCTGACTTGGATTTTTTCTGTTGCCACCTGTTGCCATTATATACAAGTCATGATTTGTTTGTAAAGCAGATGGCAGGTATGAAAGAAAATACAGAAAATCAAACTTGGATTAAATGCTCTATGGATGGGGAATCAAAATGTGAGATAGAGTTGGCCCAGGAAACTTGCATGCTTGTGTTAACTGCAGTAGAATAATCCAGCTTTAAAAATGAACGGAACTACATTGATTGAAGTACTAGTTTCAGGCCTTTCTGCAGGCTAATGTGAAACTCCCACTGAAGCACATGGTAATTGTTTATACCTAGGATATGCGAGTGATGAAAGGATGCTCTCAGATTTCAGCAGGAAGCTTCACAGCACATAAATTTCTCCCTGTTTATGAAAATCATTAAAATGCATTTGTATAACTTAATTCTACAGCAAACTTGGAGTCATATTCTCACATACAAGCATGTTTTGTTTCAATTGACAAAAGACAGCAACCCCTGAAAGTAACTGTCACATAAAATAGTTTCCCTTGTTGGAGCACTCAAACAACTTTTGACCAGTCTCTTTCCACAAAAAGTACCAGGCACCAGGTGTTTGAAATAGCACTTGGAAGTCTGTTAAGGATCTTTATGAGGAAATGTGGCTTAACATGTGTCAGTATGTTTTGTCACAAGGCAGTCAGAAAAAAAAATCCCTAAAGGTGGTATTGATCATGTAGTGGCATAACTACAGTATACGGTATGAAACCTGTATGTAAATTTGTTCCTGTCAAGTATATATTTGACCTCACACCAACTGAAGAACATCCAGATTTGAAATTTTTTTTCTGTATTTCTTACATGAGACCCATCCATACCTGTTTCTCAGCAAAAATGGAATAAACATGGTGTCCTAGGGTGACTTTATGATGCTTGTAAACCCAACTGTCCTGTTTATGCTGCTGTTAAATTCTGCACCTTTAAAACTGGTTCCGAGAGCGAAAAGCAGGGAGAAGCATGCCATTTGTTTTCAGAAACTGCACTTGCTCCACCTCGTTCTCTATCATGGACTGTGTTGTCTGCAGCATGGACAGCAGGAGAGAGCATTCCTTTGGTTTTAGTTAATTTTTAGCTAGCTGAAGCAGAGAAGTTACCCAGACTGGGGTGTAGTATCCCCCACAAGACTAGATGGCCACCAATGGCAAAAGTAAGAGTCTGCTCTCTGGCACCAGGTGGAATTTTACAGCTTTTATTTTCAAGTCCTGCTTGCTTTGCTGGAGACCACTCCCAATGGCTCGCAGATGCCAGAGAGACCTGGCCCCTCCCCAGTCGGGGCTTTTTCCCCCAGGGGGCAGGGCCCAGAGGCAGGGCCCAGAGGCACCACCCAATCAGGGAGAAGCAGGAGGGGAACTGAGTTAGGTTACATTTCAGTGTGGGGGATGGGCAGATCATAGGACAGATACATAGAGAAAACATTACAAATCCGATGAAATATAAACCCAATTAATGCATTACAACACTGGGGCTTTTCTTTTTCTTGAAACTGATTGGTCTGCTCTGGACTGAAAACCCAGAAAAACACAGGGAGCCTCACACCTCTGGCCCACCAGGGCCCAGGACACAGCATTTTTCAGTGCAGAAGGAACTGATAAGAGACTGAGCAAGTCGAGCTACGCCCCACAACAAGGACTTTCTGAATTTGCCATCTCTTCAGAACAGCAAGAGGTTTTATTGTTTAATATTATTTGTTTTTTATGCTTGTGGATACCTTGCTTGATAAATAAACTTTTTTTTTCCACTTTTCTTCAAGGAAATATTTTCCTGAACCACTTGGCGAAGAGGCCACTTGAATCTGCTTTCTAGAGGAACCCCTTTGGAAGTTTTCTTTTTTTTGCCCTAAAATTTGCCCTAAACCAGGACAAATACTTTTTTTTGGCAGCCAATGTGGGGCTCAAGAAAGGGAAAAAAGCCTGTACTCATTGCATTTTGGTTTCACTTACTCTGTATTGGGATAAAGCAGTCAGTAGCCATGTTGTTTGGATTCATAATGTCTCTCTGGGTGGAGGCCTTCCTGTGTTTGTGGCCCCTAGCTTTTTTTAGGTTTTAATATCTTTTTGGTCCCTAAGCTTATTTGTTATCCGGAGATAGCTCCATTATTGTCCCTAACATGTAGTTTTTACAGTAGAGGGGCATGGATTAGAATAGCTATTTTGCTGGGTGTGGTGATAATGATTTATAGGGAGTTTACAAAGGTACTGGAGTTTGTTCCAGATATGTGTGGTTTGTGTTTTCTTCTTCCTACCCTGTGTCCTTGTTCCAGTAGTATGTTTTGGGGTCTATTAGTTATTACACCCAGTTTGTTAAAGGAGGAACAGGAGATGAAGCCTTTCCTTTCCTTCTCCTTTGAATGTTATGCCACTTTTGGAGAATGTTCCGTTTTCCTTGAGTGTTAAAGAGACCACTTTCCTGGTATTTTATCTGGTAAACTTCCTCTATATAGTCTGCAGTGTGTCTAGAGTAATGGATGTCCAGAGGAGCTGATGGGGCTCCTGACTGAGGAGTAGACCCAGGTGCGGAAAATCCTGAGTAGTGTCGGGAATGGGAGGATATGAGCCAAACCCTGAAAAAATTTTCTGACCCTATAGCCTAGGACTTTCCATGTAAACAAATACAGAACCCAGCTGGAGTGGGGACATAACCTGAAAGAAAAGTACTACGATGATTCTAATGAGAAAAAGTTCATTACAACGAGCTAGGCCCTGGCATATGCTTATCACATGCTGCAAAATACTGTGGGGCAGCATAGATAGAGGCAGGGGAGCAAGAACATAAATCAGCAACTACCCCAGTCACTGAGGCTGCAGCCAACAGCCCAATTGCTCAGGTTGTAGCTAAACCAGACAATGAGCCCAAGCCAACAGCTAAACCAGACAGTAAACCTTAGCCACTTGCAGTCACGACGGTGGGAAAGAAGCACAAAACCAAAACTGATCAGCCAGTGGACAATGATAATCTGGGAAAGCCCCTCAAAGCCAGCTCCAGCAACTGACTCAAAATCAGAAGTCACTATTGAGTCCTTTTCCTTGAAGGACCTTCGTAGCCTGAGAAAGGGTTACACTCAATAATCTAATGAAACTACAGCTAGTTAGTCCACCTATGGGACACTGCTACAATTCTGGAAGGTACTGAAGCAAGACATTTGGGATTCCTGTCACATGATCCAGTTATAGACCAAAGAATGATGAGGAGGGCTAACCCTCACGGTCTCTGGGCATGGATCTTGGGAAGTGTGGGACAGAATATCTGTGTGCAGATGATCTCTATATGCAACAACCCAGTGGAAAACCATAGAAAAAAAAAGATTCATCACTTGAGAGAAGTGGCAGTAACAAAGATTGTCTTCTCGTATGACCTACAACTCAAAATTCAGACTTAGTACCATGTACATCCGTGATGTGGCGTAAACTTGTATGACTTACGCCACAAGGATACACTTCTGCTTTAGCAGTAATGAAGCAGGAGGACATGGAGGAGACCATGCTTGATATGGCGAAGAAGCTCCAAGCATATGCAGATGCCATGCATGACTGAACACATGCAAAAATCACAGCTGTGAAAACGTGTGCAGAAGTCAGTCTATGGGGATTTATTTCCATCCTGTCTTTTGGGCATCACAGAGAAAGAGAAGGAGGTGAGAACATGTGAGAGAAAACAACATGACAACACCAAGGTCAGCGGAAAAGGAGGGTGAGGAGGTGCTCTATGCATCAGAGTCAAGATTCCTCTGCAGGCCATGGTGATTGATGACTATAGTTGTGGAGGTTCTTTAGAGAGT
Source organism: Hirundo rustica (assembly GCF_015227805.2). NCBI lineage: Eukaryota > Metazoa > Chordata > Aves > Passeriformes > Hirundinidae > Hirundo > Hirundo rustica. The sequence continues at coordinate 98,562,500 of NC_053450.1, forward strand.
CCCAGATGACCACTGATGACAAAAGCAAAGAGTCTGCTCTTTGTCTGGGGTGGGGGGGGAAATTATAGCTTGGTTTGGTCCAGAGCTATTTTAGCTCTTTTCCTGTCCCTGCCGGTGAGAGCCTGGCCCCGCCTGTCCCGGGGCTTTTTCCCAGGGGGGACGGGCCCAGAGGCAGGGACAACCCACTACCCAATCAGGGATAAGGTGGGAGCAGAACAGAGTTGGGTTACATTCCAGTGTGGGGGATGGGCGTGGCTGAGCAAGGACAAACCACGTGATACAGTTTCCAAGGGGAATAGGGAAGAAAACATTACAAACCCCAACATAAAAATGAAAACAATATAAACAATATAAACAATATAAACAATATAAACAATATAAACCAAATTAACACACTGTAACACATAGTGAAGCAGCTGTGCCACTGCAACCAATGGGGATCCACGGCCCATGGGGGAGGTGCTCATGCTGGAGTGGGTGGATGCCTGGAGGAGTCTGTGATCCAGTGGGAGACCGGGTAGAGAAAGGGGGGCCCAGCTTCCAGGCTGGAGAAGCCTGTCCATCAAAGACTACACCCTGTGGAAGAATGACCCACACAGTTTTGGAACAAATGCTGCTTGTGAGATTGGACCTATTCTGGAGAACTGTCTCCCTTGGGAGGGACCCCACGGTCTCACAGGGGAAGGATTCCTCTCCCTGAGCAGTGGAAAAAGACCTGGGGTGATGAACTGACCAAAATCCCCATGCCCTGCCTCCTTGTGCAGTCAGTGGGAAGGAGGGAGGGGCTGGGGTGAAAAAGGTGCTTTAAGGGCTTATTTTGCTTCTCATTATCCTCCTCTGACTGTGAGTAATAAATTTACTTTGCAACTTTAAGTTGGCCCTGTTTTGTCCTTGAAGTGTTTTCTCCTGGTCTTTAACTCACGAACCCTTCATTAATTTTTTGCCCTCTTCTTTACCCAGCTGTAGCAGGGAAGGATGAGTAAGTGGCTTTTGTTGGTGCCTGGTGTTGGGCCAGTGTCAAACCATGATGCACAAAGGCTTTTCTAAAGTACTGTGTTCACAGAAAGGCTATCTAAATGTGTATGTACTTTCAGACTCAGTGTCTTAAATTATGTAACCTAAAAATGTGTATTCTATTTTATCTGTTGAAAGCTGGTTTTGGGGAGATGTTTTGTCCTCCTTACTCCAGGGGGAAGGGAGGAGGATGCCTTCTGATAATGGCCCAGCCATTAAAACCAAGTGGGGCAGTGTTTCTTATCTCTTTCACCAACTCTCCATCCTCCAGGGGGACGTGTTCCGATAATGGGCCATTAGGGCCCACCAATGACATGACACATTCCATCATCCCACTGTGAGATGATCCAACCAGTGGGGGAGGAGCCAACTGTTCCTAGCTGAATAAAAACTGGGACTGAAGACCATAAGGTATTCAGTTTTTCCACTGGATTCCCGGAGGAAGATCGGGCCCATCTTGTCACCACTGGACTTTCTACAGGACCATCTCTACTCCACAGAAACACATCTATGTGGTTACTCTAGGACTTCTTTGGACTGCTTCTAACACCCTGACCAACAGGGTACTAAGTCATATCCCTGACTCTGTCAGGGCTTTTTTCCAGGATCTTTATTTGCTTGCTTGCTTGTTTTTTTTGTACTACTACATTTATATTTTCCTTTTTTAAAATATTCCTAGTAAGGAACTGTTATTCCTATCCCCATATCTTTGCCTGAAAGCCCCTAATTGCAAAATTATAATAATTTGGAGGGAGGGGGGTTTACATTCTCCATTCCAAAGGAGGCTCTAGCTTTCCTTGGCAGATAACTGTCTTTCAAAACCAGGACACTCAGGCAAGATGTTGTTGAGATGTAATAGATAAGATTTTTAGAAACTACTGGAAAGATAAAAAAAATCCCATAAGTTAGAAATCATAGAATCACTGTAAAATGTCTCATAAGATCTGATTTGATGATTTTTATTTTTGTTTAGGGGAGGTGATTAATCATTTATAAAATGGTAGATGCTTGCATGGAAAAATCCAGTCTTGAGTTTTTGTCTTTAAACTCAATGTTGAAATGCCTGTGAACATTAATACTACATAAAATTTGTGAATTGTGGTTTCTGAGGTGGGTAAAGTTGTAGGGGTGTGTATCAAAAAAATCATTACTTTGGTCTATTCCTCCTATATTAAACTGCAGTAGCTGAAGTTGACTTAGTATCTCTGGACCTGTCTGTATCTCTGTTTTTATGTGTTTGGGACATTTCAGAGATTTTTTTTGGTGGTGTTGTTTGTTTGTATGTTTGTTTTCTTTTGTGGTCTTTGTGTCCTTAAACCTGTGGGCTCTTAAAGCCATGTAGAATCTTGCCCACTATCCACAAGGTCATTTTGGCTGTACTGAGAAAGGAAGAGCAACATGACTGGAGAGGAAGGTAGCATAGTATGCTATGAAAGAAACATATAAAGTTGAGCCTTGGGAAAAAGGAGGCTGCAGAACTAGATCTAGGGTTTGTGGAAAGTGGGATATTGTGAACAGGGAGAATAATTGGGAATTTAATTAATTTTTTTCTTAATACTTATTTCTACTCTAGTTAAAATATATGGGGTTGAGACTTGCATTTCCCTTACATTTAGGTTTACGTAAGGACAGTAATATGGAAAAAATTTGGAAAGTGGAAGATCTAGACAAAAACAGGCCTACATTAGGGTCTATATTAAGGAAAATGTAAAATCCTTTCCCTGTTAACAAAAAAAGAGTTGACCTTGAGAAAGGAAAAATTGCAAAGAATAGTCAAGAAATCAGGAAGATGTCCCAAAGGTTGCTTTGTGGTCTGGGGGGGGTTCTTGGGTGCTAGAACTTCAGAAGTTCTTCAGGATTAGAAAAATGCTTATTTTTTAAAACTTACAGCTCAGCTTCTAACGTAATTAGCCATCTCTGAGACCTTTATGAGAATAGCTGGCGAAATGCAGTGAAAAAACTCAACAGAAATGCTGATTTTTTTTCCCTTTTTGTCTCCTCCTGATCTGACCTTTTGCTAGCTGATGGAATGATATAGACACAAAGCTGTAGTGATACAGCTCACAATAACACAGCCCTGTGGAGGTTTCCTGAGTAGCTCTTTGGGAGTTGTTACTCTCTTTTTCTACTTCTTGGTTTGTACCTGTTTGCAACAGACACCAGAGCTATTGCAGTAGATAGCACTGCCAGCAGACTCCAACTACTCACTGCAAGCTCTAATTATAGCAGACTCCAACAGCAGCTCCTCGAAGCAGGGCCATCAAAAAACACCACCACCTCTCTGCCTTCTCTGAGCATCTTTCTCTGTGTGACCTATCTCTGTGCCTTCCCTCTTGACTACCTAACCCACTCTACCTAACACTTGTCTTCATTGGCCATAGCTGTGACCCATTAAGGACAAGGCTGTTCCTCCTTTTTGATATTTAGCACAGCTGTAACTCAGCAGGGGTGAGGTTGCTTGCAATCCATTCTCCTACATGGAGCAGCACAATGGGCAGCAGCAGGTGCAGGAGAAGGCAGAGCTTGTCTGAACTTGTTTTCCCCCAGCTGACCTTGGACCTGCTGATTGGCATTGGTAATCCAAGCAGTGGCAACCCCACACAGCCACTCTCTGACTCTCCTGCAGTGGGATGGGGGAGACACTTGGAAGAGTGAAAGTGGGAAAACTCATGGGTTGAGTTGATAAAGACAGGTTAGTAGGTCAAGCAATAGCTGCATGAACAAGCAAAGCTAAACACATCATTCATTCAATATTTCACATGGTTAGGCTGTTCTTCAGACAAGTTGTGCACCAGTGGGATGACTGGGTTCATGGTGTGCTGGGTGAAGATCTGGCTTAAGGGCAGAACTCAAGGGTTGTGGTGAGTAGGGCCACATCTGGCTGGTGACTAGTCACCAGCAGTGTTCCTCAGGGCTGCATTCTAGAGCCAGTTCTGTTCAGTATATTTCTCGGTGATCTGGATGCAAGCTTGAATGCACCATTAGCAAGTTTGCTGATGATTCCAAACTGGGAGGTGCTGCTGTGCTCCTGAGGGACAAGATGGCTTACTAACATGGATCTATGTGTGACAATGTGTGTTTCTGTGATCATCTGGAGGCTGTTGTCTCTGGCCTTGGAGGTTTGTCTGCATTTACTTTTGCATCCCAGCTGTCATGCTTGCCATTTAGGCAAAGACCCCACAAGGACTAGGGCAGGCACCCAAGGTGAGGGGGGAGCCAGACAGGTGTCCCTTAACATCAAGAATCATGTAAACACTTGACCAAATGGCTAACGGTGAGGCATGCTGCATGCCGGGCAATTGCTGAGTAGGGAGCAGTCCCCAAAGCATAACCTTTTCATAAGTTTTTCAGTGCTTGTTTGAAGGCAAAGCTTATCCAGGAAGACAAGAGGGTAAAAAAAAATGGCAGTTGCAGAGTTGAGGAATACTCCCAGTGCAGGCAGCTTAGTGAGCAGCTGCAGTGCAAACTGTGGGTTATTCTCGGGGTGGGGGAAATGGCCCCTGGCTACCAGCCCTGACCCTGCACTGGCTGTTTGCCTAACAAAGGGCATGGAGACCTGTGGCACCAGACAGAGAGGGGTGCGCGTCTCTGTGGCGTCACTAAGGGACTCTGTAGAACCCAAATAAAGAGGGGACTCCAGACCAATTATCATGACCAAGAGGCACAAATAAGGGGCATGAAGTGTGTGTGAGGAACATATCCACAGACCATAGCGATACAAAAGCCCAGAGATTCCTTTGTTTGGGGTTCTCCACAGAGCCATCAGGTCAAGCTGTTGTGTTGCTGCTGCACCATGATTAAATGACTTAAAGGAACCAGATTTCTGGGACCCTGCTCCAGGAAACCTGGTGCTCGAGTGGTTAGGGAAACCTCTCTGTGAGTGGTGTGTGTCGGGATTCTAGTGGAACGCCTTTTGGCTTGCAGAAGCCACCTCCTGGTAAGGGGCTTCGGTCCCAGTAGTTCCCATCTGGGATGATGCACCCATCTGGGATGATGATCACCCATCTGGGGTGATGCAAGTGTGACAGCTACAGTGACATCAGAATGGTCAGACATGAATGTTCCCTTAACTTACCCAATCCCCTGCAAAAAAAAAGGGAAGGGAGAAAATGAAGGAATTAATATGTGGTTTTAATTTTTTTCCCTGTCCTAAGAAACTTGCATTAGCTTGCTATGGCACTTAGGAGGCTGTATGAACTGTGGAAAAGATTACTTTTAAATGGTATGTGGTTTAGAAAAACACAAAGTGAAGAAATGGTTGACAATATTGCTGTTTGTGTCTGGAGATTGCTTGCCACATAATGTGAACACTGATCCTGCAACTAGAGCCTGTAGTATTGCTGTGGTAGTGGAGGAGATGGCTATGCTTTAAACATCAGTAGGCTGGCATAGACAAGTGCCTTTTTTTTTTTTTTTTTTTTTTTTTTTTTTTTTTTTTTTTTTAAAAATTAGTGTCTAAGAAGGGAGTAAGTCAGAACACTTTCCCAGGGCTGTGGTAGAGAGTTTTAAAATGGATTGGATGGGGGTCTAGATAATCTCATCGTGGATCTTTCCTATGAAAAAAGTTGGGCCAGATGATCTTCCAGCCTGGTCTGTTCTAAAATTCCATGTTTTAAAACTCAAAAGCCGAATTGCATCTTCCTTGCAGTGATATAGGGAACTTATAAATAAATTTAAACAGATTATAATTTGCAGTGTAATCAAGTGTGTTAAAACAGATAGTCATTTGCCATACAAAAACAGGACCTTGTTCGTTTGTTTAAGACTGATAAGGAGAAACCAGTGCTCAAAAACAAGAAAAAAACGGATTTGTAGTATAGACTATGTCCAGGAGCTTTGGAGCACAGTAAGAGACCAAGAGGGCCTGCGTAGAAACTGGGTTCATCCAGCAGACACCTGAGGAAGGCTATTTTAGTTCATCCAGCGACCCCTGCCCAAGACCACCATAAAATGAGCAACCAAAGACTGACAAAAAGCTGATGAACGTACGAAGAAAGAGCAGGGGTAAGTTCTGAATATGTATAGGTAATGTTGAAACTTCCATGAATATGTATGAGTTTAAGTGTATTTGAACAGAGTGCTTGCTCTGTTTGGGTGCATGTCTTTCCCCCATGTATCTGGGCAACATTTAAAGCATACCTGCTTCATAACCTTTGGTTGTGGAGCCTTTGTTCTGCTTCAACAGGGTTGAACTGGCCTAAGCAAAGGTGTGGGCTTAAATAGTAGGTTTGTAATAATCTCTGTGTAGCAGGATTTTTGGAGACAGACACAGAGAGGCCTGACAGTGCTGGGAAAGTTCTGTTGTTTTAGCACTGTCAAGGATGATGAGCCTGAGAACCAGGACACTGAGCCTGAGAACCAGCTTTTTCCCTCAACAAAGTGTAAACAGGTAACTGCAAAGGAATGCTTATGCAGATAACACTAGCCAATAGCGAGTAGTAAAATGCTGTGTGAACAGCTTGTGCACAAGAATGATATATATATAAAAGAACCCTGTGTACCCTCAATAAACTGAGCATTCACCACTACTTCTGTGAAGAAGGTGTTTGACTCTGGCTGTTCCCCGTGTTTTTGTTTTGTTTTGCTTTTTCTTTTCAAAAATCACCTTTATCTCTGTGATGTTTTTATTGTGGAGCAAGAAAGCTAACATATATATGTATACGTATACGTATATGTATACATATATGTATATGTATATATTAACCTGGAAATAGAATGCTTTTATTTGCTGTTACCAAATTTGCCTATGTCTACTTGCCTGATTGCCAGCTATTTGAAGCCATGCTAGAGTCATCTTTGATGCCATCCTGCAGGAGATCGGGATATCTGGACATACAATCAATATGACAGAGCAGAAGCCATTTATTGTTTACATTAAACTACAGTTATAGATTCTAAGCTGCTTGTTCACACGTTCATGCACCATTTGATTGGTTCCCTCACCTTGTCTACGCATCCAGCAAGCACCCTTCAGGACATCTAATTGGTCAAAAGTCCATCATCACATCATGCCTCCTTTATCTAGGTTTCACATTCTTGGTAGTCAGTTTCTCAGGAGCTTCATTCTTATTTCAGTCCTGTTGTCTCAGTAACTTTGATGAATTCCTGAGGGTTCTGAAAACAAAAACTACAGGTGGTTTGTTAAGATTACTTAGAAACAGTTTGGCTGGTATACAGAATAACCTAAGTTATGCAGATACATTGCTGCAATCCCCCCTTCTTTTTCTTGCACCAGCCAAGCTCTCTTTACTGCATTTTCTACCAAGCGAGTCACCAATTTTATAATGCAAAAAATAATATAAAGCAAAAAAAAAAAAAAATGAATAGTTAAAATAGCAAAGCTCCCTTTGTGATATCTTTCAACTATCCAGTGATTCTCCATCCCTCAAACCATTCATCCAAACCCCAGTCATTAACAGTCAACTTCTTCGTGTTATCTTGTAGTTGCTTGAGTTTCCTGTGAATGGATGCAGAATGGTCAGAGGAGTTCATGCAACACATTCCCTCAAAATCTTCACACCGTGCCTGTGGTGGTTCTTCTGAGAGAACAGGTGACCGTCAATGGAAAAAAGGCAAGAGCCTGCTCTTTGTCGGGGTTTTTTTATGGCTTTATTATTCCAGAGCCTAGTATCTCCTTCCTTGTCCTGATCCCGTGCAAAACCCCATTTCTTCCCAGGGCTTTTATCCAGGGGGCAGGGCTTAGATGCAGGTACAAGCCACTACCCAATCAGGGACAAGGTGGGAGTGGAACAGAGTTGGGTTACATTCCAGTGTGGGAGGATGGGCAAGGCCAAGCAGGGACAAACCACGTGATACAGTTTCCAGGGAACAGAAGAAACATTACACAACCCAATATAAAAATGAAACACAATAAAAACCCAATTAACACACTACAACACGTGCCCGTGAGCTAATAGCAAGAAATCGATACCGGCTGTTTTGCAGCATGCCATGTCTAATACTGTTGTAATGCATTAATTTGGTTTATATTGTGTTTCATCGGATTTGTAGTGTTTTTTCTCTGGATCACGTGGTCTGTCCTTGCTGAGCTGTAACCCAACTCTGTTCCATTTCCACTTTATCCCTGATTGGGTAGTGGCTTGTCCCTGCCTCTGGGCCCTGCCCCCTGGGGAAAAAGCCCCGGCATGGGCAGGGCTTCAGTTCTCTGGCACCAGTGAGCCACCGGGAAAGAGCTCAAGCCGGGCAGGGCAGGACTCGAGAATAAAGCTGTTATATCACGCCTAGTGAGAGAGAGCAGACTCTTTCCTTTTGCCATCGGTGGTCGTCTGGTCTCATAAAGAAATACCACATCTGGCACACTAACATGCAGCTCAAAGCCACAAGAGGTTCCCAGAAAGCTGGAACCACTCAGGGAGCACGTGGCCGAGGAATCTCACACGTGAGTCACGAAACGTAGTCCACCTATGCAGAGAGACAGACCCGTCAGGCTTGGCATTCGCTGTAGAGTCTCTGAAACATAGGATTCCATGGGCACAGTTGAAGTTTTCTCCTTTGGACTTAAAGAACCCATCGGAGTGCTGCGAAGAAGCCCCCGACCAGCAGGCTGCTCCCAGGGAAGGTGACCACATGTTCGTGGAAAGCCGACCCTGGGAACTGAGACTGGAAGCTCTTTTTGCACCAAAAAGGGTCAGTCTCAGGCAAAAGGAGTGATTGGGAAAGAAAGGAAAGGAACGCTGGATTTTTGGTGAGTACCACTTCTGGTTTTCTAAGGGAAAATCTTTTTCAGAGGCATTGATCCTCAGGGAAAAGGGTTTTTTTCCTTTTGGGGAAGGTTTTTGCTTTCAAAATAAACCTTCAGGGTGCTTTAATAGCACGTTTCTTTTGGCTGCCGGGGGGGGAGGAATGGAAAAGGAAACTGTTTCCCCTTTTTGGCTTTTTTTCTCTCTAGTGAGGAGAGGTTTCCCAGTCACAGTCAAAGGGACACAGAAACTTAAAATCTGAGCCAGAAATGGGTGCTAGGCTGTCTGTGTCTCAAAAAGGAGTCTATTATCAAATTTTAAGTGCCTTGGAAAATGGCAAGACCCATTGTCCAAAGAGACAGTTGAAAAAATTAATTCGATATATATTTTCTCAATTTTCAGATGTATCATTAGAGCAAATAAGCTTCCCAGAATTTTGGGAAGCTGTTGCAAATAAAATAGTTGAATCTGGCTCCTCTAATAATAAAGAAAATGCAAATTTTGCTTTTTGTGAAAAGTGCATATTATATGGCTCTACGCAAGATATTTACTATATGTATTATGTTGTATTAATTGTTAATGTTGTATTAATAGTTTGATAATACAGTAAATGTAGTTTTGTAGTTAAAATGTAGTTTTTATGTACCAACCACAGGAAAATGTAAATCTTTCAGAGAAAAAGAATTTACTACTTCCTTATCAGAAGAGACCAACTCCTACTGCCTCGCTCAGCCTTGTGGATGCCATAGAGATTAAAGGAAAAAAAGTGATACTAACCAGAGACAATTCTTTTTCTGAATGGAATTTATGCATTATGTATGAAATGTATGAATATTCAACAGGCTATTGCTTTTAAGAGATACTCCTTTGTTAACAGGGGTCCTTCTTTGGAGCTTTTTTGCTCAGAGAGGCACCCAGACGTCTGTGACTTTGTTTTCTATTGTCTCATATTGTCCTAACTCTAATTGTTCAATTTTTTTACTCTAATTCTATTTTTATAACCATCTTATTTACTATTAAACTTTCAAAATTTTAAAACAAGTGATTGGCGTTTTTCACAATTATGGTAGTAGAGGATGGTTAAAACACCTCACTGCTGGTGCCTTAGGGGAATCAGGGTGAGGATGGCGCGCCCTGCCCAGTTGGCAGCTTTGCTCTGTATTCCCCTGCTGTGACCGGCAGATGCAGGTTACGATCAATGGACAAAAGGAGGCAATAAAACAAAGAAAAGGGAAAAGATTGCCCAAAACCACGGTAGTTAGCCCCTAAGACTAAAGTGTACACGAAGACAAAGACCCAAGGACAAAGGACAGGTAAGTATTGGTTTGGACGGGGCGGTTAAGGGGGGGGGGGGGGAAATGAATGTGTGTGAATGAGAGGCAGCTGGTTATCCCAGGCCTGCTAAGCGAGTGCGGAGTCTCCTATGCTGCGTTTCCGTTCTTTCGCCAGAAAAACGGCCAGTAAAGAGACAAAGTGAGTGATAAGAAGAGTGAGAGAATCCCCCCAGGGAAACTGGGACTGAGTTTTAGAGAAGGGGTGGGACCCCTAGGAAGCAAAAAGTCTGCTGGATTGAGGGGTAATTGCCCAAGATCATCCAGGACTGAAACCTGCTGGGTTGAGGGATTAAATATCCCAAGAACACCCAGGGTTCTGCCAGATTTAGGTTATGCCCAAGAGCATCTGGGGTTGGACAACGCAGCTAGATTGAGGGTAAAGTGCCCAAGAGCATCTGGGGTTGGACAACACAGCTGGATTGAGGGGATATCCAAGAGCACCGGGACTGGCCAGTAACACCTAAAATTGTAATAGGTGATTTGAAAGTAAAAAGTACCTCATTGTTGTTTTGTTGTGTGAGAGTGAGTCACACACAAAATCTGCCTCAGTTTCCCCAGGCGGGTGGGGGCTGTGGCAAAACATGTGTGTGTGACCTGCGATTCAGCCCTTTTCCTCCAGGCGTGTGGAGGGGCGGTTTTGCAGTAAAAGTGAAGGAGAAATAAAGTAAGAGTAGATGGATGAAAGCACATGTAATGTTGATTGTTATATCTCCTTGGAGGGAGTTGTATTGTATTGAATAGTTGTGTGGGATAGAAGGGATTTTTTTTTGTGTGTGTATAGATAGAAGTAAGTGGTCTTTAGGTTGTAAGAGGAAGTGAAAAACAGAGGTGGGGGACGAATAGATAAAATCTTGAAAAATGGGACAGAAAAACAGTAAGTTGGATACAAGTAAGAAAAAAGAGTGTAAAAAATTACCAACAGAAATACCTCAAGATAGCCCTCTCAGCATTATGTTAGCTAACTGGGATAAAAACCCTTGTACCAGAAGAAAGGAAAAGGTAAAGATGATACAATTTTGCATGATAGAACGGGCAGAGAAGGAAATAAGATCTGACCAAGTTTATTGGCCCAGATACGGCTCTTTTGAGAACTGGATTTGTCAGGCTCTAAATGTATTTGTAAATTCAAAAGAACCGTTTAATCCCGAAGAAAGAGAATATGCCACACGTTGGACAGGAGATTTTAGGCGAATAAAAATCTTTAACGTATCAGAAACCCCCGAGACAAAACAAGAAAAGAAAAAGGGGAAAGAAAAGGGAAGGGAACAAGAAGAAAAGAAGGAAAAAGAGCGGGATCCTTTGCAGGCTTTGCCACCTCCGTTCCCTCTCGCACTCCCGCCGTTCGCGGCCGAGCCCCCTGTCCTGGGTCCCACTTCAGCCCCGCCTGCCCCGGTTCCCGTCCCAAGTGCCGGCTCGCAGCCCACAGCAGCCCTGCCTGCCCCGGTTCCCGTCCCGAGAGCCGGCTCGCCGCACCCAGCAGCTGCGCTGGTCCCCGCATACACCCCATCCCCGGCCCCGCCGGTGAATTCGTCTGCCCCAGCTGGCTGGTCTGTGGCCGCCCTAAGGGCTGTGCCGGGGGTCCCTCCTGATGCGTGGTCTAAGACCACCGCCCCGACCATGCCGGGGATCCTGTTGGTCCCAGCCATCCTATCTCCAATCGCTTCCCCCACTGCCCGATCCCCGGCTGCTCTGCCTCTGCCGGCTGCGCTGGGCGCTGCCGCCGTTGCTTTGTCTCTGCTAGGAGCCGCTGACTCAGCCACCATTAGCCCCGTGCAAGCTGTCCATGCCCCCCTCTGGTATACCCCGGAACTGCCCCCTCCTCCGGTCCCGGCAGCAAACCTCGCCTACGCTCCACCCTTGGAGGACCAAGCCTCGGTGCTTTACCCTCACCGCCCTTCCTGCCCTGAGCTCCGTTCCCTTGGTAACCACAGCTACTGCTCAGAAAAACGACTTCTCCCTAGAAATGCCTTATCGAATCACTAGAAGTTCACTTAAAAGACAGCCCTCTCTGGACTCTTTCTCAAAACACGGGAAAAAGACTGCAGAGGATGAAAACCAAAAATGGGATAAAGAAATTAGTCTATTCCCACTGAGTGAAGTCCCAATGGGAGGGGGTGGAACAGGTTTTGTAAATGCCCCTTTGACTTCTTCTGAGGTCAGAAATTTTAAAAAAATCAAAGGAATTTTAGAAGATCCTATAGGCACAGCTGAACAACTAGACCAATTTTTAGGTCTGAATATTTATATTTGGGAAGAAATGCAGTCTATAATGAAAATAATATTTTCTCAGGAAGAAAGGCAATTAATCAGAGCAGCTGGACTAAAAGTTTGGGAAAAAGAGAACCCACAGGGGCCCCCCGGAGAAGACAAAATGGCAACTACGCCTCCTGAATGGGGTCAAAATAATGAGGAAGGGAGGAGACACATGAATGAATATCGTAATTTAATAATCAAAGGAATAAAAGAGGCAGCACCCCGAGGGCAAAATGCTAAAAAAGCTTTTGAGGCACAGCAAGAAAAAGAAGAATCTCCAACTGAATGGTTGGACAGACTTAGGAAAAATATGAAACAATATTCCGGAATAGACCCTGAAACTGATGTGGGAAAAGCTTTGTTAAGGATTAACTTTGTTACTAATGCCTGGCCAGATATTAGAAAAAAAATAGAAAAATTTGAGGATTGGCATAATAAATCATTAGATGACTTATTAAAAGAAGCTCAGAAAGTTTATGTCCGAAGAGATGAAGAGAGAGCTAAACTAAAAGCAAAACTTATGGCAGTCACCATGCAAGAAAACAATTTCCAAAAAAATCAAAAACATACAGGCACTACTTCTAGAGATAAAATTAGTAGAGACAAGGGAAAGGAAAAGAATAGAATCCCAATACAAACCAAGTCTCAGCAGCATTCCAGGAATGTCTGCTTTTACTGTGGGGGTGAGGGACATTATAGGAGAAATTGTCCTAAGCAGGTAATAGATCTGAAAATCTTCAAAGAGATGAGCACAGAGGAGGAATAGGGAGGTCAAAGGCTCTATTTTTAGGGGACAAATACCATCTAGAGCCTGTGATAACTCTAAAAGTGGATCTCCAAGAAGAAGAATTGGAATTTGTGGTAGATACAGGGGCAGAAAGAACCTGCCTGCTAAATGTACCAAAAGGTTATAGTGTGAGTAAAGATACTGCAAAAGTAACAGGGGCAAAAGGAGAAACTTTTATAGTTCCAGTCATTAAAGATGTAGTAATTGAAGGGGAAACTAAAATTTGGGTGGGAGATGTCTTATTAGTCCCAAAGGCAGGTAGCAACTTACTAGGAAGAGACTTACAAGTGAAATTAGGAATAGGGGTTATACCAGAAGATGGGAAAATGACAGCTTTAAATTACAGTTTTAAAATTAGGCCAAGAGGATGAAGAAAAAATTAACAAGGAAGTTTGGGCTGGGGAAGGAAATAGGGGAAGATTAAATATTGACCCTATAAGTGTTACAATAGAGAGAAAAGATTGTCCCATATGTGTACGTCAATACCCCATATCTTTAGAAGGACAGGAAGGTTTGAAGCCAGTAATAGAAGGACTAATAAAGGACAGGACACTAGAACCTTGCATGTCTCCCCACAATACTCCTATTCTCCCAGTAAAGAAGCCTGATGGGAGTTATAGACTAGTACAAGATTTAAGAGAGGTTAACAAAAGAACTCGGTCTCATTACCCAGTGGTACCCAATCCCTATACACTTCTAAGTAAAGTTCCACCCCAGCATCAGTGGTTTAGTGTAATGGATCTTAAAGATGCTTTTGGGGCCTGTCCACTAGCCAAGGAGAGCTGAGATATCCTTGCCTTTGAATGGGAGGATCCAAAAACTGGAAGAAAGCAGCAATTAAGATGGACGAAATTACCGCAAGGGTTCACGGAGTCTCCAAACTTATTTGGGCAATCTTTAGAAAAAATACTGCAAGCCTTCTCCACTCCTCCTAGAATGCAAATTATCCAATATGTGGATGATCTTCTACTATCTGGGGAAGATGAAGTTAGAGAAGCTACAATAAAACTTTTAAATTTTCTTGGAGAAAAAGGATTAAGGGTATCAAAAGGGAAACTTCAATTTGTAGAACCAGAGGTGAAATATCTTGGACACTTGATAAGTAAGGGTAGTCGAAGGCTCAGTCCAGAGAGAACTGAAGGAATATTATCCCTTCCACCTCCCTCTTCAAAGAGGGAAATCAGAAAACTACTCAGATTATTAGGATATTGTAGATTATGGATTGAGGGGTACACACAGGCAGTAAAATTTTTGTATGAAAAATTGACAGAAGGAGATAATATAAAATAGACCAAGGAAGATGATGATAAATTAGAAAAATTGAAGTTAAAACTGGCCTCAATACCAGCTTTAAGCTTACCTTCACTAGAAAAACCCTTTCATCTGTATGTGAATGTAGAAAAGGTGGTAGCTCATGGAGTTCTAGTCCAGGAGTGGGGAGAAGTAAAGAGACCAGTAGCTTATTTATCAAAGATGCTGCACCCAGTGAGCCACGGCTGGCCAGTATGTATTCAAGCTATAGCCACTACTGCAATCCTGGTAAAAGAAAGTCATAAACTTACTTTTGGAGGTAAACTAATTGTGTGCACACCTCATGCAGTTCGAAATGTGTTAAATCAGAAAGCTGAAAAATGGTTGACAGACTCTAGAATGTTAAAATATGAAGCAATCTTGATAGATAGTGATGATCTGACATTAGAAGTAAACAGGAGTTTAAATCCAGCTCAGTTCTTATATGGAGAACCATCAGATAACCTAATACATAATTGCTTAGAAATTATCCAATACCAAACAAAAGTTCGGGGGGTTCTTGAAGAACAAGGCCTTTCAGAAGGGGAAATAATCTATGTGGATGGTTCCTCCAGATGTCTACAAAGAAAAAGAATGTCAGGTTATGCAGTAGTTGATGGAAAAAACATGCAAACTATTGAAAAAGGAAAATTACCTTCAGACTGGTCAGCTCAAACTTGTGAATTATATGCTCTAAAAAAGGCACTGGAATATTTAGCACACAAGAAAGGAACTACATACACTGATTCGAATTATGCTTTTGGAGTAGTACATACTTTTGGAAAAATTTGGGAAGAAAGAGGATTACTTAACTCAAGAGGAAAAGGATTAGTACATGAGGGACTCATTTTAGAGATTTTAGAGGCATTAAAACTACCTGAAGAAATAGCTATAGTACACATTAAGGGACACCAAAGAGGAGTGACCCCAGAAAAAAGAGGAAATTATTTAGCAGATCAGGAAGCTAAGGATGCAGCAGAAAATGGAGCTGAAAGAGTTATGTTAATATTAACTCCAAATGAGGAAAAATCGGAAATCCCAAAGTTTAGTGAAGCAGAGAAAAAAAGAATTAAACAAGATAGCAGGAGAACAGGCTGAATCAGAGAAATGAAAACTTCCTGATGGAAGACAAATACTTAATAAAATACTAGCTAGAAAAATATTAGAAGATATGCATCAGAAAACCCACTGGGGTACTCAGGCCTTGTGTGATCATTTTTTAAGGAACTATGGATGCATTGGGATTTTTGGAGTAGCAAAGCAAGTAACTGAAAAATGTATAACTTGCCAAAGGATAAACAAAAAGGTAATGAGAAAAACAACATTAGGAGGTCATGAGTTAGCTCTTTGACCATTTCAAAGTATCCAAGTAGATTTTACTGAACTTCCTCAAGTACAAAGATGGAAGTATTTATTAGTAATAACAGACCATCTAACTCATTAGGTAGAAGCAGTTTCCACTACCAAGGCCTCAGCCAACATGGTAAGTAAGACCCTTTTAGAACAGATTATTCCCAGATATGGAATGGTTAATAGAATAGACTCAGACAGAGGAACACATTTTACGTCAAAAGTGTTACAACAGATAATTCAATCTTTAGGGATAAAATGGGAGCTGCATACCACATGGCATCCACAGAGTTCTAGTCGTGTAGAAAGGATGAACCAGACTTTGAAGAGAACTTTAACCAAATTAATAGCTGAAACCCAAATGTCATGGGTACAATGCCTACGTTTGGCCTTATTGAGGATCCGAACACAACCCAGGTCAGACCTGGGAGTGTTACCCTATGAAATGATGTTTGGGTTACCCTTTTTAACCACCCAACATGAAAATGCTACCTATGAGGTAGGGGAAATGAGCGTTAAAAGATACGTTAATACCATTGCAAAAACTCTTGAAAACTTACAGTTGAAAGGAATAATCCCTCAAACCACACCTGTAGACTTTAAAATCCATAGTGTTCATCCAGGGGAATGGGTGCTAGTAAAAACCTGGAAAGGACAATCTTTAACTCCTCAATGGGAAGGTCCTTTTCAGGTATTGCTGATGACCGAGGCTGCGATCTGGACCAAGGAACGAGGGTGGATCCATGCCAGCAGAATCAAAGGACCTTTGGAAGAACCTAAGGAGTGGACGATTACATCTGAACTGGGTGATACAAAACTGACTCTTAAACAGGGACTGGGTGGTAGTGAACTAGGAAGACCCAAATGGTCCAAGAAACATACCTAGGATCACACCTAATTGGGAGATAAGGCCAAGCTTATATCAGTGGTTTCAAGTACCACCTGGACAAGCTTTGAGACGCCTCCAATACCCTCCTTGGGGAGGAATACTTCCACTCCAAACAGGAGGATCAGGACTGTTTCAGACAGAGAACTCTTGTAGTCACGCCTTAGCCTGTGGTTCATGCAGAGAGGAAGAGGAGTTGCAACTTCTATCAGTGCCAGACCAAATACCCTGTTTGATCCACCCAAATACCAGACATGCTAGCTGGGTTAAATGTAAATGTTTAAATTGTGAGAAGAATTAGTATTGTAGTTCACACAAGCGACGCTCTTGTTGCAGGAAGTGTCAAGGGCCAAATCGATCTCCTATCCAAGTAGAATTCGAAGAAACTGAAATAATAACTTTGTTTTGTGGATGAGAATTATTAGTGCCTGTTGAATGGAAGATACCTGAAGAACAGTGGGAAACGACAGTTAAGGAGTGTCAAAAACAATTTGTCTGGAAATTAGCTAAGAGGAAGTGACAAGGAAATAGAGGGCAAGACCAGATTGGCCTCTGTATTCGCCACCAAGAAGATCAAATACACCTGCTGTGGGTTACAACCCCATAGGCATGGGAGGTGGGAGTATAAGCCATACTGGACCTCTGTTACTCCTTTTTCTGTCACTCAATTTTTGTCTTCTCCCTTTTGGGATATCAACAAGGCCATGCTAGAGATGTTACCAAAAGCTGTACATAGAAAGACACCGAGGTTCTTTTTTCATTTCTCACACTCATGTCAACAGCCACTGTTATAACCCATCCAAATTAGGCAATTGCATACTTAAAGGGGAAAAGTACTAGATTGCAGAGAACGTAGGAACAAGTGGTAGCAGGATGGGAAGTCAGTGCCTGAAAGAGGAGAGATGGATGTGTTTTACCTGCATTACTGGGCAAAAAGCACAAGATTTAGTAAAAGAGCAATTGATAAGCAAAAAGGCTAAGTCAGTACAACCACCTAAACCTGTGCCAATTTCAATCAACGATTTGTATACAAAACTTGAACAGCAATTAGAAAAAGAAATTGCTATCTTAAAGATGGGTAAAAATCAGTTTGTAGAATTGGGGGAAAGAATAAGTAAGGAACTTAATATAACCAATTGTTGGGTCTGTGGAGGGGCTTTGATGTCAGAAGAATGGCCATAGAAAGGCAGCAGCTTAGGCCCAATTGAGCTTCTAAAATGGAACCAAGCAAGTACAAGTGGAGAAAACAGACCAGAAGGGTGGATTTTAAGCTCAACAGTGATAGGGGAAGAATGTCTCTGGTGCACTGGGAAAAGGCTCCTTTATGAAGTAAGAAAAACACCCTGTAAAAGATACAAAGTTAGTAATGGAACTTCTGTATGGTGGGTCCCAGAAGCACCAACCATGTATTAGACCCAAGAAAAAGCAAAAAAAGTGAATCGTAAGTATGATAACAAAACAAAACTTTTTCAATGTAATGATACAAGTAAAAATCCTTACTATGGCATCCCGGAAATTTCCGAATTTTGGGAGAATATAGATCAACAAAAATTTAACTGTTGGAAAGCTCCGAACGGCTTATTTTGGATATGTGGAAAAAGAGCATACCCAAAACTCCCCTCCCAGTGGAAAGGGAGCTGCACTCTGGGAATTATACAGCCAGGATTTTTTCTTTTACCAGGACCTGATGGGGATCAATTAGGGATACCAGTTTATGAGGATCTAAAGAGAAACAAAAGAGAATTAATTGGAGGATTCCAAAAATGGCGAGAGGAGGAATGGCCCCCTGAACACATACTAGAAACATATGGGCCAGCCACCTGGGCACGAGATGGGAGTTGGGGATATCGAACCCCAATTTATATGCTAAATCGTATTATAAGACTTCAAGCCGCTGTAGAGATAATAACGAACAAAACTGGTCAGGCAATGGAATTAATATCAAGGCAACAAACCCAAACAAGAGTGGCTGTGTATGAGAATAGATTAGCTTTAGACTATCTATTAGCTGAAGAAGGGGGTGTTTGTGGAAAGTTCAATACATCAGATTGTTGTTTAAAAATAGATGACAATGGAGATGCCATCCTGGACATAGTCAATGATATCAGAAAAATCACCCACGAACCAGTTCAAAAGTGGGAATCAATGCTAAATACTAGCTGGTGAGAAAATGTGTTGGGAATAGAATGGTAGAAAAAGTTAGGCTTCTTCCTTTTATGTGCTACAGCTGGTCTAATATTTCTTCCTTGTGTGATCCCCTGTTTCATTCGGCTCATCACCAGTGTAGTACAAAGCATGCAATTACTGAACATTGATCAAAAGTTGCCTACAACAACACCACCACAAAGGATTATGGTGTTAAAGAAACAAAATAATATAGAAGACCCCTTCAAAGAAGCGAGATTGATTTGTGAAAAAAATGAGCGAATAATGAAAGCTAGAAAACAATGAATATTGCTTGAGCCAAATTAATTATAAAAAGAAGAGCGAGGATTGTGAAAAGTGCATATTATATGGCTCTACACAAGATATTTACTATATGTATTATGTTGTATTAATTGTTAATGTTGTATTAATAGTTTGATAATACAGTAAATGTAGTTTTGTAGTTAAAATGTAGTTTTTATGTACCAACCACAGGAAAACGTAAATCTTTCAGAGAAAAAGAATTTACTACTTCCTTATCAGAAGAGACCAACTCCTACTGCCTCGCTCAGCCTTGTGGATGCCACAGAGATTAAAGGGAAAAAAGTGATACTAACCAGAGACAATTCTTTTTTTGAATGAAATTTATGCATCATGTATGAAATGTATTAATATTCAACAGGCTATTGCTTTTAAGAGACACTCCTTTTGTTAACAGGGGTCCTTCTTCGGAGCTTTTTTGCTCAGAGAGGCACCCAGATGTCTGTGACTTTGTTTTTTATTGTCTCATATTGTCCTAATTCTAATTGTTCAATTTTTTTACTCTAATTCTATTTTTATAACCATCTTATTTACTATTAAACTTTTAAAATTTTAAAACAATTGATTAGCGTTTTTCACACTTTTTATAGCTTAAAAATTAAGTTTGCATTGCAAAAGCAAAATGAAAAGGGAAAAAAGCCAGTTCTTTGTGAATTTTCCCCAGTTTGTACCTTTGCACGCAGTCCGAGTGCTCAAACCTCCCATCTTAGTGATCCCCAGGGAGGTGTGTCACAAAATGGAGGGGATTTCTTTGTCCAAAATAGCCGAAGCCATGTGCTCTCAAGCCATGAGGAGCCTCTCTCTTTGTCTGTCCCTCCTTCCTGCAATCCCTTCTTCTCCCCAGACCCCTCCCTCCCTTCAGTGCCGCCCTCAGCACTGCCCTCTCTTCTGACTCTGCCCCCTACCCTCAAACCTCCGCCCTCTGACTCCTCCCCGTGTAAGTCATACCTCCAGCCCCTCCCTGCCCCTGCTTCCCACGGTTTCCCTGCCCACAGTACCAGTTCCCACGCCCCAGTGTGGGGGGTGGAGCCGGGAACCTGGAAGCAGGAAGTGATCCCGGCTTTTCTGCTACCCCTTTCACATATCAACAATCAAAAAGAGGGGGTGCTGTCCCCACAAATTGGGACCCCTTCCCCCAACAAGTGATTCAGGGTTTATGCAAAGCTCAGGCCAAATTTGGATATGAAAGAATACTTTTGCAACCACTTAAAAGCAAATTTAGCAAGAAATCCTACAGTTCCCTTTGACCTCCAAAAAGATTTACTTCCGGAGCTTTGGCAAAATCCTGAAACAGTTGTTGATAATAAGAATTTGCCAATTCGATTAGCAATCCAGCCTGATGGGTCTTTCCAACCTTACAGTAAAATAATACAGCTTCCATCTGAACCTTTTGTAACATTTGTGGAGTGGTTAATCCAAGCTATCAAGTTACAGGTTAAGAATGAAGGAGCCAAAGAACAGGTCCTGGAGGAAATAGCTCTGGCCAATGCAAATGAACGGTGCAATGCAGCTATCCTCAGCCTGTCCACAGAACCGGCTCCAACTTTACATGACATGCTCGAGGTGTGTGCCAGAAAGGTTTCCTTCATAACAGCTCATCAAAGCCACAGTTCCAGAGACAAGCCGCCACAAAAAAATGCTGCTGCTGACACCATACCTCCTGCGCCTGTGCCACAGCCACCGCCCAAGAGAAGAACAATGTGTCTCCTGTGCAATCAGGCTGGACATTGGGTATCTCAATGCCCTTTAAAGAAGCAATTTCTGGACTTTGGGGACAATGGGGGCAGGAGGCCTCAAAGGTCCAAAGGGAATTTTTCAAAAAAATAGAAAATGTAAATGTTAAACTAAATAATCCTGCTTTAACCAGTTCTGCCTTTCAGCAAAAGTCACCGGATATGATAGTAAAGGATCCAGTGACCAGAGAAACAAAAAGTCCTCATGATCAGGTCAGCTGGGGTTGTGGGTATGCCTATGTGTCCACTCCCCCAGGTCTCAAGTGGGTGCCAGCCAAATGGGTGAAACCTTTCATCCCTAAAAGTGCAAAGCCACCTGCAGAGGCCCCACAAGTGGCCAGTGCTGCCTGGAGGAGGAGAAAGCGCCAAACCTTCTCGTTCTAATTATCATTATTCCTTAACAGTGTTTTTCTGGACAGTTTGTTTGCACTAAAGGTCATTTTTCTTCTGCAACTTTAAAGGTACTCAAGGTCCAAACTCTGAGCATCTCCCACGAACTGAGCCTTCCTCCTTCTTAATTTAATAAGAAAAGGGGAAATGTTGTAATGCATTAATTTGGTTTATATTGTGTTTCATCGGATTTGTAGTGTTTTTTCTCTGGATTACGTGGTCTGTCCTTGCTGAGCTGTAACCCAACTCTGTTCCATTTCCATTTTATCCCTGATTGGGTAGTGGCTTGTCTCTGCCTCTGGGCCCTGCCCCCTGGGGAAAAAGCCCCGGCATGGGCAGGGCTTCAGTTCTCTGGCACCAGTGAGCCACTGGGAAAGAGCTCTAGCCAGGCAGGGCAGGACTTGAGACTAAAGCTGTTATATCCCACCTAGTGAGAGAGAGCAGACTCTTTCTTTTTGCCATCAGTGGTCGTCTGGTCTCATAAAGAAATACCACATAATACTATCTACATAAGTGGGCATCTGATTTTTAATAGCTGAAGTGGTATGTAATTGCTTAACTGTCCAACATCCCAGCTTATTAAGCATAGTCAGAGCTTGAGCAGCAGCAATACCTGGTGTGAGTATTGATGCTATTATTCATGCTGGAGTGCCCCAAATCTTTAACTTATCCTTACAATTAGGTTCCAGGCCTGTGATTGCTCTTTTAGCTCTTTTGCTGTGTCTCGCTCTCCACATTATCTGATTAAGTAACTCACGCATGCTAGGGGTAAACACAGCTGGTTTCCCTAAGTAACAAGGTCCACCAAAGGCATTATGTGGGACTGTGGGCCATGCCCTATCTCCACAAATTAAAAAGACACCTGGTGGAAGCATTCTTATAGTTGCATTTTCACCCACACATCCAGGATAAGTCCAATTGTGGCAATATTTATTCAGGTCCTGATACCATGGAGAATTGGGATTAAGGATGACACTATTATTTTTGGGACGTGGGGCTAGGATATTGCTCATATTTGTTGCTCTTGGGTCTAAGAAGTAATTAAAAATCAAGCAATAATTTCCAGGTATCGATCCTAACAGATCCAGTACTTGAGGCTCCAATCCACTCTCATTCAGTGATCATGCTATTATACCTGCTTGGAAGCCTTCACTGTTTGGTTTGATCCCCTGTCTTTCACATCCGTCCAATTTTGTACCACCTTTGTTTACGGTTATGTTACATCAATTGATCTTCTGCACTTGCTCTATTTGCTCCTACATACAGCCTTCCTTCTATTCCTACCCATTTTGTAAAACCATTAAAGTTACTCAAAGGGACACCAATTAAACATGTGCAAAAAGGATCTCCTGGCATGGACAAAGATAAGCAAAAATAATCTACTCCAGTAACATTAGTCCAAGTAAGCCACATATTCTGTTGATGCCACCCTGGCAGGTTAATTTCTCCTGTGATAGATGTTACCAAACAGTGCAAATAACACAGGAAAACCCTAAAACCCCACATATCTAGTTTCAACCTATTCCTCATCCTCATCACTGACAAAAAAACCTCCCCTATGAGGTCAGGGGAAAAGTCCAAACTGACTGTGCCTCTTGCTCTTTGTGCCCTTCTATTCCATCTTCTTTGGTTCTCCCTTTCCCACCTAAGCATTGTCTGCATCCACTGATCAGGTCTAACACCCCAAATCCAAGGAATAAACTCCCATTAATCAGGCCTATCACTCAAAATCCAAGGAGGGAATATTTCCCCTCCACATTCAATAGCATTGACCTGATACTAATTTTCTTTTTGCTCGAGCTTTTGTAGTTTATTACGATACCACTTGCCTGTTCCAACTGCTTCTTAGATTCTAACAAGCTCAGCACTTCCTGACAAGTTTCAGGGGAATTAACAGTTATTCCTGTCACCTGGGGTAACAACACCCACGTATTAAATCCTTGAGAGTGATGGTGTCTGCACTTTATACACCTGGGGAAACTGCTTCCTCTAAATTGATGCCACCTGTCAAATCCACACCCCACACATTACCTCACCAAGGGTAGCAAAAGCGTTCAGAGTTCTGAGGACAATTGATCCTTTCAGGTAGTGCTGGTTGTTAGTTCATTGGCAATATCCAGAACCAGAGTGTCCTTCTCAAGCCAGGGGTGAACCCATTTCACTGGTATCCATCAGGGTCCTTTGTCTGTAATGACACAAGCATAACCCCTCCCCACATTAATAGATCTGCAGGACATTCCCATAAGCCTGCCATAGGATTCTTAAAACGAACTTTTGGTCAGTGCTGTATCAGTTCAGAATCCTGCTGCAAACCTAAATAATGTGCTGATGCAGGTGGTTCATGATGATTGCCTACTAACTGTAAATGATTCATGTCATAAATTGCTTTCAACACTCTGCCCTGTGGGCTCAGCCCATCCTCCATTTTTTATTTATCAAGGAGTCCTTTCAGTACCTGGTGTGTTCTTTCAATAGTAGTTTGTCCTGTGGAGTTACTTGGAATTCCTGTGCTATGCTTCACTCCCCAATGAGCCAAGAAGTTTTGGGTTCGTTGGGTTATATATCCTGCCCCATTGTCCATCTTGATTTCCTGAGGCAAGCCCATTACAGCAAAACACCCTCGCAAGTATCAAACGACAAAATGAGTCCTCGCTTGTCATGGGAGTGGCCCAAACCATAGCAGAATAGGTATCTATGGTTACATGAATGCGCTTGAAACACCCAAAAGAAGCATAAATAGTTACATCAGTTTGCCATAACTGCAAGGGCCCAAGGCCACGAGGATTGACACCAGGACCCAATCTGCCAATCCTACTCTGGCATTGTGGACAAGTTGTGACAATTCCTGGCGCATCTTGTAATGATATTCCAAATTGTTTACGTAAAACTTTAGCACCTTGGTGAAAAAACTTGTGTGCCCTTCTGGCTTGACCAAATTTATCAATGTTGGGAGAAGCAGAGGTCCAAAGCGGTGCCAGTAATTGTTCGTCCTTCTCATTTCCTAAGGCCACACCTTCCATCAAGCCAGAGTGGGTATGTGGGTAATGAAATAATCCTGTTTGCGAGAATTAAGTAATTGCCATAGCTGCAAAAAGAGTTGCCACAACCGTCTGTTTTGAATTTCCTTCAGTAATGCTCGCTCCATGCTCTCGACAACACCTACAACATAGAGGGAATCAGAAACAGTGTTAATGGGATCATTTGTCCATTTTTCAAACACTCTGATTACTGTGCATAATTCAAGAACCTGTAAAGAGTCTCCTGGTCCTTCAAGGATTTCACTGAGCCTTTTGCCTTCATCCTGCCAAGTAAGACCTGCTTTAGAAGTCTTTTGGCTGGCATCAGTGAAAACCTTCTACAGGTGGCCTTGATAACCAAGGTAATTCTTCGACCTGTTGATGCAAAGAAAAAAGCTTATGTGGAGGAAAATGAGTGCTGATGAGATCTGGAAAGTTTAACAATGCCCACTGTAATGTGTCTGAATTCTGAAATGACCATTGCAAGTAATCCTGTGTTAATGGAAGAAGAATATTTTGGGGTTCCATTCCTGCAATTTCCAATGTCCATTTCTGTGCCTTGATCACAATTTCTGCTATAGCTTCCATTCGTGTGGTCACAGATTTGTTCAAATTAAATGGTAAAAACACTCATTCCAAGATTTTTAGTGGTTGTTTAGTTTTTTCAGTTAGCTCACGCAGCAAATTGGCCTGATTACCCCCTTTCAATAATGGCATTAGGGGCTCAAGGTCTTCATTAGTTATGCCACAGGTGGTACAAATCCACTGTATGTCTCCAATTAGCTTTTGAGCACCTGTCGAAGTCCGAATTTCTGTAGAAATAGTTAATTTTGGAAGCAGAATTTGAGCTTCAGTAATAATCATTCCCAAATATTTCCAGGGGGCCTGTTGTTGAACCTTTTCAGGGGCAATTTGAAGGCCTGCTGTTTGCAACTGTTGCTGTAAGGCAGGTAGCGGATTTGCGGCAAACAAATGTTCTCCGGCTATCAGAATATCATCCATGTAATGATAAATGAGATACTGTGGGTACTGTTTTCTCAGTGGGACTAGTGCCCAAGCAACATATAGCTGACACATCACAGGAGAGTTTAGCATCTCCTGGGGTAATACAATACATTGATACCTCTTTGCTGGTTCTGCCTTGTAAATGGATGGTACTGAGAAGGCAAACTTCTCACCATCGTCCTCATGCAGAGGAATTGTGAAAAAAACAGTCTTTGAGGTCAATAATCAACAGTTGCCAATTCGTAGGTTGTGGCTTGCCTCTCTCATGGAGCTCTCTAGCTCCTTTTTGCCCAGGCTAGCAAGACAAGCTGCAGTTAGAAGGAGTTTCCTCAGGGTCCTAAAACCCAGGAGGTGGCTGAGAACCTTTCCCTTAGTACAAGAGAGCGAGACCCTGTTGATGGCAAAGGAAGGAGGTCTGCACTTGATCCGGAGGTGAAACCAGGGTTTTGTTTAGTCTTTCTTCTGTGGTGCTGCCCCAGACCTAGCCTTGGTCATGAGCCCCGTCCCACTGCCCAAACCAAGAGGCCTGACCACATGCGGCTTCGGCTTATATGCAAGGAAGGAGCTCTGAGAGGGGACAAGCTAATACCCAGTCAGAGATAAGGTGGGAGTGGAACAGGGTTGGATTACATTCAAGGAAGGGGACTGGGAAGAATGTGTGAGATGGACTGGGGGAAGGGCAGGAACAAACTTCGGGATATTTCATTTTCCAGGAGAACAGGGGGGTGCAGAACAAACCATTATAAAACCCAATATAAAAATGAAATACAATATGAAACCAAATAACACACAGCAACAATAGGTAACACTGCTGGTGAGGGTAGACCAGCCTGCAGGGATCCCATAATCCTGCATTACAGAAATAATGGCTTGAAGGTCATGTAATAACCTCCATTTTCCTCATCTTTTAAGAATTGTAAAAATGGGTGTGTTCTAGGGGCTCATAAAGGGTATTATATGTCCCTTCTTCAATTGCTCATTAACCAGTTCTATAACATGAGCAAGCTTTTCTTTGGACCGTGGCCAATGATCATTCCATATGCAGGCTTCTGTCAACCATTTCAATTTTAAGATTGGCCGCCCCTCAATGGCCCAAGCTAAAAACCCTCATTAGTAAGGCAGAAACCCATCTGGTTCAATGCATCTCATCCCAGTAGCCAGATTGTTGTATTCATCACATAAGGTCTCACCTGGGCAGAAACACGATCTTCATTATCAACCCACACTGTTAAGAGTGTTTCACTAACTCGAGTCATTTGCATGCCCCCCCATAACTGGGGTTCCCAGGGTAGTCAGAGGCCATGCAAATGAGAGAACGATGGTCACATCTGCACCTGTGTCAAGCAATGCAGCTTTGGTTGTCAGGGTTCCTCCATTAGGATGCTGAAAGATGATAGGTTTCATTTGTTTAGCTCCTGTTAATGGCAAGGTAAACATCACCTGAGGAGTTCCTGTTGACCCAAAATCTCCATCCCCCTTCACCATAACCCCTTGTTTAGGAACTTGAGCCTTAAAGGGAATAAGCTGTGCCAGTCTGGTTCTTTTTGGAATACAGATAGATGGCCTCAGTGTTTGCACCATGATTCCACTATTACCCTCTGCATCAATTAGTCCAGGCAAAACAAAAATGCCTTGCTTTGATGTGGATGATCTCTCTATCAGCAGGGCATTAAGTCCTAAGGGTCCCATTTGCGTTGATGGAACAACCTGCACATCATTTAAACTGACATCTACTGCTGTTGCCAGGTCCACTCCTGCACTTCCTGTGATTGCTGAGTTGAGGACGTCCAGGCAGCCACCTGGTTTGGGGTTGCACTTGTGTCATCATGCATCCTCCTTTTGTGCTCTCTCTTGTTTTCCAGCAGTGTTCTGTCTTTTTTGCATCTCGACTTGCATTCGCTGGCTTAATGTCCAAACTTAACACATCTGCTGCAGTTTCTCAAGGAACAAGTAGATGTTGCTGTTGTTTTACTTTTCTTCACAGTTCTGCATTGAGCTTTGATGTAACCTATCTTTCTGCAATTGAAATATTTGATCCTGATATCTCAGCCTTGTTGAACTAACAGCCTGAGAGCTACTGCCATCGCTTCAGCCAAGCATGTAGCTTTCTCCTCTGGAGTTTCATCATGAGAGCAGGCCTCTATCATATCGACTAAGGTCGTGGAATGTGGCAGTGAATATATAATTCTCTTGCAGGTGGAATTTGCATTTTCTACAGCCAATTGAATTCCTAGTGAAGATTTAACTTTTGGAGACATTCTAGGAACTCGGTCAATTGCATTTCTGAGACAGTCTAAAAAAGGCATAAAGGTCTCAGCTGTGCCACGGAGGCCTCTGAGGGTCTTCGGGGTACCATGACCTGCCTTGATGAAGTGCCTTTATAAAGGCACCTTGGATCTCAGAGGTACAGGCATTCCCCTGTGATTTAGCTCTCTTGTGATGGTTGCTGGGGGAACCAAGCCCTAGCAGCTCCCATGATTTCAGTGGGGCAGGCTGCAGAAGCAGCCTAGCCAGGCAGCTCCTCTTCAGGCTGTGCAGGAATAATGATCAGGAGGCAGTTCTTGGTCTTCCAGGGCTTCTTTATTCCTCGGGAGCAGTTGACTGAAAGACCTTGAGGCTCTTGGGTGCCCGGATTATATGCAGAACTAGGGAGGCGGCAATTGCTATGTGGGCCAATGGGAAAGGGAGTTGCGGGAACAATCAATCAGGGGAAGGATCCAAATCTAACCAATGTAGGAACAGAAAAAACAGGAATTGTTCAAATGGGGGCTGAAGGATTTACATGTGGGCAAGTGCTCATGGGTTTTTACACGCTTTGCTCACGCTAACCAGAAGGTGAGTCTCCCAGATAGACTCCTGTGGAGTTCTGCCACTTTACACCTTGCTCTCCCTCCATGGTAGAACACTCTTCCCTGTGGGGGCCCCAGAGGTTCCCACAGAGTTGTCTCTTGTCTAACTGTGGTATAAGATGGCGTTGGAAGTCCTATGTTGGGGACAGCATGGAATGCTTCCCTTGCAAACTTCTGAGACTGTTGTAAGATCGCAGCATCGAGTCTAGCTTATGTTGCTAGACGGACATGAAAAGAACAACACTCATGCAGTGAGGTTGTCAGAGCACAAAAAGCACATTTATTTCTTGACCTCGATTTACATAGACTCTGTACAATGACCAGGGATTGGAGAATGAGGCCGCCACCTCTCCAATCCCCCTGACTGGTCAAACTAGAAGTCCATCGATTGTCCCTCCTCCAGAGAGGAACGTGAAAACAATCACTTTGTCCAAGTTACAATCCATGAGAAACTCCACTGCAAAAATGCAAACATCAGAATGCTGAAAAATTAAGGGTGACATCTCACCCTTTCTCTGTCAAAAAAAAAGAAAAAGAAAAAAGAAAAATGAACAATGTTCAGTTTCTGTTTGTGGAGGGACCATCGGAGTGATCACTCACATCATCTCCATTTGGGTCATCACTCGATGGTTCATCCACTTGATGACTTTCATTTGGTCACGTGCTCCAGCTTGTCTATTTGCCAGATTTTTCCTCTGCGGTCGCAGGTCAGGACGAGCACACTTCGCAGGTACCCAATGTACCCCAGTGTCTGTGGATACACACGCATACCCACACCCTGAAGCAATAAGGTCATAGGGACCTTCCCCCTGTTTGGTGACTAAATTCTGCACCCGAACTTTCGCTCCAGGCTGATGCATCTTGTCCGAAGCCTGTAACAAAAGATGATGGTTCAAAATGACAGGATTATTGGAATTCTGTGGCACTGTAAGGTGATTGTTGGCATACAAAGCTTCTGCCAACTGATTGTGCGGGGTTTCACCCTGCATTTCCCGTTTTTGTTTTTGAAGAACCTGCTTTAGAGTACCATGTGCACTTTCTACAATAGCTTGACCAGTCGGAATATGAGGGATACCAAACTTGTGTGACACACCCCACAACTGCAGGAACTGCCGCACCTTCTGTGAGGCATAAGCAGGACCATTGTTGGTCTTCACAGCAGAAGGTATGCCTAGAACGGCAAAGGCCTGCCTCCAGTGGGCAATGACATTGCGGGTCTTTTCTCCAGTGTGAGCAGAAGCCCACATCGCAGAGGAGATAGTGCCGACAGTGACATGCACATACTTCAGCCGGCCAAACTTGGCAACTTGAGTGACATCAGTCTGCCAAATCTCCAAGGCCCTAAGGCCTCTGGGGTTTACCCCTTCTGGCAAAGGCGCAGCAAGCACGTGACAGTCGTCACATGACTCGACAATGTCACCGGCCTCAGTTGGTGTCAACTGAAACTGCTTCTGCAAGGTATGTGCATTCTGATGGAAAAACCCATTCGATGCTTCAGCCTGCGTGAGTGTATCAGGCTGAGGTGTAACCCACACTGGGTTAGCCAACTTGTCAGCCCTCACGTTACTTTCCGCTACAATCCCTGGCAAACTGGTATGACTCCTTACATGCAGAATGTAGTATGGATGAACCCGGGCCTAAATGGCACACCACAGGGTCTTCAGCAAATGAAACAAAGCAGCATTGCTGACTTCCTTCAAAACTGAATGACCCAACCGCTGTGCTATGTCGGCCACACAGGCGGAATCCGTGACCAAATTGAAAGGCTGCTGGGAAAATCCTTGAAATGCTATGACAGCAGCCCTCAATGCAACCAATTGGGCTGACCCATCCTCATGACCTTCCAGAACCTGCCACTTAGATCCATCCCTCCAAGTAACAATGGCCTTGCCTGCCCTTCCCAAACCGTCAGTAAAGACAATGGGTCCTTGGACAGGCTCCTGACTAGTTTTGGGCTGCAAAGAAATTTCTGTGAATTTTGCCACTTGCAATAGCTTGTGGCTGGGCAGATGATAAGCGATCTGTTCAGAAAAGTTTTCCAGAGCACTTTGCAGAGAAATGCTGTTTGCAAAACTCCAGTCAAAGTCCTCCTGCTGTACTGGGAGTACAATCTTTGCGGGATCCGCACCCATTAATTGCAAACACGATTGTCGGCATTTGATTATCAAACCAGCGATCAGCTCAAACAATGCAGTTGCTGTCTTCTGCAGCTGATGGGGCAGGAAGACCCATTCCAAGACATGCAAGGAATTGGACCATTTTTCATTCACCGGCCAATGACACCTGTGGGATGCAAATCTGGAGTGGTAATGAAGACAGTGACATCAACGGAGGGGTCAATGCAATAAACTTGGCAAGCAGAAACAGCACGCTGAACCTCCTCCAGCACTTGACGTGCCTCAGGGGTCAATGTGTGAGGAGACTTCAAATCAGAGTCTCCCTTTAACAAATCAAACAAAGGAGACGGTTGTGCCATGGTCAGTCCCAGATATGGACGCAACCAAGTGATGACACCCACCAATTTCTGGGCATCATTCAGTATCTTCACTGAATGCATAAATTGCACCTCTTGGTGTTGGACCGTTCGTTCCAAAATTTTGACTCCCAAATATTTCCAAGGAGTTTGTTGCTGAACCTTTTGTGGAGTCACCTGCAGCCCATGAGAATGCAAAGCATTGAGCAACTGAGGCTGTATCCTCAGCAATTCATCCTGGGTGGATGCAGCCACCAATATGTCACCCATATAGTGATAAAAATAAGTATCAGGAAACTGCTTGTGACTCCAGACAAGGCTCAGGCCACATACCATTGGCACATGGCTGGTGAGTTGCAACAACCCTGGGGTAAAACCCTTCATTGATACCGCTGTGTGGGCTCAGCATTGTTGATAGCTGGCACCGAGAAGGCAAATTTTGATCTGTCATCGGGATGCAAAGGAATTGTAAAGAAACAGTCCTTCAAATCCACGATGAGGACTGGCCAATCTGCGGGAAGCATGGTGGGAGACGGCATACCAGCCTGTAACGTCCCCATGCTTTCCATCATGGCATTGACCTTCTGGAGGTCTTGTAACCACCTCCATTTCCCAGGCTTCTTCTTGATGCAGAAGACAGGAGTGTTCCAGGGACTGGTAGAAAGCTCCAGATGACCCTGGTCCAACTGCTCCTGAACCAAGGCATGAAGGGCGACTAGTTTGTCTTGAGGGAGGCGCCACTGATTCTCCCAGATGGGTTTGTTCACTAGCTACTGTATAGGAAGCATAGGACACTCTGTGCTCTTCATCACAGTGGCCCCCATCAGAAACCCGTCCCGCTGTGCACCCTCCATGCGGCCAGAACATCCCTCCCCAGAGACTGGTACGAGTTTCAGTTGTAACATGAGGCCAAACCATGGCCGTCTGTCCCTCTGGGTTCATGATCATCACAGGCCACTGGCTCACATAGCATTACGCCATTCTTGCCAACCCTGTGATAGTTGTCTGCACCAGATCTGAGGGCCACTCCAAGGGCCAAGCAGCAAGGGAAAGAATCGTGATGTCCACACCGATGTCAAAGAGCCCACGGAGGCAGATCTCTGATGGTGTCGCACCAGGGATGGGCAGGGTACACACTTTCTCAGGACGGTCTTTGGTCAGGACAGTGGTCCAGTGAACCTGAGGTGGTCCAGTGGATCCAAAGCCACTGTTTCCCTGCAACTGGTTCTCTGCTCTGTGAACTGAAGACTTAAAAGGCACAAGTTGAGCAATTCTGGTCCCTTTGGGTGACGGGTGGGGGGGGGATGGGTGTGGAAACCATGGCATAAATTTGTCCTATGAAATCTTCATCAATGAGTCCCAGATGCACAATGATACCCTGAGCAGCGGCACTAGATGTCCGCATGAGGAAAGCACTCATGCCCTCACCGACAGGACCAAAGGCATCCAGGGGAACTTTGTGCACTCCACAAGAGTCTAAGATGACTTTTGCTGCTGTGAAGACATCAAGACCTGCTGAGCCGCAGGTGCTGGCTGCAAGCTGGCCAAGCAGACCTTCATTGGCTCCAAGGCTTGGAGAGAAGCTTGTGTCTGAGCGCGTCTCCCCTTCGTGCTCCATTTCCCATTTCCCAAGCTCGACAAAGGTTGACCATTAGCATGAACTGTTGCCTTACAGACATTCACAGTATGATTCGGCCTTCCACACCAGCCACACAAAAACAAGAGAGTTGGCCCCCTCTGTACTTTCTTTCCCTGTTTCTTGCTGGCCTGAGCTTTTCCCTGCTTTCACTGCCTGCCCTGCAACCCAGTCCAGGCTGGCCGCAGAGCAGTAGCCACAGCAGCCACCGTACAACCTGTGATGCCTACCTTTGCAGAGGCCTCTGCCATTTGCGATACAGAAGGATCACCGGGAAGGGCCTCAATGATCTTCCTACAATCGGCATTACAGTTGGTTCTTGCAAGGTGTTTGAGCAAAAGCATCCTTGCATTCAGATCCTCCACCTGCCTCTCCAAAGAGGCAGTCAGCCTCTCTGCAAACCACAGAAAGGGTTCCTCAGCCCCCTGGACAACAGTCACAAAGGACTCCTTTGAAGCAGCCATTTCTATGGTTTGAACCAATGCCCGTTTTTTGGCACTGGTCGAGCACAAGAGGGTCAAAGGCAACCTGCCTGTTAAGATCAGCAAAATTGCCTGTACCCAGTAGCTCATCAGTTCCAATCACACGCCCGGGATCCTGCTGACCCAATGAAGTATTCTGCACTACAACTCTGCCTGCCAACTGAGTCCATTTGGATTCAAAGATGTCATATTTGACAAGCTGAAAAAGAACACGAGCCAGACACCGGATATCATAGGGTGGCAGTACATCAGCATTAAAAACTTGAAGCACCTGCATGACTTCAGTAGACCCCAGCCCATATTTTCCAAACTTATCCTGGAGATCCATCAAGGCTTTCCATGATAAAGCTTGATGGGTGTTATGAGTTGCACCCGGAATCACAGGGAACGCCTGGTAACCTCCTGGGAAGGCAGCTGCACCTGCTAAGTCCCACTCTGTGAACTCCACAGGAATGGGGCAAATGCCTGACTGGAGGGCACCTCAACACTACCTGATATCACACTGATCTCTGCACCAGCAGGGCTAGAAAATCCATTTCCACCCTCCAGGGGGCGATGTACCAAGTCACAATTGCCCATCTCCTTGACTTTGGCTTTCACATCCCCCCAAAATCATGTATGATCTCTCAGACATACAGTGACCTGGCACGGGGGTAAAGTCCACAAAACAGCTGAAGCAGACCAAGCAGCCCAGGACCCTCTGCCCCGGGGAGGCACCGGCCTCATAATGGCCGTGTCTCCACCTGTTCCAAAGGTGAACACCACAGGGTCTGCAGTTGCCATAGCCTTGGCATTCACAGGAGACGACGGTGGTGGGGCCGGACCAGCTGCAGGTCCAAGCAGGGCATGCGAACCTGATGCAGCCTGGGGCTTCCCTCCCCCAGAGCAGGGAGGAAACGGGACGGAGGGAGGGGCGTGGCCTGTGAATCTGTGGCATTGCCCCGTGCCGCCACGAAAGGATCAGACGGTGGTGGGGGGGCTGGCGTGGATGGAGCGGGAGGGGAAGAAACTGTGGGGGAGGCGGGACACAGCGCAGGGCCACTTGAGCTTGGGCCAGCCCCTGCGCCGTGAGCAGTGCCACCTGCCACGCCAGGCAGGGGCAGCACAGGGAGGGGAGAGGCCGGCATCGCCCCCAGCAGAGTCCTGCTGATACAGAAACCCACAGTGGGCGCCGCCCGCTCTGTGTGGAGCGGGACGGATGCCCTGCCTACTGGGACCGGGTCCAACAGAAAATCAATCCGAACCCCGCTCTCTAGGGCTTCCGCTGCCCCAGGGGGGTATTTTGTGGCAATGTCACAATGTGGACAGTGAGTCATCACAGAGTCAGACTCCAGCAGAGGCGTGGGTGGAGCAAGCGACTCCCCACACCCCCCATTGCACTGTGAAGGTGCAGAGGGAGGGCAGCTCCCCCCTGCTCTTATGCCTCCTGGGAAGGGGCGGGGTTGCCAAAGCTGGCTCCACGGGACCCCCCGAAACCTGCAGGTCCCCACCCATCTATTTGGCCAGCTGGGACCAACTGCCTGGGGGCCCAATCCACCCCCAGGGAACCAAACCCATGACCAGGGACAGAAATGTCCCCCAGCACAGTGGCCTGGGGGGAAATGGAGGGCTCTGCCACGCACTCGAACCCAAAATTCGCCTTGGCTTCTGAGAGAGGTTCTTTCTACCCCTAAGCCTCACCACCCAAGCTGGAGGGGTCCCCCGCCAAACTGGAACTAGAAGATCCATAGCTTGCTAACACTATGTCACATCATTTCCAGAATATCACCAACTACACCACGTCTGCATCGTAGCCTGCAGACAAAATCTGGAGCAAATGATCAACCAGCTGGTTCCAAAACTCCTTAGAGAATGCTTTCTCAGCACTAGGAAAAAAACCTTGGTCCTTTCCATAAAAATACAACCGCTGAAAATCGTCCCCAGAAACAGAAGCATGCTTCCTCTCCAGCAAGTTTAGCCAAAGGTCCAAGACCAATATATCATCTGCGGAGGACGCAGGAATTATCATTTTTACAAAGGCTGCAGACAAACCCTCATTACCTCAGGGGGTTACCGCACCTTCCACAATCTACAGACTGCAGTTCCTCTCGGGGTCACCAGATGTTGCTAGATGGACATGAAAAGAATGATACTCACACAGTCAGGTTGTCAGAGCAAAAAGGGCATGCTTATATCTTGACCTCATTTTACATAGATTCTGTACAATGACCAGGGATTGGAGAATGAGGCTGCCACCTCTCCGACCCCACTGGTCGAACTCGCAGTCTATCAATTATCCCTCCTCCAGAGAGGAATGCAAAAACAATCACTTTGTCCATGTTACAATCCGTGAGAAACTCCACTACAAAAATGCAAACATCAGAATGAAAAATTCAGGGGCAACAAGTTTGCACTTGGGGGTCAGAGAAAGCCCCTCTCCCCAGCATCATGTCTGGAGTTGTTGTGTCTTGGGTCTCCCTGAGGAAGTGAAATATTCTCTGTAACTGCAGCTTCCACTCTCTGTTCCCAAAGTGCTTGCCACAGTAGTCTCTGTGTAGCTTTTAAAAAGGTGTCTGCCAGCTTTTTACAGTCAAATGGGATCAGTAACCTGTCACCGAGACACGCAAAGCAATCACACGTAGATGAGCAATTTCGCAGGGCAGAGAGGTTCCTCCGTGCCAGCTCAAGGCTGAGTCAGGGCGGAGGGAGCCCTCCTTGTTTATTTCTTACTTCTTATACATTTGTGGGTCTGGCTAAAGACTGGTTTCTGGGGTTAAACACCCCTCAGCCTCAGTGGCTAGACCAAATGTCAGTTACAATTGTTTTTAAGTTAGAAATATGCAAACAAAGGACAGAGAATGAAAAACAAAGGATTTGCTTATGTTACATATGTGGGAAAAAGGTAGAAACTGCTCATAATATTGTACAGTAACTAAAGATCTGACTCCATTTTATGAAAATTCAAAAGGCTATAAAAAACTCAGAAAAACCAGGGTAACAGTAACCCACTAGTAAGTATGTGATCTAGTAATGTCTTCACATAAGGATTCGTCAAGCCATATTGCATCACCTCTTTTTGCCCTTCTCGGACAAGCTTCCAGTCCAGCAGCACCCACTGATGATGGTTTGGTTACCAGGGGCAGAGATTACTGGAAAAACTCATGGAAGAAACTCACCCTCAGTCAAGGCATTCCTGTATGATCCCTTGCCACTTCTGAATAGGATCGTGACTATTATTGGAACTGAGATGACTTGGGAAATTCTGTTCAGGGCTTGCTCTCCATCATTAAGGGCTCCTCTCCTCGTCCTGTGGCCTCGTGGCCTTGTGTGCTCTCAGCTGTCAGGTCGAGTTACTGGGGTATCAGTCATTCTTCACATTCTTTGGTATTGATTGAAATCCTGCTCCTGCAGTCTCCTCTGTTCCGCTCGCGATACTGCTTTATCATCAGGGTTATGTTTGCCAGAGAGTTGAGTTCACTGGCCCTTGCAGTTGTTTCAGTCAGGATTGGGACTCCAGTAAGCCGAACTTTTGGTGAATTTATTATTCCTTTTCTGTTCTGCCATCAAGAGCAATCTGGTTCTTTCTCTTTCCCTTATCTGTGCATCTGTCAAAGCTGTAAGCTCAGTGGCTTCTTCTGTAGAGGAATTTTTAGAAGAGCGAGGCCACAATCTTGTGATAGGAGGTTTGAACAATCATTGCTATCAGGGTATAGTATAAGGCCTTGTATTGTTCTTATGCTGCTTTTGCACTGTGTGAGTTATCAAGAAAGTAGCAAATGTAATAATTTACAGGTCTTTCTCATGGATGCTTTCTCACAGATACTGGAAGGCATGTTACAACTTGCTGTCCTTTCTCATGGATGCTGAAGAGGAATGCTGATCGCGAGACAGAACATAAAATGACCATGCAGCCAAGAGACGTGGACCGTGGACCAATAGAGTGTCAGAACATAAGTTTTTAATCTATCAGCTACTGTTTAGCAGTGCCTGCTTTAGCCTCTAATCACATAAATATTGACTTTTTAGAACAATAAAGGGAGATCAAACCTAATGACATTGATGTCCGCTTGATACTTGGCTCCTTTTTTGTGATATCTTCTCTCTGCTGCCACTGGTGCTTGGTTTCTTCAAAGCGTAAGTGCTCTGCATCTGAATAACTGTGCTCTGCATCTGAATGCCCACTACCACCAGCCCAGCCAATTCAGGCAGCAAGTAAGCCAGCAGGGGGTAGATGCATCCTCCCACAACTCTTGTTAACTCTTCGAGGGAAACTGCCAGACACTCCATGGGTAAGTCTGAAGGCAGTGGAGATAATGGCACTTCCACTTCCATTTTTTCTGCTTCTGCTAAGGGTTGTGGAGGCAGCATGGACTTTTGCTCTGCATTGTTACTGTTTTCAGCTGCCTGCAGAGCCTGTAATTCCGGCTCCAGGGGTGTGGAAGGCAGAGATAGTATAACACTTTCTTCCCCCCACAAAAACTCTTGTGCAAAAGCCGGAAATGCAACTGCAGGGTCATCTGGTTCTAAAGCAGCAACCACCCCTGCCGCAGCTGTTTTTTCTGCCTTTAATTGCCTCAGCATCGCAATAATTGCCTTCCACACTATGCTAAGTCCTTTCGTATTGTCATAGGTTGGCATAGTTTGGTTTTTTTAGATATAGAGGAATTGCTTTAGAAAAGAGAGGGGCCTATCAGAAGGCTAGTTTGAGATATTGGCATTTGTTTTGACCACTGAGAATGTCAAATGTGACTTTGGGCAGCAGCCATATAAAAACCCCTGATTTCCTGCAGGTCAGCCCTTTTTCCCCTTTGGCCAGAGAGAACGGTAACATCATACGGCAGCCAGGGGTCAGCCAGGCCTTGCTGCCCTGGCTGGGTGGCCGGGGCCTGGCTTACCCGGCCCCAGAGGAGCGGCCCTGGCCGGGCTGTGCCTTCAGGCCCCATTTGCTGCCAGCAAGGGGGGCTGGGCAGGCCTGCTGGCCAGGTTTCTGATACCAGCTAGGGGCCTGGCTGGGCCAGGGCATGCCCAATTTAAACTGAGGGGTGGACAAAACTGGCATTTATGATCCTACCTGTTGTTTTGATTCCAGACTGCCCGGGTCCTCTGATTTCTGCGTGAGTTCTTTCCCCCCCTTACCAGTGGGGCCTTGAAAATCTTAACACCATGAGCTGCATCGAGAGAGAAAAAGACTCTGGGCAGATTTAACCCTTTCCTGGCAACATGAAGCTTCCAAAGCCTAACCCTTCCCTGAGAGAGAAAAGAAAAGAGACAGAGTGAACATGAAGAGAAAACAGCATGAAGTCAGTGGAGTGAGAGTGAAGACTATTGGGACAGGGGGTTGAGGGGTTTTCCATTCCATTTTAGGCTGGTTTTCTTATTGAGGCATGGAAATGAACTCTATATTTAGATTATCCCTTTAAATCATGGGAAAGATATTAATTTGGGGAGATGTTTAGATTTGTGTGTGGATTTGAGAGAAGGTGCTTGTGATGGACTAAGTGATATTAATCCCTAAGATGCTTGAACAGAGATAGAGATGAGAAGCCCTTTGTGCCAGTGAAGAAGTGAGAAGATAATCTCTGTTCCTTGAGATGAAGAATCCCTTGCCATTAATCTTTAAAAGCTGACACCCCACGATGCACCCCACACTTGACCCATAAGCAGCTTGGGAAACTGCTAATGGGAGGGGTCACAAAAGCAGGTTTCCCTGGGTGGCTGTTTTTTGTGACAGTTAAAACCCACCAGAGAACTGTTCTAAGTTGTCATTAGGATCCATGACTCTAAGAGAGACTCCTCTCCTAAAGATTGGTAAAAGACTATTTTCAAATAGTGAAACTGACTGAAAATCACAGGTTTTGTCTCTTTATGTTTTTTTGTAGGAAAGTTAACAGTTTGTAAGGGGAGGGAAGAGTGTTTTTGGAGTTTCATTCTGTTTTGTTTTAGTTTTTTTCCCCAACGTTCTTTTCCCATTCTTTCAGTATGTGTTAATAAAACTATTTGTTTACTTTTGACCCTGCTTTGCTTTTCTCTAATCTTTCTCCCACAAAAAGAGGATAAACACTAAGACCACTACACTAAATTTGGCAACCAGAATTTGGTGAATGTGAAACCACTACAAGTTTCTTTTGAACCGTCACTGACTGCATCCCAAAGTACCAGTCCCAATTTTTCCCATTCGTGAGTGTCAAAAACACTTCTGGGTGAAGTAAAATACCATTTTTCTTGACCCCATTTTAATAGTCTTTTTAAGGCCTCAAGGTCATATTTATTTCCTTCCCTTGAACGTATATGCTGGCAGAGATTTAACGTGGCTTCTTCCTCCTTGGACAAAGTTTTCCCCATTTCTCCAGCCCATGTCGCTCACCTAATCTTGGTGTACTCACTGCAGCTTATTGAGTCTTTTCTCCAGAGCCTTTTCCCAGGAGGGTCTGAAGTGGCTCTCTCTCTCCCTTCAGAGCTCGTGCTCCATTTTAGCCTCGGCAAGCTTGAGAGAGAGAGCCCACAACAGAAGGAATCTTCCTTCCAGGGTCCTAAAAGCTACCCAGGGGCTGTAAACCTTCTTGTTTAGAGAGAGCAGGCATCTGTCGATGACAAAAGGAAAGAGTCTGCTTTTTGTCCGGGGGGTGAGTCACGGCTTTATTCAGGGGTTCTGCCCTGGCAGAGTTCAGAGCTCAGTCTGGTCCCCGTCTCCTCCCAGTCCCGGAGCAAGAGACAGAGCCCCTGGCATCCCAGGGTCTTACCCAAGGGGGACGGGCCTAGAGGCAGGGACAAGCCACTACCCAATCAGGGATAAGGTGGGAGTAGAACAGGGTTGGGTTACATCCCAGTGTGGGAGGACGGGCAGGGTGGAGGAGCAGGGACGAACCACGTGATACATTTTCCAAGGGAACAGGGGATACAGAAGAAATAGTACAAAACCCAATATAAAAATGAAATACAATATAAACTCAATTA
The DNA here is from genome assembly GCF_015227805.2 of Hirundo rustica. NCBI lineage: Eukaryota > Metazoa > Chordata > Aves > Passeriformes > Hirundinidae > Hirundo > Hirundo rustica. The sequence continues at coordinate 98,602,098 of NC_053450.1, forward strand.
ATGCACTACAACAAGGGTCCTTGCTCCCAGCTCACTCAACTCCCCCCACCGTGGCCCACCATATCAGCCTCCAACTGAGCCTCCTGCCTTTTCTCTAAGCAGTACCCCCTTCACACGCCTTCTAAGTTCAAAGAATCCTGGTCTACTTCAATACCACGTGTTCTTCTATCATGTTGTAGGGTTCGCCAGCATGCAAGAGATTGAGACATCTGGACACACAATCAATATGATTGAGTAGAAGCCATTAATTGTTTGCATTAAGCTACAGTTATAGATTCTAAGCTGCTTGTTCATACATTCACACATCATTTGATTGGTTCCCTCGCCTTGACCATGCATCCAGCACACACCCTTCAGGACATCTAATTGGTCAAAAGTCCATCATCACATTGTGCCTCCTTTATCTCGGTTTCAAATTCTTGGTAGTCAGTTTCTCAGGCTCCTCTTATCATAGTCCTGTTGTTGTCTCAGTAACTTTGATGAATTCCTGAGGGTTCTGAAAACAAAAACTACAGGTGGTTTGTTAAGATTACTTACAGTTTGGCTGGTACACAGAATGTCTTAAGTTGAGCAGATACATTGCTACACCATCCTCCATACCTCTTGCCAATTTAATGTTCCCTGCATGAGGCATGCACATAAACTTAAGAGGAGCATTTTGTGCAGTAAGATATGACTGTTTGCTTAACTGATGACTTGCTTGAATATATCAAGGAAAGTTATCTGAACACCTTTAATAGACATGCATATAAGTGTATGTCTTGTTTATATGCACATATGTATATACGTATATATATCTCTTTTATATAAATTTCACAGTGCCAAAAAGAAATAATTTTAATATATTATTTTGCTGCCTTATCAGCAATCTTATATGCATATATTAATATGTGATTTATAGACATATGTCTATATACCTGTTCAGTTTACTGGACTGTGCATATGATACGTATTTCTGCTGTGGGCATAGATTCTAATATCTCATTAAAAACTACACTTAAATCTGAAAGGTCTCTTCACTGTAATTAGCAGCTGATTGTACTTTAGATACTCTATCAGTGGCATGCTTATCAGTACTTAATGATGTGACATTGACAACACAGCTATTGTCTAACAGCTGTAAGTTGTCCAGAGGAATGGAGAAATTTTCATTCCAGCTTGGACAGCTTGGTGGTAGAAAAAAGGTGAGAATAGAGAGGGGCTGCTATTTCAGGGACATATGATGCAGACGGAAACCTTTTTTTTAATAAAGATGTCTTAGATGACATGATTAACTTGTACTCTTGCATTCTCACAGACAAGAACAAAACATCTGTATCTGATAGTCCAGCTCAGTTTGTGAGGTTTTACATACTTTCTTCTTCCTTTTCTTTGAATTTATCATAAGGGGGATATCTGAGAAGGATATCTGCTATTACAGAAATGATACTAACTCACAGGAATTCTGAGTTTCAGAAGTAGTGCATTTTAAAGCAGGCAAAATGTGGATTTAAGATTTAAGTGCTGGATGCTGGTGTGTTCAGTGGATAGTCTGGGTAAAGTGTAGAATGGGCCAGGTGGTTCGGGAGAATGGAAAGGCTATGAATGCTCTTACCTCCCACTGCTTTCTTAATGATTGATGAGTTCTAAACAATGGGTAAAATCTTGGCAGCATTTAATTAGATCTGTGAGGAGAATGGAAGTAATTTTGCCTAACTTTTATACAGAATTAGATTCTCCTTATGTAACCAAAATACTAACCAAAGATTTCCAGAGTCAAAGCTATCATGAATGGTCTTATTATGTTATATTTTTATATATTCATATATGTGCACTGTATTATGTTTTTGTATGTGCTGAAATGGAGGGAAATGAAAGTCTGGAAAACTTAAGGAGTCTGGCCTTGCAAGGTGATGACAGAAACAAAAACAAAATTAATTTCAGAACCCTTGACAGCCCCAATTGCCATCATATTACTGCTGTGCTCAAATTTATTTTGGCTTATTTCCTTTGGAGCATCTGCTTTTATTATTGTTTAGAGAACAGAGATGGGAGAGAGTGATTGGGATGGAAACTGAGCTCTTTATTGGGATTTTTTTTTTTTTTAATTTTTTTAAAATTTAATTTACTATTTGTGCTTGGTAGTACTTGGAATTGTGGTTAGGAGTTTTAAAGACACTGATTCTTGCTTAAAGGCCTTTGGAATTAAGCAACCATGAAGAAATTCTCCACAGTGGAGTCAGGCTGGTTAACTGGCATTCCCTTATCTCCCAGCACTGTCAACCCTTTCATCACTTTTTTCAGCAGTGGTAGTTGAATGTTTCCCCAAATGCCCAGGTTCCTCTGAAGTTTTTGCTGATGGCTGAATGTCACAGTGTCCAATTCGCGCTGACCTGCGCGTCCACAGGCTAGCTCCGAGTCACACTGTGGCAACGTGGTATAATCGGAGCGGCGGATGAAGCGCGCCGCTTCCTCTCTGTGGGATCTTGGATCCCACCCTCAGCGACGGGCACGTTGATGACATAATTGACCTTGGCAACTGAATGAAAGGAGGACTCTCTCAAGCAGGATGTAAGTTTATTGCTGCACGCTGCACCGGCTGCCCAGGAGAGACCCTGAGGCCAGGCACACGGCAGGTTTTAAGGGGGGGTGGAAACAGGGGTGGCGACAACCGGTCAGCCAGTCACAGGAACCGGGGGGTTAACCGGGGGTGTGAACCATGGAACTGGGGACCAACCACAAAATGAGGGGAGGGGGTCTCCCGGGCCCCAGCCTATCACTCGGCACCCTTCCCGGAGTTTTCTAGAAGCCAGGGAAGGGTCTCTGAGTGACAGGACGACCACGAGGAGAAGGGGGGGGGGATTGACAGCGACAGGTGCAGGGAAGGGATGAATGACAGAAAATGTCTGGTTTTACAATAGACAAAACAACCAATGCAGAAGGGAAAACCAATGCAGAACACAGGGGTATACAGTGAGCTAAACCATTATAAAAATAACTTAAAAATCTTACAAAAATAACTTAATAACTTAATAAAAACAATTCTCACTCCACCACGGCTGAAAATTTCTACCCAGCAACTGGCGCATTTGTACAGTGCTTGAGACCTGCTTGAGCATGTAAAACTAATTCTCTGATCTTGAACTTTCCTTCATGCTGTTAAGATTACACAGAGTGATTGCACAGTGATATGTATACTTTTTGCTCCACAGAAAAGAAGGGGCATATTGTGCCTGTCAGTATTCTTGAAAGAAATGGTTCTTTTGAACAGTGTATGTTGTTAACCTTTGTTTTCTTCTAAAGTTGAAGCCATTCTGTTTAAACTGAATGGTGCCGCTTTGTTTCTAAAATACAGGAAATGATCGAGGTGATTTTGGTGAATGTTGACAATGAAGAGTATCTGAATGGGGTGTAGAAACCTACCAGGGAGAACGCTGACCTCTTGGTACCCCTCTCCTGAGAATTGTACCTCCACATCCCCACCATGGCCTCTCTGATAGCTCACTATACCTCCTTCCTGCTGCTCAGCATTAAACTTAGAAGTTTCCAGAGGGAAATATGAAGAATTGTGAGTGAGACAGCATATCACCCTTATTTTCTGTATCATTAACATCTGTCCTGGACTACGTCAGTGTACTCTGACACAGACATTTCTTTCCTTTAAGACATTAGTTTAGCTAATTTCTGAATGAATTTGACAGTTATCTAAAAACAAGTGAATTTCTAGCAAAATTTGTGCATAATGTCATTCTAAAATGCTTGTATTCTATTGTGCAATTAGAAACCAATTATGAACTTGCATATTCCATGTGTAGTTAGCATTGAAAGAGCATGATGTGGTTCTAGTGTCTTAAGGCTTAGATGAAATCAACTCAAATCTGCTGCTAATGGGTGTTCCCTAGACAAGCTTTTTTGCTTTGTCTGGTAAGGATTTTGTGGCCAAGTTTGTTGGGGTTATTTTGTAGGTTTTGTGGTTGGTGGGTTTAAGTTGTTGGGTTTTTTTGTTTTGTTTTGGTTTTTTTTTTTTTTTTTTTTGTTTTGTTTTGTTTTGTTTTTTTGTTGTTTGTATTTTTTTTGTTTTGTTTTGCTTTGTTTTTTTCCCATGAGAATATCCAGAAATGATAATGGATTTGAATTATGAAAGGAAATATTCATAAGTATCTTCTTAGTACATTGATGTTGAAATGAAGAAACTGCAACGCCTGCTCCCAGTTGTACAAGCAGGCCTTTATAACCATGCCTTTGAACTCTCAGCTATTAAGAACTGTCTCATCTTACACTTGAAACTGGAAAGTTAGAATATCCTTGCATAAGGCCTGGGGTTTTTTTATCAGTTACTATTTCTAATGACTTTACAGTAATGGTATCTAAATGTTATAGAGGATGCATAGCCAATTTAATATAAAGTAATTTTATTTTGCCATTTAAAAACAATCTGAGACAGCCACAATAAAAGAGACAACCTCGATCCCGGGTTATCCAACTTGGGTGAACAAGGGGACGGCCACAAATGAACCTATCCCTCCCCATTCACGATCTCCTAGGTTCAGGGAGCAGTTTTTATACAGCTTTTTTTCCTTGAGGCAATTCTATTGTTAGTTTGTGTCTGCTGCCCATATTCATGTATTTTCTTTCTCTTGCTGCTTGGTTTTGAATGCTTTTCCTGGCAGAGGCAGAATGGGCTTGAATTGGGTTCAGAAAAGTCGGCATTGGGATGCTGTTACATGACATCTCCGTGTTTCCCACTTCTAGATCTATATCATGTGTTGATCACTGGAGAAGGCAGCGGACACTCCCTTGATGGATGAGGCATCTCCTGTCTGGCCAGTCCTTTTCTGTTGTAAATTTGGACTTCGCCCTGCAATTGTCTGGAATCTTTACAGTTGCAAATTAGTTTCGGCAGCCAGAAATGTCTCCACAGTTTTTGGAAACCCTAGCTTGTGAGCTTTCTCAACAGTGAGCTCGTAACATTGAAATTACTGTTCACTGACTCCTCTCATCTGTGAAGATAGATTCAGATCGTAAATGCAGATGCACAAGTGGAACTTTTCCAGCTTTGTCACATCTAAAAAACTGTAGTGGAGCACTGTAGTCTGAGCTACAACCCTACAATTTCTGTAGTTCTCTCAGAGAAGATGTCTATACAGTCTGTGGTTAAATAAAGGAGAAAAACACTGCAGTTACTACATAATGTTTCTTACTAAGCTTTCCAGAGAGTCCTTGTCCTGATACTGCAAGTCCATGATCAAGCCCATAAGATAATCAGATTTCATAGTCAGAATGATCAGTATAGCTGAAAAAGCTATCAAATATCCTGGTTACAGGTGTTATAAATGAAAAACGCTCCAATTCATTCATTGAAAGAAATTTATTAAAAAAAGGTCCAAACAGTATTTTAGAGAGCACGACAAAAAAAAACACTATCAAAAAGAAAAAAAAAGGTCAGTGCTGAGCCCGGGTGTCGGCGCTGGGTGAGACACAGGTTTGCCCGCTGCAGCAGAGGGTCTCCTGTGCTTCACCCCGACTGTCCTGTCTGAGTGATTTTTATATGTTTTTTTTCGCCCGAGGCTGAGTCCCTTTTCTTCTGTTTCGGACTACACATATTCATGAGGAGTTCTTTCTCTGTGGCAAGTTGAACAAAACATGTCCGGAAAGTGATGAGCACTCGTGATCGTATTCCTGGAATCCGGCACTGAGATGTATCTCTCTGATGGTCCTGGTTAACTCAATCTCCGGGTATTTATCACATATTCATCGCCTGGCGTTCCCCGGATCACCTTGATGGATGGTCCATCTCTGAGCTGGCCACACTTATTTTATTGTAAATTAAGTCCTTCCTCCTTTGTCCAGATGGTTTTGACATTATGTTGCAGTCTCTGGCTTCTGAGTTTTAAAGCTTATAAGAGTATATTTTAACAGTACATAAAAATATATATGACAATTTTATTTGCACGAATTATCATATACACATAACACAGGCAAGTATTTAATTTTGTATGTACTCATATGCTTCAGACCAGTATGTGTTAGATGCATAGTCATTATTGCACTTCACTGAAACAGCAGTAGTAGAGAAGTTGCACCAGGGGAGAATTTACTCTGCTTGAAAATTTAGCTGCACCACCCACATCAAAAAACTACAATTGGTTGCAGCTGTCCAACAGTGCCGCATGAGCTGGCTTTATTTTTATACATCTACATTGACATACACATGTTTTAGATTAAAATAAATCAGCATCTATTAATCTTTGTAATGGACCCTTAGAGATCTGCTTCAAGGCTGCCTCATCTTGTTCTCCTTTTCTGTTAATTCCATGGTATTGCCTTCAGAAAATATTTTCCTAATCCTCTCCTGGATTTAAAGTTTGTTTTCTTTGTACTGTATTGAGCTCCCAGTTGGAGGAGAATTACTGTTTGCTTGATCTGCCAGGAAGCTCAATGAAGTCAGATCACTTTCTCCTATAGATGCTCATTCAGCCATGCACAGGAGCTGAGTCATGACATTATCAGCTACAAGGAATTGGAATAGTACTTTGTATAACTTTTAGAATTGTTTAATAAATAATTTTCAAAACTGGATAGGCCAAATCACCATTACTAGAAGTCTTTATGCCAAGAAAAATTTTAAAACCACATAGAGCCATAGATGAATATCCATTTATTTAGATGAGATCTTATAGCTGGTTTTCCTAATGAGGAAACTTTGGCTGACTTTGATTTGTTCTAGAATGGAGATCAGTAGAGCTTAAAACCCAGTTACTGTAGTCCTCTGGTCTGCAGATACTCTGCTGATTGGTACAAACCAGCTGATGCTAGATGCGAGCTCTTGCTTGAAATACTTTTCCACTGCCATTGAGCCTTACAACCCAGGAAAGGTCATTTACCTATCAATGGACAACTTTGCTAATGTTTATACTTTTGAGCATCAAATGCACAATTCTATTTTTTTTTTTGCTCTAGAGAGTGAAATAAAAGGTCATTGTATTCCACATAAGCCCACTTCTAAATGGCTTGCTTTTTCTTCCAGAGGAAACACAGGAACAAGTGCTAAGATCAAAAAGGTAATTTGGCAATTAGCTAGTTATGTCTGCAGAAGTATTCTTAATTAAACAGCGCTCTTGCCTGGTACTGGTAAAATTAGTGGATGTTTCTTTGGTAACCAGGCTTCACAGCTGCCACTCCTGGGACTGTTGCAGCTTTTCCCATTGGGTATGGCTGCAGATGCTTTTCCCAATCTGCTTCCCAGTTAGAACTGTAGTGGAAGTTATTTCCACTCAGTTTGTGAAACAATGGATCAGACCTTAACGAATAATGAAAACGCTAGAGTAATAGATTTTTTTTTTTTAATTTGCATTTGCATTTGCATTTGCATGGAAATTCCAATATAAAAGGTCTCTAACATTGTTACTGAGATTCACTCTTCTCTCAGGTACATTAAGAAAATTCTTTTATGTGGCTTGCTTCTCTATAAGGTAGTGGTGTGACGCATATCTATCTGATGTGCCACTTTCTGGGAGATGTATATTTACAGTTTCTTTTGAAGATGAAGAAAACTATTTGGACTGAGTTAGACTTAATAGTTCTTTTTCTTGAAAGCTAAGGAAATTAGGTTTTCAAAAATGTGTCTTCAAAGTCATTAAACAATTGTTTTTCCAGAAATATGGGCATTTCTTTGTGAAGATTTGACATAAAAGTTGAATTACAAGCTGTATTGAGCAGCCTAAGCTGGTCCTTATAGGTAATATAGAATGATTTTCTTCCTATTCTGCCTAAAATTTAAAATTTAATAATCTCAAACCAAACTTTTTATTTCAGTTTATGAATATATGCATTGAGATAAGAACACTAAATATGGCATTAATCAAACTTTTAACTGGGTCAAATACTCAGCTGAATATAAACTGGCTGAGGTCCACCAAAGATCTGCCAGTATGCAAATTTGGCCCAGAGCATTTAATGAAGCTAAAGGAATGCCAAATTCGTTCTTCAAAGGGTGCCCTTCCCCAGGATTGCATATTTGGAGGAATTCATTAGAGATTAGAACAAAGGAACTGATTACCATAATAGCAAAGTACAAACAAGAAAACAAACAATGCCCCCAAATCAAATAACATCTTTTCCATTATATTCCTTTTCAATGCAAATCTTCTCTACTGATCTACTACTCTTGCAGCTGATTAAGTAGGATTGTAAGGAAACTAAATAAAATTTCATTACAATAATTTTTTTAAAAGATGAATATTGTTTTTGCAAGAATAATGTGTCCCAGATGCTATATGTATAATGACAATAGGACTTTCCACCTCCTTCAAGTTCACTTGAAAGCAACAGTGAAAACATGGACTCTAATGTGTAGGACCTCATTAGAAATAAATGCTGTTCAGGTAAGGTGGAGACCAGCCCAAGACTTCTGGTCTTACCACAGGAAAGTCAATAAAAGGTATTTTAATTAAAGCTGCTCAACTTTACCCTTATTTGACAGACTTTAAAAATGTATTCCCCACCACCACCACCATACTTTTCCTGTTTGCAAGGTAACCACTTTATTTTTCTGAAAATACAGTTCTCAGAATTTGTCACAGTGATTAATTCTTTATCTATCTTCTTATTTTCATGAAAGAATTGGACAGTATAAATCAGCTCAGGGATGGTATGTTATGATTAAAGAAGAATGTGCATGTCATTGTAATAAATTAATAAGGGTTGCTAGGGAAAAAATGTTACTTTCATTGCTTCTTCTTCAATGGCCTGGGAAAGATAAAATTTATTCTTAGCTATATGTTGAAAAATATTTGGTTTTGGCAGAGCCTGTTTGAATGTCAGTTTTAGAGATATATATTAAAGCAAGGGAATAAAACCAATAAGTTTCTGAAACCTGTGTTCAAACTACACAGTAAATACCAAAAAGGAAGTGAAGTAACTCTTGGAGAGTTGACCTGAAAATCAGTTGAGATACCAGACCCAAGTTACTTTGGTCTCATACAGGTTCTTCTGCTGTGTCATGCACAAGGCTGGGACATGGATCACTTCCAAAAGGTAATGATTTCAGTTGAAAAATAGTCACCAAGTCCTCAGGGTTGGCTGCAGTCCTGGTGGAACTGATTACTTTTATATCAAAGGCTGAACAAGACCTTTCTTGTGATAAACAAGTTTATGGTTGGGGCTGTGCTATAAATTTTTACAAGAGCCTTTATTTTTGAATCTTTACTTCAGTTTAGTGAGTCAGTCCATATTTCATTTTTGTGCATAATTTTCCTAATATCTGCTTTTGTCCTCCATGCATGCCTCTAAGCTTTCCCCATTGTATTTACCACCCATTGCTAATGTATAATGGGAGAGATTTTCAGTTGCACTGCTGAAGGAGAATCAAATCTAAGTGTTAGTGCCCTATAATTTCAATAGAAATAGCAACTTTCCCATTTGAGAGAACCATGTAGTCATGGGCTTTTAAAAATCTCAGCCTTGTTAGTATTTTTATGCTTTAAGCTTTACACATAAATACTAAAGACCCACTAGTGTTTCTTAAGATATGTAGTCCAGCTCAAATAAAGTGGCATGAACTTTCTTCTGCAACTTCTCCAAGTTTACATATATTCACATCTGATGTGTTATCAAGAGTGAGTCTCCTTCCTATGTGGCCTTGTTACTCCATGAGCAGAACGGTATTATTTCTCTTTTGTAATGGAGAATGCTGGCTTCATTGTTAATGAAGATAGCTTCAGCCCAGCCCCACCTGCCTATCCTTTCCTTGCCTCAGGTGTGTCCTAGGGTGACTTTATGATCCTTGTATCTCCAACAGTCTGTTCTGTTTAGCCCAGAAATAAGTTTTGCACCTTTAAAACTAGATCTGAGAGTGAAGGGAGGGGGAAGCAGAGGCATGCAGTTTGTGTGTATGCAGAAGCTTCATTTTCACTTCCCTGGAATTCCTTTTCTTTCTGTGTGTGTTGCCTGCAGCACAGACAGGGAGCATTTTGTCATGGGTTAGTACAGTTTGGTTTTTAGTTATAGAAAGAATGTAAAATAATCCTCCAGGTCAGGACCTGGGAATTGTTTTAGTAGAGACAACGACTTATTAGAGAGTTAGTTGGAATATTAGCATCTGTTCTGACCACTGAAATTGTTAGCTGCGACTTTGGGAAGTACCGTATAAAACCTCATGAATTTTCTGTAGGTGGGTCTTTTTTCTTCTTCTTTTAGCCAGAGAGAGAAAGGTAACATCAAGCTGGGCCTGCTGCTCCCCCCTTTTTGCGGGGGAAGCTGGCCTGAGGCCTGGCCGGATTCTATCAGCTCCTGGGTGAAGGGGGGTGGGAAGGAGAAGTTGCTGTTTTGCAACAGCTACTTGCTTTAGACTTCTTTAGAGCAGAGAGAAATCTCTGCTGGGCCCTTGATGGGAGCTATGGGCACCATTTAGGCTGAAGCCACCCCGATTTACACTGAGGGGTGGGCTGAGAGGACATTTATGATCTTGCCTCGGTATTTTTGTGATTCTGGACTGCTTGAGTGCTCCGATCTCTGATGTTTTTGTGAGATCTTCTTCTTTCATCAGCTCGGCCTTGAACGTCTAACACTACAAGCTACAGAGAGAGAAACAAAGACTCTGAGCAGATTTAACTCTTTCTTAGCAACATGAAGCTTTCAGAGCTTAGCCTTTCTCTGAGAGAGTAAGGAAAGACAGAGTGAACATAAAGAACAACAGGATAAAGTCAGTAAAGCAAAAGTGAAAAGACTATTGGGACAGAGGGTTGAAGAGTTAGTTGTTCTATTCTTACTTGAGCCATGGAAGTGAACTCTATTTTTAGATCATTCTTTTAAATCATAGGAAAGATAGGCATTTGGAGAGATGATTGTTTTAATTTGTGTGTAGATTTAAGCAAAGGTGTTTGTGATGAACTAAGTAATATCCTATAAGATGCTTGAACAGAGATAAAGATGAGAAGCCCCCTGCGCCAGTGAAGGGGGCTCTGCACTTTAAGGTGAAGAATCCTTTGCTTTAGAGTTGTTCATTGTTGGAGTCCAGGGCATTCTTTTGGCTGCCCTGGAGGGTCAGAGACCTGGACAGGGGGTCTGGGACCCTGGCCCAGGGCCCAGAGGGACATTGGCTTTGATCTCAGTCCATGGGAAAGGCTTCCTGCACTGCGGGAAGGATTGCAAGCCACAAGAGTGTGAAAGATAGTAGTTTAGCTTATCACAGGGTGAGAAAACAGTAGGTTTGGGGTTTTAGTATGGAAGTGAATGGGAGCAAGATGAAGGATTTGGGGTGTTGTCTCCTGCTTCTTCTTTCTTCTTCCCTCACTCCATTTTCTGCAGTGACGGTGGCACAAAGTAGTTTCAAGAGAGTGGGTCAAAGCAGGGATGACCTTTTTAGTATAAGTGATAGGTATTGGCAAATAATGATAAATAAAGAACATGTAGCAATTAGTATAAAAGATAGCAACAGACCAGTTCAGGAGGAGTCACCAGATGCCCGAGCAGCTGCACAGACCTTTGTTGGGCACTGAGAAAATTGTAAGATAAGAAACAATAAACAAAGCATGCAACCTTGAAAAATCAGAACCTGAAGACTCCGTCTCTTTTTTTTTTATGTCTGGCTCAGAGCTTTGCAGAAGGCAAAAAGACTCTAACACCACCTGAATCTCGGAACAAAAAACCGAGAACTGGCGTCCCTGGGTGAGCCCCTGGAAAGGGGCACCGAAAGGGTCACAGTGAACCTTCTGCAGTGAACATTGCAGGCTCTCAGAAGATAAAAAGCCAGATGGAAGATAAGAAGATCATTTCTGGCCAGAGCAGCTATTCTCAAATTCGTCCCAGACCGACAGATCTCCAAGGGCCCTAGAATCGGTCACCCTGAAACCTGCTGGTCAGCGATCAGGAGACCTCTGAGGCGAATTCAACAACAGCTGCACACAAGCCTTTGTGCTTTGGTAAGAACAGTTGGATCTAGATCATGGGGGGACCACTTCCCAGGAACAAATCTCTAACAGCCCTAAGGGGGGTGATCTCAACACACGGTGTGGCTCTCAAGGAAAAAGAGCTTCAGGCGTTGATGCTCTGGGTCCGTTGTAATTACCCTCATTGTGAGACCTGTGTCCTGTTTGAGCCAGGGTTTTGGCAGGAAGCAAATAGGGAGTTGTATGATAGAGCCACAAAGAAAGACAAAATAGCTGCTAAGCTGTTGTCCACAGGTAGAATTATGTTAGAAGCTATATCGGAGAATACCGGTGCAAGTCCCAGGATTGGGCAGCTGCCAAGCGGCAGGGGGGAGGACAGTAGCACTTTATCTGTCAGCCAGTCAAAGGGAGGGGACAGACAGCTACTTTCCCCAGGTTTAGGACCTCCTCCGGGAGATGGAGGAGGGGGGAGCCCTCAGCTCTCCCAAGGTTTGCCACAAAAAGGGTCGTCAAAAGCCTCGAAAGTTAATCAAATGCTAGTCCCAGGAAAGATGAAACATCTAATCCATCCTAGCGATCTGGAGGAACCGGACATGCTTTATTTTGAAGCAGTTCCTGAGGGCACATCACACTCATCCCAAGATTGGGGGGAGACAGGTTCGACACAAATTCCACCTCAGAGCCCCTTCACCCCCCCACAGTCACCGCAGAGCAGCAGCAGCCCACTGCTCCTTTCCCTTTCCGCGCTGGAACAGTGCGCGCGGGAAGAGGAGGGAGCGGGGGGAGCACTGGGAGAACAGCAGGTCCCGATCGAGCCGGTAGTAGGGAGTGGGACTGCGGCGTATGCGCGCAGGGACGATCCTAACCTATCTCGCCGGGACGCGGAACGCGGCTGAGGGCGGTCGGGAAGCCCATCGAGCAGGGAGGGGGCAGATTGCGGGGGAGAGCAGTTCGCGGACAAGCGGCGTGAGCTCGCAAGCGGCAGGACTGAGGCATTGGGGGAGGCAGGATCCATGTCAGCAGTTTGGCGCACGCCGATGACGCAAGCTACGGGAAGTAGCACAGTTCAAGATATATCCGCGTCACGGGGCGCAGGGGGGAGGCTGAAATGGGAAACCCTAAGCAGGGTACTACAGACCCCAGAAACACCAGTGGCGGGTCCAGGCGCAGGCACGGAAGGGGCAGGAAGAGGCCCGAAACGCAGTCCTGCTCTGGGCAGGGCAAATTCTGATGACTAGGGAGAACTGGCGGCCTCTGGGCGTCAGCGGGGTGGGGACACTCTGTCAGGCGCTGCCGGGCCGGGACCGGCAGGGGCGGGGCAGGTGGAGGCGGAACAGGCAGGGATGGGGCGTGGCCAAGGTGGAGAGTTTCTCCAGAGTGCCACCCCCATGTGGCAAATGTCACGGAGCTCGACTCCGCCCACCAGCACCTCGCTGGTTGTGGAACTGCCTGCGTGCGGCAATTCAAACACAGCTGCTGCGTTTCTGCAGATGGGTGCACATCCAAAATTATCTCAGGTTTTACAAATGTACCCAGAAATTGAAAGCCTTTTGAGAACTCGACATATTCCGTCAAAGGCAGTGAAAGAAATATCAGATCCATACAGTACCGTGAGCCAGCAGATGCCAGCTGTCGACGTGTCATCATCACCTAGGGGCAGGACTGTGAAACCACAGCAATCCTGGCGAGCGTCAGGCACACCGAGTGAAGCACCTTCCAGCAGCGAGACAACCATGTTACACCACTTTTTTCCAGTTTCATATAAAAAATCAACTTCTTCAGAACAGCAATTCAAACAAAAGCCGAGAGAACCTTTGTCGATAGTGAGGGATGATGAAGCTGCACAAGAAGAACAAGACATGTCAATCACTGATGACGACATCATCCGCATCACTGCTTTGGAGGGCATTCCTATCCAGACAGCAAAAGCATTTGAGTTTTCACGTCAAGCATCATCATTTTTGTTATCTAAGGACTTTATGAGGAATTTTTTCCGGCAGTTCAATGAAGCAGCTTCAAAATTCCAACATGACCCAATGTCTTCTTTCTCTCGACTTTTTCTTCCAAGGAAAGGTGTTGCAGAGAAATCGGGTGATGCCCAGCAATCCCTAGTTCCTGTTCCTCAAGAAAAAGAAAAGGAAACAAAACAGGATAAGGTAAAGCCTCAAAAACAGGTAGATCCTAGAAAGGATGAAGCAGCAGTGAAGCTGCAAACACAGCAATCAATTCCAGTGTTGGACAAGACACAGGTTCCTGGTGCACGGGTATCTCGTGCAACAGATTGGACTGAAATAAGAAAGCATGCTTTGAAAGGGGAGACGCTTCAGATAGGTTCAAGAAGTGTAGCAATGCCAGTGACTTATGATGCACAGGATGCAAACCCAAGATGGGAGCGATTGGATCATGAAGTCATCAAAGATCTGATGAAAGCCATTCGTGATAATGGATTGGGGTCTCCTTACTTCAAACAACTTTTAAAAGTCACATTTAATATATATGATTTAACACCATTTGACCTCAAATCCCTTGCTTCAATGATCCTCACTGACTCGCGGTTCATCATCTGGGAAGCAAAATGGAGAAGAGCTCTTAATGAGCTCAGAGACAAATATCAGGGAGGAGCGAATGCAGACCTCACCGTTGCACATTTGGCCGGTGATCCACCGCTTGACAATCCAGCTCGTCAAGCCAGACTTTTTCCTCGAGAAGCGTTGACAGACATCAAGAATGCAGCCAGAAAGGCAATGGTGCAAATTCCACCTACAGGAGTTACAGAAAGTAGTTACACAGACATAAAGCAAGGTCCTTCAGAATCTTTCACCTCATTCATCGATCGTCTCACACAAGCAGTGGACAGGCAAGTCAATGATGAGGGGGTGAAACCACATTTTATTCGGTGTCTTGCATTTGCAAATGCCAATCCAGAATGCAAACATGTCATCAGTCACGCATGCCTGGCCAACCCTCTATGGCAGAAATGATAGAGGCATGCAGCAAAGTGGGAACACCACAGCACGTTGCAACTGTTTTGGGACATCAAGTGGAAAAGGCTGTCAAAGATGCATTCGCGAATTTTCAACAAAGACAATGCTACAAGTGTGGCAAACAAGGGCACTTCAAGAAGGACTGTCCAGAACTTGCAGAGATTGCAAGCTCACCGGATGTTTGTCCAAGGTGCAGTATTCGTGCTTGCTGTGCATGAGAACATTGTTGTAACACAGAAAAGGTAAGTACTTTGTTTCTCACATCAGGGTACATGCATCTCTTCTAGGATTTTTAGTAGAAGGTAATGCACATGCAGACAAATTGACCATGCCAATTTCAAGGACTTTACCGAACATTTTTAACAGGCAAAATTGAGTCACGCATTCTTCCATCAGAATGCTCAAGCACTAATGAAAACTTTTCACATTTCCAAAAGTCAGGCAAAGGAAATCATTAGTGCTTGCCCAGATTGTCAGCTTGTACAGCCTCCTGCTTCCATGGGAGCAGTCAACCCAATAGGATTGCACAGTTTGCATTTATGGCAAACTGATGTCACAAAATATCCATCTTTTGGGAAACTCAAAAATGTTCATGTTTCAGTTGACACATTTTCAGGTGCAGTCTTCACATCATTGCACACAGGTGAGACAGCACAACATGCTTATCGACATTTCTTGCAGGCATTTGCATCACTGGGCGTGCTGCAAGAAATCAAAACAGATAACGGACCAACATATATAGGGAAAGTGCTTGACAAATTCCTGAAGAGGTGGGGTGTCCAATCATGCCTTTGGTATCCCACACTCTCCAACAGGTCAAGCAATCATTGAAAGGACACATCACACATTGAAATCCCTTTTGGACAGACAAAAAAGAGGAGAAGCAGACGCAACACTGTACGTGTGCTTGAATAAAGCCTTGTATGTGATGAATTTTCTAAATGGCTCTTTTGCAGAGCCAAATCCAGCAGTTGTCAGACATTTTTCAAACAGCACAAGAGCGGAGCTGAAGGAAAATCCTTTGGTTTTGGTCAGAAACCCAGAGACAGGACAGATTGAAGGGCCATTCAAATTAATAACTTGGGGCAAGGGATATGCTTGTGTCTCCACAGTGGTCGGACCGAAGTGGCTGGCAGCAAGGCACGTGAAACTGTACCAAGTCCAGACGCAAGCAGAAGAGGACCCCAAGACCAGAGAGAGAGAAGTGGGCACGCAGACATGAGCTGGTGTCAAGACAGCAGACATCCCTTTGTTCTACGTGCAAAAAAGACTCTGGGAATTGAGTTTTCTTTGGGGTTTGGGTTTTCTTTGGAACTTGGGTGGTGTTGCATTTTTAGGGATTCCCATGGGAAAAAGGCCATTGAACATGAAAGAACTATACTTGTGCCTCATTCTCTCCTTGGTTGCCTTGAGAAATGCGGCAGTTTGGCCCGTGGCCCAGCCGAAAGAGAATGTTTGGGAAACTCTAGCCAATGCATCAGGTTTGGATACCATCTGCTTGACACACTCAAAGCCAGGGAAACCCTTCTCAACATATTTAGTGGGGCTGCCAGTGAGCGAATGGCTGATTCCAGAGAACATCCCTCCAGCAATTTTAAAGTCCATTGTAAATCCAGTGGACAAATGGGATGTTCGGATGAAGTTCCTTCCTGTGGCTCCTTTTGAACCTCAGGAACTGTGAAATTCGTGGATCGGTCCGAATGCAATTTTGTGTGAAATTCGGCATTTCTGGAGTGGCACAAAACAAAACAATAGACGTCACTCCAAACATCAATTTTTACAGAAATTCATCATCTTGGTGTAATTACACTAAGATGCTGGACAAGCCATCCAGCCGTGTTCCAGCGCAATTGCCGAGAGGAATCTTTTTCATCTGTGGGGACAGAATTTGGCCCACAATCCCCGCAAATGTCAAAGGTGGTCCATGCAGCATTGGAATGCTTTCATTGCTAACACCCAACATGACATTGCTGAGAGAACAAAAATATAGAAGAAAAAGATCTATCAAAATGTATGATCCAAATTGTGATGACAATGTTCACACATGGAACAAGGTTCAGAGAATTGTGGTTGCACTTTTTTCACTACAAGCAGCATCAGGAGTAGCCTTGACACAATTGGATCGGGTGGGTTGTTGGCTGAGCAAACATGCCCGAGCCACCTCTCTTGCACTGAGTGACATGTTACTGGACGCCGACAGTGTAAGACGAGCAAGTCTCCAAAACAGAGCAGCGATAGATTATCTATTGGTGACATAGGCATGTGTGTGAGGAATTTGAGGGAATGTGCTGCATGAATTTGTCAGATCATTCCAAATCCATTCATGAGAACATCAAGCAATTGCAGAAGAGTGTGAACAAACTTGGAGAGGTAACTGGGTCATGGATGGATGGTGCGTTCAATTTGTTTGACCTTTCACCATTGTGGAAGGGAATTTTAAAAACATTTGTATATATTTTAGTAGGGCTTCTAATTCTTCTCATGATCATGCCATGTTTGCTTTGATGCATACGGCAAGCCATGGACAGGGTTGCCAAGAAGGTGTTTTTGGTTCAAGCAGGAGGGGGAGATGTTGGAGTCCAGGGCATTCCTTTGGCTGCCCTGGAGGGTTAGAGACCTGGACAGTGAGGTCTGGGACCCTGGCCCAGGGCCCAGAGGGACATTGGCTTTGATCTCAGTCCATGGGAAAGGCTTCCTGCACTGCGGGAAGGATTGCAAGCCACAAGAGTGTGAAAGATAGTTTAGCTTCTCACAGGGTGAGAAAACAGTAGGTTTGGGGTTTTAGTATGGAAGTGAATGGGAGCAAGATGAAGGATTTGGGGTGTTGTCTCCTGCTTCTTCTTTCTTCTTCCCTCACTCCATTTTCTGCAGTGACGGTGGCACAAAGTAGTTTCAAGAGAGTGGGTCAAAGCAGGGATGACCTTTTTAGTATAAGTGATAGGTATTGGCAAATAATGATAAATAAAGAACACGTAGCAATTAGTATAAAAGATAGCGACAGCCCAGTCCGGGAGGAGTCACCAGATGCCCAAGCAGCTGCACAGACCTTTGTTGGGCACTGAGAAAATTGTAAGATAAGAAACAATAAACAAAGCATGCAGCCTTGAAAAATCAGAACCTGAAGACTCCGTCTCTTTTTTTCTTATGTCTGGCTCAGAGCTTTGCAGAAGGCAAAAAGACTCTAACACCACCTGAATCTCAGAACTAAAAATCGAGAATTCATCTTTAAAAAGTGACACCCCAGTATGCAAAAGTCTAAGACCCATGACCCAT
This sequence comes from Hirundo rustica, assembly GCF_015227805.2. NCBI lineage: Eukaryota > Metazoa > Chordata > Aves > Passeriformes > Hirundinidae > Hirundo > Hirundo rustica. The sequence continues at coordinate 98,620,222 of NC_053450.1, forward strand.
AAGCTGCTTGAGAAACTACTCCTGGGAGGGTCACAAAAGCAGGTTTCTCCGGGCGGTTGTTTTTGTGACAGTTTAAAACCCACAAGAGAACTGTTCTAAGTTGTCAGTGGGATCCATGACTCAAAAGGATACTCTTTCTCTAATGAATTGATGAAAGATTATTATCAGATAGTGAAACTGACTAAAAATTACAAGTTTGTCTCTTTATATTGTTTTGTAAGAAAGTGAACAGTTTGTAAGGGGAGAGAAGAGTGGTTTTGAAGTTTCATTCTTTTTTAAGGTTTTTTTCCAACTTTTATTTTCTTTTCTATTCTTTTAGTGCGTATTAATAAACTATTTGTTCATTTTAAGATTGAGCCTGCTTTGTTTTTCTCCTAGTCTATCTCCCACAGAAAGAGTAAGTACCAAGACCAAAATTTAGTGAACATGAAATCACTAAATTAATTAGTGTTTCCGCCCAGTTTGAAATTAAAACTATGACAGAGCGGGAAAGAACTCTCTTTTGCTTTTAGCATTTTTTTTTAGCTGGCTGAGGCAGAGAAGTTCCCTGGACTGTGGCTTTTCTTTTTCTTGGAACTAATCAGCCCTACTTTGGACTGAAAAATCCAGAAAACCACTGGGAGCTCACACCTGTGGCCCACAGGGGCCCAGTACATGGCATTTTCCAGTATGGGAGAGACTGCAAAGAGACTGACTGAGCCCAGCTACACTGCATGAAAAGGACTCACTCTCTGAATTTTCCATCTCTTCAGAGCATCAAGAGGCTCCATTGTTTAATATAATTCATTTTTCCCTGTTTGTGAACACTTTGCTTGTTAAAGAAACAGGTTTATTCCACTTTCCTCAAAGGAAATATGTCTCCTGAACCAGTGGTGGGGAAAGGCCACTTGAGTTTGCTTTATAGAGGGACCCCTTCAGAGGTTTCCTCCCAAAATATGCCCTAAACCAAATACTTTTTTTGCACCCAACATGTGGCAATGTCCTGGGGGTTGAGGTCCTGGGTTTTCCCCTGAGGCACCCAAGTAGATGGTGAGGGTCCTTTCCAGTGGGACCAGATGTTGAACAGGTTCAATGGCTGCTCTACTGAGCAAGAGTTCACTTCTGTGAAAAATGAGGTTCACTTTCCTGGTAAAATTTAAAAGTTTAATAAAGGACAATTGGAGACAAAGACAATAAAGCAAAGTTTTTAATGGCCAGGTGCTTGGCATTCAGCCAAGAGCACACCTGCTATTTCAGAGACACCCTTTAAATACCTTTTCTATTGCATCAGCCTATTGCATAGTCATAAACCATTATGCATATTCAAACTTTCCCATAAACTAGTTTACATATTCCAGGGACTATTTAGCATGTCCCCTCCTTAGGTCAGCCTTTTTATAGCATGCATGTTTCTTGGTTGTGGTTTTAGTTCATCTTCATTATTGAGACAGAGATTTAAAAATTCTGGCTGATCTCTTATAGTAAAACTCAAGAAAATGGTATTTTAGAAGACATTTAGTGAATATTGAATGCTTTGCATAGTTTAAAAACTGCAAGCATACAGGACCCCTTGATGATAACAAAGAGCTAACCCAAACAGAGCTTGACAACAGAGCTGAGAATGCAGATAAGGAGAAGAACACAGACTTTTTGCCAACAGAAACTGAGTTCTCCCTTGAAAAAGTGCCAGAAGGGCCAAAGCACAAGCGAAAAAGATAATGGTGAAGATGAAACCTGGGATTGGAAGCTAGACGATACTGATCATAGAAATTAGGAAATATTGATTAAGAATAGGCATTCAGATGATGTATATTGCTTAATATTTGCTGCTCTTTGTACTGTATTAGTTGCTTGAGAAGGGAAGAGACAGGACTAAGTGCGAGAACAACAAGGAGGAGTGCAAGGATGTCTGACAAGGGGGAGGATTTTTACCAAAACGAGAGACAAGAATACAAGATTACCAGAGACACTGAGATAACAAGACTCCTTGGGTTCCTCGGACCAGATAAGACTGGCCATACAGGTTGGACTATAACCGGAGGATCAGTGGGCATGCGCAAGGCCGCGGGGTCAGAAGTTCATCTGTGAGGAGGACAATTTTACTTCATCCTTTGGGACCCCCAAGACCCCTGAGAAGACCACCAGAGATAACTGCACAGGCGCAAAGGACTGATGAGACGATTAGCATACGAAGCAGAGGGGGAGGGAGCCAGGGAATGAATATACGTATGTGTATTGCGAAACTTGATGCATATGTAACATTCTAGAGGTTAAATGAAAATGCAATTGAGAGAGGGGTGCACAGGCCTTTGGGAGCTATCCCGCATCATGTCCAGCACTGAATATACCTACTTTAAAACTCACTTTGTCTTTTAGAGTCTTTCCGCATGTCAGAGTTCACTTAAGAAGACTCTGTTTCCTTCATCTCTTGGAGACCCCCCCCCCGAGACCACCATGATGAACTGAACATGCCCAGAAGGGCAGGGAGTTAGTTACCATATGAGGCAAGGATGGGTGGGGCCTGGGAATGAATATGTATGAGGCAGATTGTGCAATGTTTTACTAATGTAAGACCTCAGGGAATAATAAGGGGGGGCAAGCTCTCTGGTGTTCATGCGTGTCTTTGGTGAAGCTATTCCTCATGCGTCTCCACATTGATTAAATACATACCACTCTAACAACTATTATTAGTTGTGGAGTTCTTTCCACCCTGTTTTGATTACCACCTCCAGTTTGGGCTTTGGTCCATACTTTCCACAGATGGAGGTGTTGATAGTTGGCATATCAGTAGCAGGGTCCTCATCATATGTTCACTGGAGGTTATCCCAGCCAAGCAGAGAGTTCAAGCATAACTATATCAGCTTCTGTGTCTAAGTTTTTTTAATACCAGAAGTAAAAACTATATCCATACAGCAAAGTTATTTTAACATTATGCATACAGCTTTCATATTAATATTTGCAAAAAGCCAGTAATATAATGTGTATTTATGACATATGGTAAGGAGAAGCTTTGTGCAGGACAAAAACTGCAGGGGCAGCAAAGCCTCTGGGTAGCAATCGTCCAGCACCAAAATGCCACCTGTCCCCAGTCTGATCCCAAGAGCAACACAGCGAGTGAGGGCTGAGCCTAGCCCCTCACCCTGAAATCTCGTATCACTGCACTTTCCAAGAGAAAGCCAGTTAAGAGATGGTAGCAAGCTTCTACCCTTCCCTTGCCCCTCCATTTCCTCCCTACCACATCTTTTGTCTCTTAAATGTCGTAGTTATCATCTCTTAGGCAAAACATGGAAGAAAGTTCCCTGAAAGAAAGAAAAAAAAACCAGGAAAAATCCTAACCTCCAACACACAGAGAAGAGATCTTTCCAGGACACTACAAATAGGTTAGATAATGAAAAGTAGCACTAACTACTTCTCCAGAAGTTAAAAAGTGAACTAAACTGAAAAAAAAAAAAAGTTTAATGTTTTAATTTTTTTTCCCATGGAACATATTTTAGCCAGCTGAACTTCTCCCATTCCCCCACTTCTTTTGGGCAGCCAGCAGTCTGAAGTACTTAGAAAGTAGCAGACAATTTTTTTTACAAACAATTTCCTAGCAAGTTATCATTATAAAAATATTTCGAAATTAACAAAGAATATTGTAAATTAACCCAAGCAAGAAACCCTCTTCCCACAACCCCATGCTTTTCTTAATACCTGCTTCTATGAATTTGATACCATCAGAATTTGAGATTAAAAGAACAGCTAATCAAAGCAGTGGCAGTAGATGAAAGATATGAGGGCTTGTGAGTCCAGGCAAAACTGCTGTGAACAATTGGCTGTCATGTTAGTCCTATGACAGCCTTTGTGCAGAATTTGATTACACGGGAAAGGCAATTTTTAAATGAGGAATTTTCCTTGTATTATCAGAAAACCTTCTCATAGTTCACTTTTTCTTTTCAAATTTATTCATAAAATGTGGGGGCAAGGTCCCAATTTCAGAGAGAGTAGTAACATTTTTTATTCTTTGCGTTACATTTATCTTCATTTAGAGAAATATTCTGGAAGGGCAAAAAAAAGAGAAAACTTCAGAAAACTGTCAGTTAGCTTATCTCAATCTACCATATAGCAATGCAAAGTTTAGCTTTAACTCTCATGTGATCTTGTTCACTGTTCTTGGTGGCAGATTGCTACACAGCTGTGCTTTAGTTGTATAAATTCCAATCCTGAATGGTTTGTCTTTTTTTTTTTTTTTTTTTTTTTTTTTTTTTTTTTTTCCCCTATTCAAATCTCAGGTAGCTGAACAGAACTGGATGCTGCTACTTTAAATTAGGGTTGGAAAACTGCTATACCACAAGAATTATCTACAAATGTGAGTGAATAAATAAGCAAGACAGGAAAAGAACCATGTAATTTTTTAAAATAAATCTCTAATTGCACAATCAGGCATCAGAGCAAAAGTATATTTGATGGGAATGTGTAACCTTTTGCTTCTTCAGAAATGTGAGGGGTTTGTTTGCTAAAGCAAATTAGAATAGATGTAGTTTCACATTTCCACACAGACAGATCCCACTGGAGCAAGTCAGAAACACACTCATTTATACTTAAACATTCCTTAATTTGATTTACTGTAAAATAAACATTTTGTCCCTGTTTGTATGGTCATGGCAGCATGGAGGGAGTGGGAGCAGAGCTGTGGCTGGGATCAAATTCAACTATTATAAATGCTAAGTATGTAAATAGACTATACTTTTATAGACTATAAATGGGAAGTTGAAAGGTTGCCTATGAGGTTCAGGCTCAAAACAGTGGCTTGGCAGAAAACTGGGTTTAAGGTTTTAACTCTACCATAAACTTCCTGAGAGAAACAGTGTTTGCTTTGGGTTTCTTTTTGCTTACCATGTATGTAAGAAATAATCAGATTTTGTTTGTTTTTAAAAGAGTATTATGAAAAGAAGATTACTGCTTTATTTAAAGGACTTTGTTAAACTCAGGGGCCACATAACTTTGAAATGGGTAGTCACAAAAGTCAACCTTAGTGAAATTAAATTGGTAGCATACTATTTAGCATTTGAAAAAACAGTGTAGTGTTTTCACGTTTGCTAAATTCTGGTCTTAGTGTTCACTCTTTTTTTGTGGGAGAGAGACTAGGAGAAAAGTAAAGCTGGCTTAACCTTAAAAATGAACAAATAGTTTTATTAACACACACTAAAAGAATGGAAAAAGAAAGTTGGGAAAAAAAACTAAAACAAAACAGAATTAAACCCTAAAACCACTCTTCCTTCCCTTTACAAACTGTTAACTTTCCTACAAAAAAACATAAAGAGACAAAACTTATAATTTTCAGTCAGTTTTACCATTTGACAACAGTCTTTCATCAATTCTTTAGGAGAAGAGTCTCTCTTAGAATCATGGATCCTACTGATAATTTAGAACAGTTTTCTTGTGGTTTTTTTAACTGTCATGAAAACAGCTACCTGGGGAAACCTGCCTTTGTGACCCCTCCTATTAGCAGGTTCCCAAGCTGCTTATGGGTCATGGGTCTTAGACTTTTGCATATTGGGGTGTCAGCTTTTAAGGATGAATAACTCTAAAGGCAAAGGATTCTTCATCTTAAGATCTTAAGGTACAGTGATATCTTCTCACTTTTTCACTGTCACAGAGGACTTTTCAGCTCTATCTCTGTTCAAGCATTTTATAGGATTAATATTACTTAGTCCATCACCTTTGCTCAAATCCACACACAAATCTAACCAATCATCTTCCCAAATGCATATCATTCCCATGATTTAAAGGGATAATCTAAATACAGAGTTCATTTCCTTGGTTCAATAAGAATGGAACAACAAACTCCTCAACCCTCTGTCTCAATAGTCTTTTCACTCTCGCTTCACTGACTTCATGCTGTTTATTTTCTTTACATTCACTCTGTCATTTTCTCTCTCAGAGAAGGGTTAAGTTTTGGAAGCTTCATGTTGCTAGGAAAGGGTTAAATCTGCCCAGAGTCTTTTCCTTCTCACAGTAGCTCATCGTGTTAGATGTTCAAGGCCACAGTTGGTGAGGGGAGTAAGAACTCACGCAGAAACATCAGAGATCAGAGCACCCGGCCAGTCTGGAATCACAAAAAACCCAGACAGGATCATAAATGCCTTTTCAGCCCACCTCTTGGTGTAAATCGGGGAGGCCTCAGCCTAAATGGGGCCCATAACTCTTAGCAGGGGCCAGCAGAGATCCCTCCCTGCTCCAGGGAAGTTTGGAGAAAGTAGATGTTGTAAAGCAGCAACCTCTCCTCCTCAACTTGGGAGCCAATAGAATTCGGCCAGGCCTCAGGCTAGCTCCCCCCCAAAATGGGGGGGAAGCAGAAGGCCTAACTCCATGTTACTTGTTTTTCTCTGGCTAAAGGAAAAAAGGGCTGACATGCAGGATATCAAGGGGTTTTATATGGTACTTCCCAAAGTCATGGCCAACATTTTTCAGTGGTCAAAACAGATGCTAATATTCCAACTATCCTTCTGATAGATCCGTGTCCTTTCTAAAGTAATTCTCAGGTCCTGACCCAGAAAATTATTCCACATTCCTCTATGACTAAAAAACTAAACTGTACTAACCCATGACACATAGCTATATCATACAGATGTTACCAGAATATAAAGCATAGTTGGGAGAAACAGGTTTACAAACTAGAAAGAATTGTTTCTAGCCTTCATCTTTGGGATCAGATTAATTTTGAATTAATCCATTAAGTAAGTGACACTTGCATGGTAACAATGTTGATTCATGAGTTAATTGTTTTTCAGACACTGTTTTTGTAACACTAAGCAAGTGAGTATCTGTTTTATGTTTTGTCTGTGTGTCTTTTTTGTTGTCACTGAACCACTATTCTTTTCTTCTCATAGAAATTTGGTTAAATGCCTTAAACTTTTGTTAGCAGTACTGGTTGGCATAATGGATGTCACAGAAAGTGAACTGCCTACAGGTCTGGTTAATTTCAGACATGAAAGACATGAAGGACACTGGCTTTTCAAGGAGTAGTTATACCAGACACAAACCATAAAATATGACTTAGTAAGTGAATAAACTGTCTGGATCTAATAATGCACAGCTTGAGGTACTGTGATCCATGCTGTAAACATACGTGAACAAACAGCACCCACTAGCCTTTGCTTCAGAATGGTGTACACCAGGAATATTATTCCTGGAATAAGTGACTTAAGTTCTTAGAAATCTGTGGTTCTGGACATATTTTTCCCTTGTGCTACATACAATATGATATCCAACATCTGGCAGTAGACAGGTTGCTAGTTGAGTTTTGTGTTCCAAAACACACAGATCTGGGAAAGAAGAGAGAATGACTGCTTCAGAAACCTTTATAGGAAAACACATTTTCAGAAAAACATAAACAAAATGAAAACAAAGTTTAGAGACATCTAAGAAACATTTGATGCAATAAAAGGAAAAACAAACAAACAAATCAGCAGCAGCTGATAAATGAGTCATAAGCCAGTGACCTCATATTGCAAAGATAAGGGTGAGACTAGGCAAACATTGGCTTGGTTTTGATACATGAGTCTGAGACTTGACCTTGCAATGAAGGGTGAGTAGCTGCACATATATAAGCTAATGCTCTCTGGGATAGAACCCTTGCAACCTCATTTATATGGTGATTAAAACATCAAGTGCCCACAGGCCCTAGTGAAGTTCTGACCAAATCACTGAGAGTGATCAGAAAAACTGTGAAGAAATTTCTGCAGTTTTTTAAAGGGGGAGGGACGGGGGACCATGCAGAGAGTAAGGTTTTCCATCGTAAATTTGTTGTACAATTACTTACAGTAAAATAGTAAACCAAAAATCACTAGAAGAGAAAAAAATATTATTACTGGACATAATTTTCACTCTAGAAAAGGGAAAATATGCAGTACAGTTAATAGAAATCAATACGTGGCTTTCCATCTACCCTGTTGCCAGTGAAGGATATTTTTTTTTAAACAGTGTATGAAGTGTCTTGCTGTAAATCTCAAGCAAGCAGATGTTTACTGTTTCCTTTCCAAACACTAGGAAGTGAAAGCATCTTAGCTATTGAGTTTTACTCTCCCTTTCCAATTATTCCACAAATTACATTTTCAGCTGAGACTCTCTACTGTCTTGTTCTATGACCTGAAGTACAGTGGGCATCCCCAAAATGGAGATTTTCCTAATTGCAAGGGCTTCACATCTTCTCTACCAAACAAATTTAATACAGCTGCTTTTATGCCAAACACCTGTTCCATTGTTAACCTTGTTTTCCCAAATCACATTTCTTTGTTTAAGCCCATCTGCCTCTCTGACAAGAGAATTGCAAATCTTCTGAGGCAGGGATTTGTGTGTCTCTACTGAACTGCATACTGCCTAGGATGTTCCATTTTCCACTTTTGACCAGACACTTATGCACAGCAGCTTCATTTAAGAATATAATAGTTAATTATTCCTCCTTTTGTTACAGAACAAGAGATATAGGGATGGATAACAGCTAACTGTATGCTGTATTTCTTTCTACAAATTGGAAGTTTTCTTGCTTTTCTTCAGTTAATTTGTGGTGTGTTCAGTACTTAGTAGTTATAGTCATGCCAATATGAATTAGTGTCCTGGTTTGGGACAAATTTGGGAGAAAACCCCTGTATAGGATCCCTCTAAGGAAGCAAACCCACGTGGCCCCTCCCTCCAACCGGTCCGGAAAAAAAAAAACAAAACCCTCTTTGGAGAAAAGTGGAAAAAACTATTTTACTAAACAAATGAAGTGCATACAAGTATAAAGAATGAATAGTATGAAACAATAAAACCTCTCCTTCTGAAGTGAGATGGCAAACTGAGAAAGTCCTTGCCGTGGGTGTAGCTCGGCTCTCTCTCAGCGTCTCCTCAGTCCCAGTCCCTCCGGCGCTGCTGGAAAATGCCGAGGTCCAGGCCCTGGTGGGCCGCAGGTGCAGCCCCCAGTGCTCCCCTGGGTTTTCAGTCCAGAGCAGGTTTAAACAGTTCCAAGAAAAAGGAAAAAAAAACAGTCCAGGGAAATTCTCTGCCCTAGCTAGCTGAAACTAACTAAAAGCAAAGAAAAAAAAAAGATCTCTGTCCTGCAGTCTCTCCAAGCCTCCGCCGGACACGCCGTCCGCAGAAGAATGTGGAGGAGTCAGGTAGTTTTCTCAAAACAAACTCCGCGCTTCTCCTTGCTCTTAGAACCAGTCTTAAAGGCACAGGACTCAATATACAGCACAAACAGAACAGACGATTAGGGATACAGGCATCATAAAGTTACCCTAGGACAATTAGTTATACAATTTACACAGTGTAAGGTTGCCTCAGATATTTAATTTTAAGAGAAAATCAGCTAATGTTTGATACATGACCTTTTTTCTCTAGTCTTACAGATCCAGACTTGCTGATCATTGTTCTTGAAGTATGGACCTAATAACTGTTGTCAGAAACCTGGATAGCATTAGCATCATGTGAGGCATTCTTTTATTCTGACTAAGAATGAATATAATTGCTCCCATGGCTCTGTGGACCATGAACATAAAATAATGGCTTTTCTCTCTAATATCAGTTCTCCAGTTAGGCTTATGGTTTGGTAATTGTTGGTGTCAGTCCTCCTCTTAATCTAAAATATGGAAGTGTTTCCCCTTCCTTTTACTTCAATAGTTTCTTCCTTTGTCTATTCTTTAAGTATTGAATTTTCTTTTTAAACCCATAATTTAAAAACAAAATAGTTCTTTTAGCAACCCTGGCAAATACCTGTTGATCTGTTTCTATGTGTACACATATTGTAGCACTGGCTTTTTAATAAATAATCATTTTATTAGATAATCAATCCTTCCAATAGATACTTTCTGACATTGCCTGGCTGCCAAATCCTCATCCAGTTGTTCTTTTTTGTGCATCCTCTTTACCTGGACAAGGGAGAAAAATGACAAAAAAATATTGTGGGTCAAGGCAAAAACAAGGAGGACACATACTAATTACTATCACAGGCAAAACAGATGTGACTTGGGGAAAGTTAATTCAAGCTGTTTCTTCTTTTTTCCCTCACTACTCCTCTGCTGGCCAGAGCTCTGCCCATTCTCAGCTGTATTTCCCCAGTGGGGCTCAAGGCTGGAGAGCTGAGAGGCACTGAGGCCACTGGAGCTATCTGAAACCAGTTGTGTTTGGCCTGGGGTAGCTCAGGCCTCTCTTCTGCTAACGAGCACACCCGGGCACTTCCACATGGTAAATACTACTAGCAGATTCATGTGTCTGTTTCCTCTTAAACAGTAGAAAGCAGAACTGAGTTTCTATTTGTAATGTAAATGACAGCTTAGCACAGATATTATCTGACTTGGCTCAATCAGAGCTAACTCTAAATGTTAAAAAAGCCCAGCTGTGGCAAATTAACTTATATGTGATGTAGATTTGCATTGATACTCATACTGACTTCTCTGAAGTTGCATTGGTGAATTCATATTGTCCTCATATATTTGACTCACTGAGACAGTGAGTACAGAATATCTGATTGTTTTCTTTCTTACTATGAAATCTTGACAGGATGCTGAAATAAGATGCTTGAACTCCTCCATAGGCAGCTAAGATTTCCTTTTCTGTGGGAGTGTAGTTGGCTTCTGACCCTCTGTAACTTCAGCTCCAGAATCCCAGTAGTTGGCCTCGAGTCTCCCCAAGCACTTTCTGCCAAAGGCTCCAGGACAAGCCATTGTTCCCGGCTGCAGAGTAGAGCACATTCTTTACCTCTGGTCCTGTCTTGACTGGGCCAAGGGCTACCGCATGAGTGATTGAGTGATCTCCTGCTTAATCTGGGAAAAAGATTGTTGCTGTTCAGGGCCCCAGTGGAAATCGTTCTTCTTGCAAATGACCAGGTAGAGGGTGCTCACAATCTGGCTGTACTCAGGAATGTACTATGGAACCTAGAAAAGCTTGCATTTCCTTCTTGCTGGTTGGCAGTTCTGATCACTGCGGTGATCTTATTGATGACCTCAGCAGGAGTCTGATGCTGTCCATCTTGCCACCTTACTCTCAGGAACTGGATCTCTTGGGCAGATCTCTTGCTCTTCTTGATGGCAAAGTCAGCTCCCAGGAGAATCTGTATGATCTTCTCTCCTTTCTAAAACACTTCCATTGCTATAGGATGATGTCATTGATACACTGTAGATGTTCCAGAGTCTCACCCTTTTCTAGCGCAGCCTGGATCAGTCTGTGGCAGATGGTGGAGTTTTGTTTCCACCCCTGGGGCAGTTGGTTCCAGGTGTACTGCACGCCCCTCCACCTGAAAGCAAACTGAGGCCTGCATTCTACAGCCAGAGGAATAGAGAAGAATGTGTTAGCAATGTCAGTAGTGGCATACCACTGTGCTGCCTTGGACTGCAGCTTGTACTGGAGTTCCAGCATGTCTGGCATAGCAGTGCTCAGTAATGGAGTAATTTCATTTAAGGCACGATAATCCACAGTGAATCTCCATTCTCTGTCAGACTTGTGCACAGGTCAAATGGGGCTGTTGAAGGGTGAGTGTGTTTTGCTGACCATTCCTTCGTTCTCCACCTCATGGAACATTTTGTGGATGGGAATCATTGCATCTCAATTTGTCCAATACTACCAGTGGTGCGCCATCAAGGTGGCAATTGCTATTTGTTGCTCTTTCACTTTCAGGAATTCTACTGCAGATGGCTTTTCTGATAGTCTGGGCAAGGTGTTCAATTGCTTCATGCCCTCTACCTCTACAGCAGCTATCCCAAAAGCCTACCCAAGTCCCTTTGGGTCTTTGTAATAACCCTTCTGGAGGAAATCTATGCCCAGAATATATGGGACCTCTGGGTCACACTCATTCCCAGTCAGGCTCACCTTGGTCTCCAAGAGTGAATTGCTGTGATCCCCTTGTCACCCCAGCAATGGAAACAGGTTCTGCCCCCACATGTCTGGATGGCATTAGGGTACACTGTGCAGCAGTATCAACTAACGCTTCATATTTTTGTGGCTCTGATGTGCCAGGCCATTGGATCCACACCATCCAAATGACCTGGTTTTCCTGTGCTTTTTCATGGCTAGAGGCAGGGCCCCTCGAGCCCTGGTTATCATTTCCTTCCTGGGCATTCATTGTAGAGGTTCCTTCAAGGGGATCCGACAAAGCATCCTCACTTCTGTAATACCTGGCAGCTTGGTCATGGGAGGCTGAGGCTACCTTCATCTTAGTGGAACTCCCTCAGTGTTTCCCTGCTTGAGTTGACACACCTGTGCTGCCAGGGCAGAAGTGGGTTTCCCATCCCACTTTTTCATGTCTTCCCCATGGTCACGCAGAAAGAACCACAGGCCAGCTTGTGGGGGTGCACCCTCTCTCTCTAGCTGGGGGACATTGAGCTCTGACTCTGGGGCCTGTAACTCACGACGGTGCCACATGGGAACTGTTCCTCCTCATCTCCTTTCTCACCTCCCTCATCTCCTCTCTGAGTTCCTTAACCATGGCAGAGACCTGAGCCTGCATTGGGCCACTGATCATACTCTCATAATTTCTGGGTTTGTTGGCTATAGAACCCACTGTCTCTTGGTTGTTATCGGCATTAAAGGTTGCAATGAATGTGGCGTATTGAGATGGTCCTAGATTTGCCAGATTCCACAGCATTTGTCCTGTGCACCTGACTTTGTCGGGGTCATTATCATGCTGTCCACCCCTCCCAAAGAGTACCTCCAATACTGCCACTTCTCTCAGCTTTTGGATCCCCTCCTCAAGGGTCTTCCAGCACATTCTATGATGGTGCTCTTGCATTCTGTCTGTGGACAAACCTCTCCCTTATACTCATTAAAAGCCACTCCCAGAGGGAAAGGGGCCCTGGCTCCCTTACAAATACCTGATTCACACCTGAGTCACAGGTCAAGGGTCCCAAATTCCTTGCCTCACCACTCTCTAGTTGCACACATATACCTATAAGGTCCCAGACCCGAAGTAACCAGGCTGTGTAAGCCTCACATCCCCATCGTGCAATATATTTTTGCAGATTACAGAGACTTTAATACATCAGGGACTCATTGATGATCTCAACCTCTGGCTCCTCTGCGGGTTGTGAGGGTCTTCCTTTCTTATCCTTGTTGCCTGGGTGCTCTGATTTCATCTTATACTTCTTTGTTTCCACAGGGGCGACTGCTGCTGGTTGTGACTGCCCTTGTGGTTCAGCTGGAAGCTGGACAGTTGTAACATCTGCGGTTTCCACTGCTACACCAGCAGACTCTCCCTCTTCAGAGCAATGGGAGGGCTTCCCACCTGCTGGGGAAACGTGCTCCTTCAGCACCTGGCGATCTTATGTATCTCCTTCACCAGATTCCCCACCCAATCCAGGTGGTTCATTTCTGAGGTGGGCTGTGGGGTGAGGTCAGGCTCTGGGGCAGCATCCCTGTTCTCTGGGGTAGGTATCAGGGTGGTTATCCAGGTCAGTCTCCCCTTATCTCCAAATGCTAAATAGAAAAGCCCTGTCTGCAAGGACAGCCACTGTATGAGATCATCAACATTTAGAGAAGATTTGAACCCTTTGAAAACTGGTGGGGTAGACCCAAAGAGCTAGGTGAAGGTTTGGGAGAAAATTTCCCGCTGGTGTCACTTCCTCACAGTAGGTACCTGTTGGGGAGTAGATTTGTTACTTTTGTCTTAAAGAATTTTTCCCCATAAGTTACTGGGAAACTAAGTGCTGATACTTAGAGGGTACTTGACTAACACAAAAAGATGTGGCCGGGAGAGAGACGGTCAAACGGAGTTTGGGGGAGGGAAGAAGGACAGGGCTGGGGGGAGCTGGATTTCTTTTTCCTCCTCGGGGCATCAGGGTCGAGCGGCTGCTTACTGTGTGAAGAGTCCACTGTTAACAGAGGGTCCGGTCCTGGGAATTCTACCACCATCCATTATCTGCTGGAGTGCCCAGGAATTCGGAGCCCCTTTGCCTGCCCTGCTGGAGCTGGGCCAGCCCTGTCCAGCCATTGTGGCTTCTTCAGCACTGCTCACTTTGCTGTGACATGCCCTTTTTTGTCTGCCAGGACACCCCCCTTTTGCCTGCTGGGGTCAACCCACCCTTTCCAGCGATCAGCCCTGGAGTGTCCCACTGTCCCATCTTGGTGCTCTTGGGGAGGGGCCCAAGAGGTCAGACTGCCCCAGGTTTGTGAAACAAAGCTCCTCGAGGTTCTTGGTTCTGTTTATTATTATTATTGCTGTAGTTGTTGTTGTTTGTTTGTCCTGTTATATTTACTAGTAAAGAACTGTTATTCCTTTCCCCATACCTCTGCCTGAAATAACTATTTTAATTTTCTAAATTATAATAAACTGAGGGGAGGGGATTGGAATTCCCCCATTCCTAGAGAGGCCTTGCCCCTCCCTAGCAAATACCTGTCTTTCAAACCAAGACAGTACCATTATCAAAGTAACTCCAAAAACATACAGTTAGTGTGTGATAGCCACGTATCCATGTGCCTGCCTTCCAGAGGAAGTTAAAAGTCCAAGAATTCCTCACCTTATTAATCCATAAAGGAAACTGGCTAACAGCCACAGTAGCCTTAGTTATAGGATCCACGTTTAGATAAGGGCCTACAAATGGGAGAAATGATGACCACATGCCACCCAAAGCAGGGTAAGCTAGACCTAACAAGGTTTCTATATCCAGCACACAAACACACGCACACAAAAAAATCAGGTTACTCAAGAACTGTTTATTCCTTTTTTCACCCTTTTTCTCTGAATGCTCTCAGGCCCCAGGTTGGGCACCAAAACTCTGGCTTGGTTTGGAAAGGCAGTGTGTCTGCTAGGGAGGGCAGGAGCCTCCTCCCTCTGAGATATAATTTTGAAATTAAGGGACTCTCAGGAAAACATATGAGGATAGGAATAACAGTTCTTTACTAGAATGTATAACAAGGCAAACAACAACTACAGCATTAACAACAAAACAGAACCAGGAACCTTGTGACAGCCTTCTCATCCGAGACAGGAAGGGATGGAGGAGAGGCTTTGCTTCACAAAACCCTGGGGGCAGTCTGATCTCGGTGCCCCTGCAGGATTCTGAGGAGCACCAAACTGGAATGGCAGGGATGAGCAGAAATCCTGGGCTGGTCCACAAGATGTGTCAGAAGTTCCATGGTAGTAGCTGGAACTGCCGTGAGGGATGTCCTGGCAGAGCAGGGCAGTGTGGGACTACAGTGTAGCAAAGACCCAGAGCAGTGCCAAAGAATCAGTGGGGTAGGGACAGCAGCGGCCTGGCTCCTAGCAGGGCAGGAGAAGGCGAGCTCAGGATTTCTGGACACACGAACAGACGGTTATAGGTCCCTAGGACTGGACTCTGGCGGTGACAGTGAATTCTCCCCACAGTAAGCAACTGTTCTTCCGATGCCAGGAGTGAGAGAGTGCAGCTTCCCCCAGTCCTGTCCTTTACCTCCCCCCAAAACTCGAGGTATCTTCCCCCTCTGAGGGAAACTCCCAGAGACAAAAGAAGTGTAGCCAGATGCCGCACTCCTTTCCCTACTTTAGGAACTTCTTTTGTTTTTTCTTAAGTACCCAGAAGTACCCCAGTAGTTAGTTTCCTAACAACTTATGGGAAAAAAAACTCCATAAGTAAAAAAGAAACCCAACCCCCAACATGTGTCTGGCACAGCGCACAGTGCAAGGCAAAGATGGCAATTTGATTTAAGTAGCTAAATAAACATGATATATTATTGGGCTCATTAATCTTGATTTTAATGATAAACTTAATTGTCATTAGCTTGAAAATTCCAGAATAGTGTCATGTTCTTTTCTATATTTTTTAAGACACTTGATAGTTTTGCAGCTGCTTTGCTACAGAGAACAGAGATTATACAATAGCAATTGGGATATTTTGCTTCACTTAAAATACTTTATCATAACGGGTATTATTTGTCAGATCATTTTGTATGATAAAGAGGTTACTGTGAATGTCATGCATCAGAATAGACTCTCTAGGCTAGTGGTTGAGTCAGCATTCCTGGAATTATTTAGAAGATGCAAAGATGTGACATATAGGGACATAGTTTAGTGGTGTATTTGGTGGTGGTAGGTTTAAGGTTTAAGGCCTTACAGAAGGCTGTTAAGTATCTGTTTTCTATAAAATCATAGTATTACACCCTCATTCATTGTGTCTTGGTTTTGAAAGACAGTTGTCTACCAAGGAAAGCTAGAGCCTCCTTTGGAATGGAGAATGTAACCCCCCCCGCTCCCTCCAAATTATTATAATTTTGCAATTAGGGGCTTTCAGGAAAAGATATGGGAATAGGAGTAACAGTTCTTTACTAGGAATATTTAAAAAAAAAAAAAGACAATAAGAAAAAAAAAATACAAATGTAGTAGTACAAAAAAACAAGCAAGCAAGCAAACAAAAATCCTGGAAAAGGAGTCAGGGATATGACCTGGCACCTTGGTGATCAGGGTGTTGGAAGCAGTCCAAAGAAGTCCTCCTGGAGTAACAGATGTGGTTCTGTGGAGTAGAGATGATCCTGTAAAAAGTCCAGTGGTGACAAGATGGGTCCAGTCTTCCTTCGGAAATCCAGTGGAAAAACTGGGTACCTAGTGGTCTTCAGTCCCAGTTTTTATCTAGCTAGGAACAGTTAGCTCCTCCCCCACTGTGTGGAGCGTCTCACAATGGGATGATGGAATGTGTCATGTCATTGGTGGGCCCTAATGGCCCATTATCGGAACATGTGCCCCTGGAGGATGGATGGGTGGTGAAAGAGGTAAGAAACACTGCCCCACCTGGTTTTAATGACTGGCATATTATCAGAAGACATCCACTCCCCTCTGTCCTGGAGTTAGAAGGATAAAACATCTCCCAAAAAGAGCTTTCAACAGATGAAATACAATAGACATTTTTAGGTTACATAATCTAAGACACATTATAATTTAAAAACATTATTTTCTTCTATTAAAAAAAGAAATAAACACTGTAGCTTGACAGCATTTCTAAATGTCTGTATCAGTTGGCTTAAGGTATGAATAAGACTGAGCTGTTCCTCTTTAGAAGGAAACTGTTCTATGATTGTAACTGATTTAATTCCAGCACATCTTTCTACTGAGAAATGCAAAGTACAGAAAGAAGACCTTATATAGCTTTATATTTCAAATTAGTAAGAAAATATTTTTCTTTTTTTTTGAAAGTAGAATTGCAATCAGCATCTTCAATATCATTTGCTGTTTGTCTCTTAATGAGAATTGCGTCCTTGTACAGTACTTCGGTAGAGATGCTCCCAGCTGTAGAGGTAAAGCTAGTCGTTAGATTACTGCCACATTATATATAATTTCAGGAACAGACTTATTGACTGCACCACGTATGAGAGATGGATTAATCAAAATAGATGCTGCCTCTTAGAAGCAATGTTTTTCCAGACGTTCCCCTTTTGTACCTTAGCTTTGGACCTGAATACAAAACTTTGGACCTGAATACAAAAATATTCCAAGCTTGTTTCCTTCTCTCTTTGCACTCCATGGTAAATACGTTCTCACTCAAAGTATAGATGGTCTTGAAAGGGCACTTTGGCATATGCCTCACAAGTTCTTGCCTTCATGTAGTATGTGGCATATGGGTGGTTTACTTGCTTGTTTTTTTGAAGGAGTTCAGTCCAGTTGTTTGGCAAATAAATACTCATGGCTGTAGACCAGTACACCTTGGAGAAGGTTTGTTGTCTGGTTACATGAACAATTGCTTTGTGTCTGAGCTTGTATTTTTAAACTGTTGCATCAGTGTGATTTAATAGCAAATAAATGTGACTTCTCATTACAGGTTTGTCTTTTCATGAGTATTACCACACATTGGGTGTTGGGCAGTGAAATACTCTATTCCCAGAATCTTTAACAAAATGCTAGTTAAAGACTTTCTGAAGAATGATAGAAAGATAGTTTTCTTATTATTTAAGAAGCTTAGCATTCATTAAAGAATTTAGGACAGCAAAACATGCTTTATAAGAACAGTAATTGTCTCACCATGATGATACAGAATGAATAAGTATCCCGTTCTGCTATAAAAGTGGGAGTCAGGGAGGATACTTTTGATAGATTTCTCAGACAAAAATAAAGCACAAACACAGCAATATTTTATTTGAGAACTATTTATTGATTAAAGGAAAAAAAGGGTTAAGTATTCCTATTAAAGGGGGATAGGAAAAGGAGCAGAGACAGAGGAAAGAGAGATATGGGGAAAGAAACAGATGGCAGGGTACAGCGTTACCACAAGAACCCCAGCTCTTAGTTGGCAGCAGTTTAGCAGGAAGAGCGTGCATGCTGCGAACTGCAGTGTGTTTGTGTAGCTCCCGTGGCTTGCAAGGTGTGATTTCCAAACAACAGGCAGCTGTACGTTCCTTCAGTTGGTGGGAAACAGGCTGTCATGGCTACAAGCATAGTCCTGGACCATCTGCAAGCTCCCAGGGTAGATGTGTGGCAGCTGCAAGCACGATCGAGTAGAGGTGGTGGTGGCAGGCTGGTTGCTATGGGCTAGTGCTATGGCAGGCTGGTGTGGCAGGCAGCGCAGGAAACGTGGTGGCAGCAGCAGTCGTGGTGTGATTGCAAGAGGGCTCGTGCTGCAGACTCGGCTGCATGCAGGCTGGTGGTGACAGCAGCTGTGCCTGGGAAGCATGGTGGGGGCAATGGGCTGCAGCAGCACCCACTCCATCGGGGAGGCAGCGGAGCACAAGGTCATCACTATGATAAGATGATTTACAGGAATGATGAAGCAAGACCACGGGGAGGAAAAGGCAAGGTGGGGGAGGGGGGGCAAATGGGCCCTACAAACAAGCCCCCTCTCCCTCCAAAACACCCAAAGCAAAATTGCTCTAATTCTGTCTTACTTAGCTGCTCTAATGTGCTAAGGTTCCTCCCACAGCTTGATTTCCCAGCCATCCAGGCATTCTTTGCAGGCATCTGGATATTTGCCCTATTGTGGAGGCTTTCTCTACTCTTATTGGTTGCCAGGTGAAGCCTCTCCAGGGATGGGGATGCTAGCAGTCTTTATAGGAATCTTTCACCTCATGTGTGTAACATATGTTAAGGCATAAATAAAGACCACCTTGGTCTCTATCAATAAAGTTGCTACTTGTTATGTGCAGCAGAGGCAGGTAAGACAGATTTGAGTTTGTTCAATAAAGGAAGGTACAAAAATCCTTTGTCTGGGATGGAATAAACCTATGCACTAGTACAGGCCAGACTGCTGGAAAGAGGCTTTGCAGAATCGGGACTACTGGTGGAAGATATATTGAACACAAGTCAGTGTTGCTAGAGGACACGAAGAAAGAATGATACTCATGCTCAAGCTGTTCAGAACAAAGAAGAGAACTTTATTTTGATTACCTACTTTATATAGATTCTGGACAATGACCAGGGATTGGAGAACAAGGTTACCACCTCTCCATCCCACTGGCCAGGCTAGAAGTCCATCAGTTGTCCTTCATCAGAAAGGAATGCAAAAAACAACTCTTGTTTATGTTACAGGTGTGAGAAGATTCCACTACAAAATGTAAACATTTACAGAAGGTTAATAGAATACGGCAACAAGTCAGTAATGTGCTCATGATTGAGGGAAGTGGTTTTACCTCTCTGTGATACTTGTGAGATTGTATGTGGAGTACTGTGCACAAATTCAGGTCAAAAGACAGGCAGGGAAAAACTCCAGCTTTGATGGAGCACATCAAAGTAGATGGTTGCCAGCATATGGTAAAGGAGTCTAAGATATCAAAATGCCTTCAGCCTTAGGAAGAGAAGGTTAAAGACAGATCTTATTGGTGTCCATACCTACCTGCAAAGAAGATAGAAAGATTATTCTCAAGAGTGTGCGTTGATAGTACAAGAAGCAGTAGATGAAAGTTGCAACAAGGAAGTTAGAGAGAAAAAACGTTCACCATGATGCTTGTCAAATACCGTATGTTGGGGGTTAAGTTTTCCTATAGAATTTTTCCCCCCCATAAGTTGCTAAGAGATTAAATACTGATGCTTAAAGGGCACTTGATCCACACAAAGAAGTAGATCACTTAGTTTAGGGGGTAGGGAAAGGCTCGGGGGCTCCGGGAGCTGAGGGTGGTTTCTTTCTGCTCTTGGTTTTGGAGGGGACAGTCGGGTGACTGCTGGCTGCGTGAGGAGTCCACTGTTGAAGGAGGGTCCGGTCCTGGGAATTCTATCATCTGCTGGAGCGCCCGGGAATTTGGAGCCCTTCGTCTGCCCTGCTGGAGCCGGGTCAGCCCTGTCCAGCCGTTGCGGCTTCTTCAGCACTGCTCACTTTGCTTGCTGGGACACCCCCCTGCCTGCTGGCACATTCCACTGTTTCCAGTCATCAGCCCTGGAGTTTTTCCACTGTTTTGTCTTGGTGCTCTCGGGGTCCCAAGAGATCAGACTGCCCGGGGCTTGTGAGACAAAGCCTCTAAGGGTTCTTGGTTCTGTTTATTATTACTACTATTGCTGTTGTTGTTTGTTTGTCGTTATATTTACTAGTAAAGGACTGTTATTTCTTTCCCTATAGCTCTGACTGAAAAGCCTTTTTAATCTTCTAAATTATAATAACTATGAGGGAAGGGATTGGAATTCCCCATTCCTAGAGAGGCCCCGCCTCTCCCTAGCAGATACCTGTCTTTTCAAACCCAGACAGAATTTGGAACCCAATAGTGGGGCATGAGGGCACTGAGAGAAAAAGGAATAACAGTTCTTAAGTGCCTACATTCTTGTGTACTGGATATCATGCGGTCTGGCATACCCTGGTTTGGGTGGCATGTGGTGGTGGCAGTATTTCTCCCATTTGTGGGCCCTTATCTAAACATGGGCCCTATAACTAAGGCTACTGTGGCTGTCATCCAGTTTGCTATATGGGTTAACAAGGTGAGGAATTCGTGGATTTTTAATTTCCTCTAGATGGCAGGCAGATGGATTCAGGGCTATCATACACTAACTGTGTGTTTTTGGGGTTACTTTAACAACACTACCTACTGTGAAGAAATGACATTGGGGGAAATTTTTTCCCAACCCTTCACCCAGCTCTTTGGGTCTACCCCACCAGTTTTTGAAGGGTTCAAATCTCTGAATGCTAATTATATCATACAGTGGCTGGTGTTGCTGGTATGCCTGTTCTGTTCAGCATTTAGAGATAAGGGGAGACTGACCTGGATAACCACCCTGATACCTACCCTAGAGAATAAGGATACTGTCCCACAGCCTGCCTCAGAAATAAACCACCCAGATTGGGTGAAGGAGATATGTTAGATGGGCCAGATGCTGAGGGAGTACCTTTCCCCTGTAGTATCCTCATTAGCCCCAGCTGGTGGGAAACCCTCCCCCTGCCCCGACAAAGGAGAGTCTGATGGTGCAGCAATGGAACACACAGACGTTACAACCGTCCAGGTTCCAGCTGAACCACAAGGGCAGTCCCAGCCAGCAGCAGTTGCTCCTGTGGAAACAAAGAAGTATAAGATGAAATCAGAGCACCCAGGTAACAAGGATGAGAAAGGAGGGCCCTCACAACCCACAGGGGAGTCAGAGGTTGAGATCATCACTGAGTCCCTGACATACGAAAGTCTCTGAAATCTGCAAAAATATATTGCACGATGGGGACGTGAGGTTTACACAACCTGGTTACTTCGGGTCTGGGCCCTTATAGGTATATGTGTGCAACTAGAGAGTGGTGAGGCAAGGAATTTGGGACCCTTGATCCAGGACTCAGGTGTGAATCAGGTATTCGTAAGGGAGCCAGGGCCCCTTTCCCTTTGGGAGCAGCTTTTGATGAGTGTACGGGAGAGGTTTGTCCACAGAATGCAGGAGCACCATCACAGAATGCACTGGAAGACCCTTGAGGAGGGGATCCAAAAGCTGAGAGAAGTGGCAGTATTGGAGGTATTCTTTGGGAGGGGTGGACAGCATGATAATGACCCCGACAAAGTCAGGTGCACAGGACAAATGCTGTGGAATCTGGCAGATCTAGGACCATCTCAATTCGCCACATTCATTGCAACCTTTAATGCCGATAACAACCAAGAGACAGTGGGTTCTGTAGCCAACAAACCCAGAAATTATGAGAGTATGATCAGTGGCCCAATGCAGGCTCAGGTCTCTGCCATGGTTAAGGAACTCAGAGAGGAGATGAGGGGGAAGATGGAGGAGATGAGGGAGGAGATGAGGAGGAACAGTTCCCATGTAGCACCGGTGCGAGTTACAGGCCCCAGAGTCAGAGCTCAACGTCCCCCAGCTAGAGAGAGAGGGTACACCCCACGAGCTGACCTGTGGTTCTTTCTGCGTGACCATGGGGAAGACATGGGAAGGTGGGAAAGGTGGGATAGGAAACCCACTTCTGTCCTGGCAGCACAGGTGCGTGAGCTCAAGGAGAGAAACACTAACCGAGGGGGTCCCATTAAGATGAAGGTAGCCTCAACATCCCATGACCAAGCTGCCAGGTATTATAGAAGTGAGGATGATATGTCAGATCTCTGTGAAGGAACCTCTACTATGTGTGGCCAGAAAGGGAATAATGACCAGTGCTAGAGGGGCCCTGCCTCCAGCCAGGGAGAGGCACGGGAAAATTGAGTCTATTGGATGGTGTGGATCCGATGGCCTGGCACATCTGAGCCACAGGAATATGAAGCTTTGGTTGATACCTGTTAGCAGTGTACCCTGATGCCATCGGAACATGTGGGGACAGAACCTATTTCAATTGCCAGGGTGACAGGGGGATCACAGCAATTGACTCTCTTGGAAGCAGAGGTGAGCCTGACTGGGAAGGAGTGGCAGAAACATCCAATTGTGACTGGCCCAAGGGCCCCGCATATTTTAGGCATAGACTTCCTCCGGAATGGCTATTACAAAGACCTCAAGGGACTTGGGTAGGCTTTTAGAATAGCTGCTGTGGAGGTAGAGGGCATTAAGTAATTGAATAGCTTACCTGGGCTGTTGGAGAACCCATCTGCAGTAGAACTCTTAAAGGTGGAAGAGCAACGAGTTCCAGTTGCCACCTCAATGGTGCACCGCCGACAGTATCAGACAAATTGAGATGCCGTGATACCCATCCACCAGATGATCTGTGAGCAGAGACCCAAGGGATGGTCAGCAAAACCCACTCACCCTTCAACAGCCCCATATGGCCTGTGCACAAGTCTGACAGAGAGTGGAGCTTGACTGTGGACTACCATGCCTTGAACGAAGTGACTCCACCATTGAGTGCTGCTGTGCCGGACGTGCTGGAACTCCAGTACAAGCTGGAGTCCAAGGCAGCAAAATGGAATGCAACAATTGACATTGCTAATGCATTTTTCTCATTTCTCTGGCTGTAGAATGCAGGCCTCAGTTTGCTTTCAGGTGGAGAGGCATGCAGTACACCTGGAACAGACTGCCCCAGAAGTGGAAACACAGCCCCACCATCTGCCATGGACTGATCCAGGCTGCACTGGAAAAGGGTGAGGCTCCGGAACATCTACAGTACATCGATGACATCATTGTGTGGGCAAACATGGCAATGGAAGTGTTTGAGAAAGGAGAGAAGATCATCCAGATTCTCCTGGAAGCCGGTTTTGCCATAAAGAAGATCAGTGTCAAGGGACCTGCCTGAGAGATCCAGTTCCTGGGAGTAAGTGGCAAGTTGGGTGGCGTCAGATTCCCACTGAGGTCATCAATAAGATCACTGCAATGTCTCCACCAACCAGCAAGAAGGAAATGTAAGCTTTCCTAGGTGCCATAGGTTTTTGGAGAATGTACATTCCTTAGAAAAGCCAGATTGTGAGCCCTCTCTACCTGGTTACCTGCAAGAACAATTTCCACTGGGGCCCTGAACAGGAACAAGCCTTTGCCCAGATCCAGCAGGAGATCGCTCATGCAGTAGCCCTTGTCCCAGTCAGGATGGGACCAGAGGTGAAGAACGTGCTCTACTCTGCAGCCAGGAACAATTGGTTTGTCCTGGAGCCTTTGGCAGAAGGTGCCTGGCGAGACTCGGGGCCGACCACTGGGATTCTGGAGCTGAAGTTACAGAGGGTCAGAAGCCAACTACACACCCACAGAAAAGGAAATCTTGGCTGCCTATGAAGGAGTCCAAGCTGCCTCAGAGGTGATTGGCACAGAAACACAACTCCTCTTGGCACCCCAACTACCGGTGCTGGGGTGGATGCTTAAAGGAAAGGTTCTCTCCACCCATCATGCCACCAATGCCACATGGAGCAAATGGATTTCCCTCATTACACAGCGCGCCTGTATTGGAAACATGAATAGCCCTGGGATTTTGGAGATAATTACAAACTGGCTGGAAGGTGAAAACTTTGGCTTCATGGATGAAGAGGAGCAGGAACAAGTGACATGTGCTGAAGAAGCTCCACCATACAACCAACTGCCAGCAGAAGAAACACTCTATGCTCTTTTCACTGACAGTTCCTGCCACATTGTAGGGATGAACCGGAAGTGGAAAGCAGCTGTATGGAGCCCCACATGACAGGTTGCACAAGCCACTGAAGGAGAAGGTGGGTCAAGCCAACTTGCTGAACTCAAAGTGGTTCAACTGGCCCTGGACATTGCTGAAAGAGAGAAGTGGCCAAAGCTCTACCTCTACACTGATTCGTGGATGGTAGCCAATGTTCTGTGGGGTTGGCTGGACAGGTGGAAAAAGGCCAACTGGCAGCGTAAGGGAAACCAATCTAGGCTGCAGATGAGTAGAAAGACATTGCCACTCAGGAAGAGAAGCTACCTGTAAAAAGTCCACCATGTAGAGGCCCATGTCCCCAAGAGCTAGGCTAATCAGGAGCACCAAAACAAGCAGGTAGATCAGGCTGTGAAGACAGAGGTGTCAAAGATAGACTTAGATTGGCAACAAAAGGGAGAATTGTTCCTAGCTCTACGGGCCCATGATGCCTCAGGTCATCAGGGCAGAGATGCCACCTATAAGTGGGCACGAGACCGAGGGGTGGATCACCATGGGCAGTATTTCTCAGGTTATCCATGACTGTGAGACATGTGCTGCAATCAAGCAGGCCAAGTGGGTGAAGTCCAAGTATAAATATGGGGAGGCCTGGCAGATTGACTTCATCACCCTTCCCCAAACCCGCCAAGGCAAGCGCTATGTGCTGACCATGGTGGAATCTACCACCAGATGGTTAGAGACCTACCTTGTGCACCACGCTACTGCCTGGAACACCATCCTGGGCCTTGAAAAGCAGATCCTGTGGAGGCATGGTACCCCTGAGAGAATTGAATCCAACAGTGGTACTCATTTCAAGAATAGCCTTATAAACACCTGGGCTAGAGAACATGGCATTGAGTGGGTGTACCATATTCCCTATCATGTGCCAGCAGCCGGGAAAGTTGAACGGTGCAATGGCCTGCTTAAAGCCATCTTGAAGGAAATGCGTGGATAGACCTTCAAGAGCTGGGAGACTAATTTAGCAATGGCCACCTAGTTAGTGAACACTCGAGGTTCCACTAACTGAGTAGGCCCTGTCCAATCCAAGCCCTTGAGAACAAGAGATGGAGATAAGGTTCTAGTGGTACACATGAGAGGAATGCTGAGAAAAACTGTTTGGATTAATTCTGCCTCCAGCAAAGACAATCCCTCCTGTGGGGTTGTTTTTGCTCAGGCACCTGGTTGCACGTGGTGGGTGGTGCAAAAGGATGGAGAGACCCAATGCATACCTCAAAGGGACTTTGTTTTTCGGTGAACACTGTGGCTGTGTCTGTATACATATCTGCATGTACATATGTATATAATTTAAAGGTTTAAATTCAATATAATTTGTTGGTATGGGAAAAATTCGGGGTGGATAATGTTGGGGGTTAGGGTTGTTCCTTTTTTTTCTTATGGATTTTTTCCCCAGAAGTTGCTAATAGACTAAGTACTGGTGCTTAGATGGTGCTTGACCAACACAAAGGAGGTGGCCAGGAAGGGGGAAGATCACAGAGTTTTGGGGCAGGAAAAGGACAGGGCTGGAAGAGCTGGGGGCTCTTCTTGCTCTGGGCATCGGAGATGACGGCCAGGCTGCTGCTGGCTGTGGGAGGAGTCCACTGTCATCAGAAAGTCTGGTCCTGGGAAATCTACCATCATCTGCTCGTGTGTCCAGGAATTCTGAGCTCCTTCACCTGCCCTGCTGGATCTGGGCCAGCCCTGTCTGGCCACCACGGTTTCTTCAGCACTGCTCATTTTGCTATGCTGTAGGCCTGCACCCCCCTGCCTGCCGGGACATCACCCCTGCCCGCTGGGGACATCCTGCTTTTCCAGCCACCAGCCCAGGAGTTTCCACTGTTCCAGCTTGGTGCTCTTGGAGCCCCAAGAGATCAGACTGCCTGTAATGGTTTTAATTTTGAAAACTGGGTGGAAACAGTAATTAATGTAGTGGTTTCACATTTACTAAATTCTGGTCTTAGTACTCACTCTTTTTCTGTGGGAGAGAGACTAGGAGAAGAGCAAAGCTGGCTTAACCTTAAAAATGAACAAATAGTTTTATTAACACACACTAAAAGAATGGAAAAAGAAAGTTGGGAAAAAACCTAAACCAAAACAGAATGAAACTCTAAAAACATTCTTCCTTCCCTTTACAAACTGTTAACTTTCCTACAAAACAACATAAAGAGACAAAACTTGTAATTTTCAGTCAGTTTTACCATTTGACAAGAGTCTTTCATCAATTCTTTAGGAGAAGAGTCTCTCTTAGAGTCATGGATCCTACTGATAATTTAGAACAGTTTTCTTGTGGTTTTTTTAACTGTCACAAAAACAGCTACCTGGGGAAACCTGCCTTTGTGGCCTCTCCTATTAGCAGGTTCCCAAGCTGCTTATGGGTCATGGGTCTTAGACTTTTGCATATTGGGGTGTCAGCTTTTAAAGATGAATAATTAAAGGCAAAAGATTCTTCATCTTAAAGTACAGATATATCTTCTTACTTCTTCACTTCTCATCTCTAAGATGTTCAAGCATCTTATAGGATTAATATTACTTAGTCCATCACAAACACCTTCGCTCAAATCCACACACAAATCTAACCAATCATCTCCCCAAATTCATATCTTTCCTATGATTTAAAGGAATCATTTAGAGTTCATTTCCATGGCTCAAGTAAGAATGGAACAACTAACTCTTCAACCCTCTGTCCTAATAGTCTTTTCACTCTCGCTCTACTGACTTCATGCTGTTTCTTCTTTATGTTCACTCTGTCCCCTTCTTTTATCTCTCAGAGAAGGGCTAAGCTCTGGAAGCTTCATGTTGCCAGGAAAGGGTTAAATTTGCCCAGAGTTTTTTGGGAGGAAGAACTCATGAAGAAACATCAGAGATCAGACCATCCGGGCAGCCTGGAATCACAAAAAAAAACGTAGGCAGGATCATAACTGCCTTTTCAGCCCACCCCTCAGTGTAAATCAGGGCGGCCTTGGCCTAAATTGTGCCCATAGCTTTTATCAGGGGCCCAGCAGAGATCTCTCCCTGCTCCAGGGAAGTTTGGAGAAAGTAGTTGTTGTAAAGCAGCAAACTCCCCTTCCCCTCCCCGAACCGGGAGCCGATAGAATCTGGCCAGGCCTCAGGCCAGCTCCCCCCCAAAATGGGGCGGGGAGGGAACAGCAGGCCTAACTCGATGTTACCTGTCTCTCTCTGGCCAAAGGAAGAAGGAAAATGTCCACCTACAGGAAATTAAGAGGTTTTATATGGTAGTTCCCAAAGCCGTAGCTGACAATTTTCAGTGGTCAAAACAGATACCAATATTCCAACTAACTCTCTGATAGGTCCCTGTCCTTTCTAAAGTTATTCCCAGGTCCTGACCCAGAAAATCATTCTACATTCCTCTATAACTAAAAAACTAAACTGTACTAACCCATGACACTGCCCCAGTCTTTGTGAAATAAATCCCTTGAGGTTCCTGGTTCTGTTTATTATTAATGCTGTAGCTGTTGTTGTTTGTTTGCCTTGTTATACTTACTAGTAAAGAACTGTTATTCCTTTCCCCATACCTCTGCCTGAAAAGCCCCTTTAATTTTCTAAATTATAATAACTTGGAGGGAGGGGATTGGAATTCCCCATTCCCCTGCCCCTCCCTAGCAGATACCTGTCATTCAAACCAAGACAATATTGCACTAAACCTTTTGCCAAAGTTTTCTTGATTTTCTAAAATTGCCAGTATAGTTCTTTTTTGTTGTTTTGGCATCTTGAGTATAGCTTGTCAGTATTTCTACCATATGTCTAAGTCAGAGTACATGAACAATTGTAAGCCATGTTAAAAATCTTGGCAACCGAGTCTTACAACTTGGTGGGGCCTTACAACCCCACACCAACATGAACTGGAAATCAACTGGAGATGAAGCTCCTTTCTAAGAGAGCTTTGATACAGTAAGTCTAAAAATGAAATTAAACTATATTTGAATGAAAAATAATTCCTGTCTTTGCTCACTTCTCTGTTGACTACTTCTCAAGACAGGAAAATGAGACTAATTTTCTGATAACTCACTTGTTTTCAGTAAAAACTTCACTTTGATTTGACTGAGGACTTTGAAGGCAAAAACCATGTATTGTTTGCCTTTTCTTAAACACTCCCCCCCCGCCTTTTTTTTTTTTTTTTTTTTTTTTTTTTTTTTTTTTTTTTTTTAGGAAGCTGTGGTTGGTTTTAACTTCAGTGTTCTGGAGTAAATGGTTATGGAACTCCAGGGAAATGTGGATTTTTTAATGGTGTATTTTGTCCAATAGGTGTCCCTCATTCATAAAGAATCTTAAAAGTATTTTCTACTGCTAGACTGTAGATAAATGAAGAAAAAAAGCTTAAAAAACAATTACCTGCCTTATCATTTGCCCATTTAAAATAAGGCGCAAATTACTATACTGTATATTACTGGACTTTGAAAGTAAGGAATTTTGACAAGAGATAGCTCCCATTCTGACTCTAGTTCAATCTGACCTAAAACAATTGGAAGCATTGTAGCAAGAAAAGGCAGGGGAACTGGCATGATGGTGATTCACAGCTGTTAGATAATTCTGATGTGGTTTGAGCAAGGCTTCTCTGATGAATGGTCACCTGGCAACAGCTTAAAAATAATTTTTTGTATATACTTCCTTTGTTTTTCAAACAAAA
Organism: Hirundo rustica; assembly: GCF_015227805.2. Lineage (NCBI taxonomy): Eukaryota > Metazoa > Chordata > Aves > Passeriformes > Hirundinidae > Hirundo > Hirundo rustica. Next base: position 98,649,199 of record NC_053450.1, read on the forward strand.
CCCTTATCTTCTCAGTGTCCTATTGAAAGACTATTATTTCTCTTACCTCAGCCAGCTTTAACATTTCCAGGTGGTGCTGGAGAAATTAGGTGAAGGCTTGATGGTGTAAGAAACAGAGGCACTTATGTGTTTGGCTTGCTATTGGCAGCTGTGCTTCTGGCAAAACCTAATGTTTTTAGGATAGAAGAAGTAATTGTGCTTGCTAAAGGGTACCCAGCTGTCTTTCAACCATTTGTTGTTTTTTTTTTTTCTTTATAAATTTAATACTTAAAAGCTATACATTTTTACTGTAAGTGCAGGGAGCAGGAAAAAGAACTGCAATAGCATGAGTGAACTGCAAATGCCATGATGACTGGATTGAGCTAGGAATGGTCTAGGATGTATGGGAAGCTATGGTTTCTAGGAATAATTTTAGAAGAATAGGAATGTTTGAGTAATATGTTTTAATTGTAGTTAAAGAATATGGATGTCCTTGAGCTTGAAGGACAAGCTTCCTATGAAGCTGCTTGATTCAAATAACCTCAGATCAAGAACACATCTTCAGTTAACCACATGGACAGCACACTGCAATGATGCTTCAGCATTTGTTTCTGGGTATCTAGATGTAGCTAATTTGTTATAGACTGGGAATCATTGCATTAGAAAGTAATCAGGAGATCTACTTTAAGCCATGCATTGGGGAAATAAAGAATATGTGGCTAAATGGAATCAATAATGACAATCTTCTTCTGGCTGACCCACAAGTCTGTGCTTCCAATACAGAAAGTGAAGAAGGAGGTCTTCTTGCTCTGGCCTGGAATCTGCACCATGTGCACCTCACTTCCCCATTCAGTAATAACCAGGAAATTAGGAAAAGTGACTGTACTTCATATATTGGTAATCTACACTAGAGCAGCTAGGCACAGCAGAAAAAATCAGTGAGACAAAAGAAAATGGTCTTTAAGAAGTTCTGTCCCTTGTAATCTTATTGAGTGCCTGATTGCAAAGGCCTCACAAAACCATTAGGGTAACAATCTGTTCTCCCTGTAGCTATTTTCATAGTACAGCAATCCAAATCAATGTCTTACTGATTTGGGGATGGCAAAATAACTAGAAGAACAGAAGATTCTTTTTCTAGCATTGAAAAGTGTCTTAAAAAAAAATTGCTATTCTGAGTGGTAGATCACAGCTGTGTACTACATGCTTCAGATTTTGATTTTCTACCAGCCTTTTATTGGAAAATAAGCTGTCAATATTTTAGTTATATTTTCTTCATAATTTTAGGAAGCCATCCTGAATCATGGACTGACACAACATGACACAACACAAACCACAACAGCAAAATAAACCCTCAATTCTTCAGTGATCTTTAGGTAATAGTGCATGGGTGCTTAGAGAGATAAGTTGACAGAGAGATAAGGCTGCTGCTGCCTTGGTTGAACTGCTGGGAACTGGGATTTCTGGAGAAAAAACTGCTGGGAACTGGGATTGCAATGATCATGTCTACCTCACTCCCCTATAAGACTAAGACATGGAGGATTTGTAAAAAACTTATTAGGATCAGGTCCTAACACTTTCCAAGTCTGCACTTTCCTAACCAAGTATCAAGCAGCATTACCAACAGTAATACATCTTCTTGTTCAGAGGGTCGAATCACACATTTGTATGTGTCATTTTGGAGGATAAAATGTAGGTGTGGTACCACCACCACTGTCCTACTGAATTTGTAGTAGCAATCTTGTTTTCTACTCAGACCAGAGGAGGAAAAAGAAGAAAGGATCAGAGTTCCCCTACCCTCATCTTTTCTTTTCTACTACTCGATCCTAAAGAAAGTGTTAGAACAATTTTCTTAGCCTTTTCCCAACATGATGATATTTTTATATTTTATTTATGTCTCACAGTTGCCAAGTTAGCTGAGCCAGGAACACGTGTCTGGTCTATTCCCTGGACAGATCACATTGTTATCTCTGCCAGTCAGGAAGTGGTGAATGCACATGAGGATTAGGGTAGGACCACTAGTAAACATTAGTAGCATATTTGTTAATCAACAGGAAATTGCCAGTATGATATATAGCTGGAATGAAATATGGCCTCTCTGGGTTTTGAGGTCTGAGAGGTTAAGAAAACACAGCAAGTAATATGAAAAGGACATTGATTTTCTGCCATGAGTTCTAACAGAGAACTAACTAGTCACAGCAAAAAAGAGTCCCTGCACAGCAAATCCTAGGAATGTAGCCTGAAGCCTCAGACTCTGGAGAGGGGCCAGCTATAATTCTCCACTCAAGTTGAGTCCATTCACTTAGACACAGAGGCTATTTACAGATGCTAAATTTTACTTGGTGGTGATGTTGCACAAGACAAAAATAAATCAATTTGTAGTCCACATTTGTTTAAAGCTATGGTTCCCAGGCCTGTCAGTGACTCCAAGGTAAGATATTTTTGAAAATGGAGTAATTACCTTAGCAGGCTTTTGTGTAACACATCTGTTGACACATACAAATGATGGATACCATAGTACATCTTGGTGTACAATGACTATACTAATCTTCTATTACCAATGAAGTGGCAACCTTTTAAGAAAGAAGAAATAGCCATGCTCCTAAGTGTCCCCTTTACTTTGAGTACAGAATGTCCATTATTTCATCTTGCTGCATAATACAGGTATTTATTTGTTCTTTGCCTGAAAGATTGTGGTTTAAAAATATTTGGAGAAATCAGTAGTACCAGGTTATAGGAGGACTAAACTATCCAGAAACTTATATATCTGTTAAGATATAATTATTTAAATAATTTGCATTATATTGTAGTAATTTCTTCAATTTCCTACTGTAGAAAAATTGTTATTTTTGGACATCATGTCACTCAAATAACTACATACCTATTTTAATGGGGAGCTTGGATATGCCAGGAAATATAGGGGATCCAATCTACAAACTATACTGGGTCTCATGACTTTAAGCATCAAATATGTGGCATACAGAATAAAAGGGAAAGGATTTTTTACCATGCCTTATCTGACATATTTACTAAAGTTGACTTTAGTGGAATTGCATATGAAGAAATAGAAATGGAACAACATTCCTATTTTGCTGCACATATTTTTTCTTGAAATTCTTTTCACTTTCTTTGAATAACTAACACACAGTACTGTTTAAGGCTCCATCAAGAATGCACTTTATCTTGCAATATTTTGGTTCATATCCTGAAACAGTCTTGGAGTGCAGGAACTACTTATTTCCTTCTTCCCTCCTGCTCCATCCCCCTGCCCCCTCAAGTTACATCAGAAAATGTGCTCCAAAAGTACATCTAAAGCACATTGATCACTAACTAACAGGTGCTCAGTCCCTGTGGTCACATTAAAGCTACTCCAAAATAAAGGCTCCAACTGCATGTGTTGTGGACATGAAGTAATCAGCACCAGGTGCTGTGCTGTACAAAACTACATTTATTGTGCTGTACCGCTTCCTAATGCAGTCAAAGACTGTGACTCCATGAAAAAAAAAAAAAAAAAAAAAAAAATTAAGAAAAAAATAGAGTAGAATTGCCAATACTACAATTGTAGTATTTGGGTAAAATAATTTTTAAAGTTTTACACATCTTAGTGGGGATTGTGGCCTGAGATGGGGAAAAGTGTCTTTCTGTTTTAGGTAGCAGCTCTTATGTCTAAGATAGTGACCCATTTTATCTGCATATGGTTGAAGACTACACCCAGCGCAGGCAGCTCAGTGATCAGCTGCAGTGCAAGTTGCAGGTTGTGCCCTGGGTGAGTGGAAATGGCTGGAGGCCCCAGCAATGAGCTGTCACCAGCCCTTTGCACAGCTGAGGGTGCACACACAGGGACTTTGGGGGCAAGCTGGTCTATCACTTAGGGACTCTGGCAACAAATGAAGATTCCAGATCCCAAAATCACCATTGGAACATGTGCACAGACTGTAAGGAAACAAAAGCTCAGAGATTTCTCTCTTTGGGGTCCCTCCCAGGCAGCACCAGCACAAGCCTGTTGTTGTGCTGATACACCACAATAAAAGGCTCAATCATAACTTAAAGGAACCAGACATCTGTGACTGCTACAGGAAACCTGGGGCTGAATGGGTGAGGGAAACCTGTCTGTCCGTGTGAGTGGAATGTGTAGGGAGTCAAGCAGGGCACCCACTGCCTTACTGGAGGCACTTGTGATGGGGCTTCAGTCCCAGTAGTAACAGTTTTAAGTGGTGAGAGCATGACTGCCAAAGAGGCAGACAAGAAAGTTTCTTCAACATTAGCATAATCCAGTGCATACAAAGGAACCTCATGTTCAGGCTGGGTAGAACATATAGTACTGCCACTGAGAACTGGGAAATTAAGTCTCTAACTAGTTTGTTAGCTTAGAAAGTCAACTTTATTCAGTGTTCAGAGCTATATGGGGATCCCTCCACAAATCATGTACATTAATTATCAAAGGTTTTAACTAATTATAGATATTAGCGAACAAAGGTATTAGTGTTCATTGGCTAACAAGTTACGTAGTTTTCTTCATTAATTAGTATTCTGTCTTCTATTGGTAATTGATTTCTTGCTTCTCATGCCAATTACTCCACATGTTTTGTCTTTTTATTAACTTTTACCAGATATGAAAAATCCCAGTAATTGTCTTAGTTAGTTTCCTCTTCATGTCTGGTTTCTGTAACTTGTCGTTGTGGTTTATGAATTCTGCATCCTTGGTACCCAGGTCTCAACAATAAATTTCACTTCTAGGACTTTTTAATTTCCTCTCCCAGGTTTGAGAGCACTGAAGCATGACAGACCCTAAACATTTTTCTAACACATGGATATCACCCAGAGCTTGCTTGTTAACTGCTATCTCTTTCATGGAATAAATCACCCTTCTTGTTGATTAAATCCCAACATTTTCCTCCACTGTTGATTAGGGCCCCTTTTAAAGAAATAGAACTTGTTTGGTAACATTCTTATCTATTTAGTTAGTTAGTTATTATATTTCAGGGGAGTGACTATAATGATGACAAGGACTGAAGTTTTGATGTACAGAGTAGCCCAGTATGGTTTCCTCTTCCTAAGAGCAGAAAAGATATTTTGCAAACATCTAAGTGAAGCCAAATATTTTTATGACTTCTTATACTGTGGCTTAGCCTCAGCTAACAGGCAAAATCCCAGCCAGCTGCTAGCTCATCCCGTCTTTTCTCCAGGATGGGGCAGAATATAAAAAGAGCAGGAATGAGAAGGCTTGAGGGTATGCATAAAGACAGGCTTACCAGTCTTTTTTGTGGGCAAAAAAGGCTTTTTGTGAGTAAAATGACTTCATGTAATGGTTTTAATTTAATAAAACCGGGCAGAAACACCAATTAATGTAGGAGTTTTAGTATTTATTTTCTTTTTGTGGGAGGGAGAGATTAAGAGAAAAAAACCCAAAAATAAAGCAGGCTTAAGCTTAAAAATGAACAAAAAATAGTTTTATTAACATATATATATGCTAAAAGAAGGAAAAAAAAAACGAGAAAAAGAGAACAAATTAAAACAGAATGACACTTTAAAACACGCTTCTCTCCTCTTACAAACGATTAACTTTCTTATTGAACAACATAGAAAGACACAACTTGAGATTTTCAGTCAGTTTCATTATTTAGACATAATCACTCATCACTTTTTAGGACAAGAGCCTCTCTAAAATTTTATGAAGACATTTGCTACAAGACAAAATAGTCCAGTGCTCCCAATGTCACACATCTGCTGCCGTCCAGAGTTTTCGCAGACTGTGATGTTCTACCAGCAAAGCTTCTCCGTGTACCTGGGGTACTATTTACGAATACTTTTTCTAGTCTAAAATCATCTTTGTCTCAAAGGCTGAGACCTCCTTTTAACCCAGGAGCGGGGGCTTTAAAGTTCCCAAATAAATCTCAATTACATCAGTCCTCAATTTTGATTAGAATAGCATTCTACCCAATGACACGAAGATGCTGCAAAGAACAGTTCATTTCTCCGTAATTTACCTTAGAGAAGTCCAGTTAAAAATGTCCACTTCTTCAATCCTATTCCAATATTATTAGTTCTTTCACTTCTGATCTAACTGACTTCATTCTGTGTCTGTTCCATATGTACCCCTCTGTTTTCTTCTTTCTCTTAAGGAAGAATTGTGCTTTAAAAGTTCCATATTGCTAGGAAAGGGTTGCATCCACCCAGGCCTTCAGGGGCCACATGCAAGCACTGAGGCTGCAGGAGCTGAAGAAAATTCAAAGCTGTGCTGATGGAAGAAGCTGGTAGATGTCCTGTTTTTCCACTCCTCAGTCTTATCCAGGGCAGCGCGGCTTGGAGTTGTTACGAAGCTGCAGGTTTTCTTTCTCTGCTGCCAGCGGTGATAAAGCTGGGCCATGGTTTGGCTCCTTCTGCCGCTGTCCCGAGCACGTGGCCAGCACTGCCAAACTGCAGCCGCCCCTCTTCCCTGCCAGCAAGTAGGGGAAAGGGGCTAAGCCAGCCCAGGCCCTCCCTGTGCGGGAAGCGGCCCTCAGAGGCCCGGCTGGGCCCAGCCCAGCTGCCCAAATGGGCAGCAGGGCCCAACCAGGGCCTGGCCTGGCCGCCCACGATGTTACCTCATAGCTGATTCCAAAGTGAGAGAGCGCCAATCAGCAGCAGATTAGTTTTAAATGTCCCTTCCAAAGTTGCATCAACATTTCTCATTGGTCAATTTAGCTGCCAATATCCTGGCCAGCTTTTTGATAGGTCCCTGTCTTCCCTCCCCCCAAACCACTGCATGGTCTGGGCAGGGAAAAACATCTCAAATTTTTCTATAGAAAACAAAATTGTGCCAACCCTTAATACTTCATTGCCAATTAAAAACAATCAGTAGTTGGAGTACTGAGAAATAAAGACAAATTTAAAAATAACACCTTTCCTTACCCCTTTCTCAGACACTCTAGTTTCCTGCTAGAGCCCTATCATTGCAGCTCTCCTGCTGCCAACATCTTGCACCTACTCTAAAGACAATTTTGTCTATTTGAAAGCCTGTAGAGTGACTAACAAGGCAAAATTTATAAATCTTGACTGACTCTTTTATTCTAACCCACAGATTAGGAGCGTTGTACCTATCAGCCAGCAGGTAGGAAGGAAGTCAAAAGAGATTATTGTATTGTATTACTGTATACAGGTTTCTTTAAAAATTATAGAAGATACACATACAATAAAAGAAAAAATGATACAATATCTTTACTGGCCTCTGTTTCTACTTTGCCTGCCTTTGGACATTTCACTTATATTAGGGTGAGGTGAATAGTAAAGTTATGTTAATGGCATGTGACTATAAGAACCTTAGACAATATGAAATTTCTTAGACAGTGAGCAGGAATTTTTGACCAAAACCAAGAATGCCGCTTTAGCCTGAACCAGTATTGGAGTCAAAATTTGAGATTAAAATCCTAATATGTTATATTAGGATTTATTGTACAGCACAAAATGCATAAAAATGAAATGCACTAAAATGAAGCCTTAAGTCATATATGGAAAGCCCTGTTCTGTGTTGGAATTTCACAGAATGTCATCACTGCCAAGGGGACTTCTCACTTAGACCATGTATACTGTATATTTTGGAGGGGAATAAATAACTGTGAGATTCTTTAAATTTGAGGTATCTGGTGGGAAATAGGAGTTAGCCTTCCTGCAGAATAACTAACAGAAGGAGAAGAAAGAGTTTATCCGTATCTTTTTAATTTACTATTATTTTCTTAGGTAGTTTGTCATTAATGTTTATGTACTTATTCCACATGGTCTTCTCTGCTTTGAATATCTGAGAAGAATAGAAAAAAAGAAAGATGATCTATTCACAGGTGTATGTTAGTGTGCTTATTTTTAGGAAGACCAGTGACCACGAAAGATGATTTATAGCCTTAAAAATAAATATCTGTCCCTGCTACCATACAGTGAAAGAAATAGTGTAAATTCTTCACTTTTTTTTCCCCAGCATACCTCAGTTGAGACATTTTTGACATTATTGATAGTTCATGATTCTCTAGGACCAGATCTAAACCTTTGGAATGAGGGATAAGCATGAAAATTAAGCAACAAAATGTGTTAAGAGTGTGAGACTGAGCAAATCTTCATGGTTTTGCTTTTTCTCCTTGTTAAGTACATTTAGACTTACACAAGGTAGTGTAGTCCTAGAACATCCATACTAGAGGCACTGTAATTGTTTCATGACTGCAACATACATTTATTTAGGAGCATCACATTGCTAACCCAGCTGTTATGGCCTAACCCTGACACACAGTTGAGCCCCATACAGCCACTGACTCATTTCCCCACAGTGAGAGTACAAAAGTAGGAAAAATTACGGCTTGAGATTAGATGTCTTAATAGGTAAAGCAGAAGCTGTGTGCTAAAGCAGAACCAAAAAGTTACTTTAGTACTTCCCATCTACAGACAGACTTTAGTCTTTGCTTGGAAATTAAGACTTCATCACACATAGCAGTTACTTGGGAAGGTAGAGTCCATAAAAGTCCCATCTTTTTTTTCTCCAGCTTTGTAAGCAGAGCATGACAGTATATATCTGATTACTTTTCCAATCTTCTTAGCCCATTGAGGAATGCTTTATTAGCGATTGAGAAGTTCATAGAAATGATACATAATATAAGGAAATACAGGAAATAAAGAAATGTATGCTAAGTGCTATGAATAGACAACAGTATCAGCCCTATTGAATGAATCAATTTGAATCTTCTACAGGATGCTTTCTATACTTGGAATAGATAGTTTTTATTGTTTGTGTAATTTGTTTAGTTCTTTCTGCAGGACTTTTCAAGGTTCTGTAAATTCACTTCAGATTCATCTGGTTATTTCAATTTTTTTTATGTTTAACCCTGTCCACCACCATGCTCTACTCACAGAAATGAAAAGTATTGAAACTCTATACTGTTCAAAAAGTTTGGCTATTGAAACAGTTGGGGAATTCCTTCTGTCAGAGACTGAAATATTATAGTTTATGACTTAAACATTTTCATGAAGGGCTTTTAAAACTGCACTACGGAAGCTGCAGAGAAGACCACCACACCCTGAATGGGGATCTGAGAGTCCCTAAACTCATTCACTGATGAAGACAGGATAAAGTAACAACTCAGGGCTGGGAACATTCACAAAGCACTTTCTGGATTGGAGCTTTCTCCTTATTTTCTTGGTTAAAATAATCAGTTTGTGTGCCTTCCCTGGAAGGGCTAAATCTAGATCTACAGGCATGGCTGGTATTTGCATGCCTTGAATGACAGGATATGTGAGTCTAATAAAGCATGGGATGAGACAGGGTAGAAATAATAATCCCAATAGTGAACACAGTATCATAAACCCTACCTTTTTCCACAATGTTCCTCGAAATAACTGATTCCACCAGTCATCTTGGAGGATTGAATTTCAGGTCTGGACAGGCACATGTGCAATTCACTTAATGTCTTCAGCAGTTTTGGAAACAATCTCCCCATTGTCATCAATTTCCAAACAACATGCATTGAATTTTCCACATACTCCTCCCTCTTCAGCTAATAAATAATCTAAGGCCAGCCTGTTCTGATGTACTGCTGCCCTGGTTTGAGATAATTGCTTTGCTAGTAGTTCTAGGGCTCTTGCTGCTTTATTAGCAATTATTTCTACAACTGCTTGTAATTTAATAATATGGATTAACATATATACAGGGGTTCGGTATCCCTAGCTTCCATCCTGAGCCCAGGTAGCGGGCCCATAGTACTCAATAATTCTTTCTGGTGGCCATTCTTCATCTCTCCAAGCTTGAGTCCCTCCTGCTAGATCTCATTTCCATTTTCGGTGTATCTGCTCATATATTGGTTTTCCCAATGTCCTGTGTTGTGTTTTTGGTAACAAAAAGAACCCTGGTTGTATTATCCCAATTGTATGGGTGCCTCTCCAGTCCTTAGGTAACCTACTATAGGCCCATTTCCACAAATCCAAAACATACTTTCTGGACTGTCCCAATCTATTGTGATGCTTTGGAGGTTTTCCCAAATTTTTTTTTTTTAGATTTTCTACTCCCTGGAAAGGATTTCCAGTGCTCCTATTGCATCAAAATAACCTTGATTCTTTGCTGTACAATTATGGTTATTAGTTGGTCTCAGATATCCTTCGGGTGTCTTTCGCCACCACCAATTGACTGTAGAGTTTGTGGTATATACCCTCTTACAGGGAGTCTCTCCTACTTTTGTTTTAAATGTATCCTTTCCTCTTCCGGACAGACATTTGTTCCCTACTGCTGAAGCTGTTAGTACCCATCCTTCAGGATGGTCCTCTGGTTTGGTAGTTTCACTTTTATTCCATTTTAGAATTAGCTCATGTCTTGGTTTGAAAGACAGTGTGATATGTAATATAAAGCTAATTGGCGTTCGGTCTGAATTAAACTTTGTAAAATATAAAATGTACTTGGGATTTGAAAAGCGGAATGTAAGGGGGACACGGAGGATTCAGAAACAGGGGGGGTTTCTGCCAGGAAACCATCAGAAGACTCATTTACTCAGTGAATAGAAGGAGTGACCAGATAAGACGTGTTCCCCCCAGAGATGAACCTGCTAATGACGCAGCGATCAACACCAGATAGTTATCTTATCTGTTCCAGCTGAGTTTTACATTTCTAAACACCACTCCGGAGAAAGCAATCAAGACATTGTTCCACCTCAGGAAATCTACTCAACTGACCGGAGACATGGACATGAATATCTGATGAAGCAGAAGGGGCATGAGGAGTAGGGTAACTACTCATCCTTAGCGAAGGACTGTATATAAACCAGCAGCTTGAGACATACTATGTGAACAGGGTGGATTTGGAGCGATAGAGTCCATTTCTGTGTTCACCCAGCGCTGAAACCCGGGGTTCAACACTGTTCCTTTTAATTGTGGCTGTTAGAGACTGAGTTTAAGTCTCAAAATAAAACTTTATATTTTGATTCACTAAATTAGGCTTGATCATTTATTATAGACAAGTATCTGCTAGGGACAGGCAGGGCCTCTCTAAGAATGGGGAATTCCAATCCCTTCCCTCATAGTTATTATAATTTAGAAGATTAAAGACTCTGATTTTCAATCAGAGCAATGGGGAAAGGAATTACAGTTCTTAACTAGTAAGTATAACAAGGCAAACAAACAAAAACAACTACAAGATTAATAATAAACAGAACCAGGAACCTCGAGGGGCTTTGTTTCACAAAACCTGGGGCAGTCTCATCCCTTGGGACCCCGAGAGAACCAAGCTGGAATGGTAGGAAACTCCCAGAATGGTAGCTGGAATGGCGAGGGTCCCCAGCAGGTGGGGGGAGGAGGGGAGTGGGGGTGGGTGTGGTGTCCTGGCAGGCAGGGGGGAATATCCTGGCAGGCAAGGGGGGAATGTCCCGGCAAAGTGAGCTGTGCTGAAGAAGCTGCGATGGCTGGGCAGGACTGGCCCAGCTCCAGCAGGGCAGGCGAAGGAGCTCAGAATTCCTGGGCACTCCAGCAGATGATGGATGGTGGTAGAATTCCCAGGACCGGACCCTCCGTTAACAGTGGACTCTTCACAGAGCAACAGCCGCCCAACTGTGCCTCTATGATGCCAAGAGCAGGGAAGAAAAAAAAAAAAAGAAAAACCCCGCTCTCCCCAGCCCTGTCTTTTTCCCTCCCCCAAACTTTGTGTGATCGTCCAGGCCAGGTCTTTGTGTTAGTCAAGTACCCTCTAAGTATCCGTACTTTGTTTCCTAGTAACTTATGGGGAAAAAGTCTTTAAGACAAAAAGGAACAAACCCAAGAGCTCAACATCTAGCCCTTCACCCCTCCATGGCCACTGTTCTGTCATATGGAAACTTCCAGAAATCCAGCAACCAGAAACATTTAATTCTGTTGCTATTTGCTGCATTAAGTCTAGGAATGAATTATGACCTAAGCTGGGCAAATTTAACTTGGACCTCTTCTTCTTCTGGTTCTTACACAAGTTAGAACCTGGTTTTTCAGGTCATGTTGGTTTTTTTTTTTTTTTTTTTACAGTTTCTATTGCCTTTTGAACTAAATTTTCTTTATACTGATCCTGCACTCCCCCCCCACCAGTCTATCCCCACATACCTGATTTGGTGAAACATATATATTCCTTTCCCTTGGGACATACATAGCCATTTATTGATCCTTCTCTTCCCTTGTTTTAGCCCATCCAAAATTCCTGTCCATCCTCAGTACAACTTTGCAACTTCTGGTCATAACATTTTGCATTTATATGAGCGTGTGCTACCATGATGGATGTAACTCCTCATCCATATTGGACTGTTTGGTAACACTGGGTGCCTGGCCCTGCCCAGGCTGAGTTTAGTCTTAAGGCAAAAATTATGAGTAGGGGTACAGTACCCTTCTGTTCCACCAACCTATTGAATTGCCACCAACAGTTGGGGTCTGCATCTTCTTCACAGGAAGGGCAGGGGTAATCTGGTCTTGCCCCCTTCTGTTGCGTTTTGGTTTTCCTTGCCCACTTGACTCTCTCCCAATTCTTTGTCATTACCTGGTAGGTTTCTGGCACCCAGTTGTCGAGGTCGCATTCCACTCCTTCAAGATCTGCTTTTGCCTGCAAAATGTTTCTAGTCCCGTTCACCCATAGCTCTCACCATTCCCTACCATCCAGGAGTATTTGACATGTTGTCACTAATATCTTCAAGGCCCAATCTGTTTCCTTCTGGATCTTACTTATGCAATTTAAACAAAGACTCTTGGAACCCTGGCTCACCATAAATGGACATACCACAACTCTTTACATATTATGCATCTGAAATAGCCCCAAGGGTTGCAGTCACAATTTGGGGTAGCACATTCCTCTTCCCTTGGTCCTAGGTGATTCTTCCTATGGTGTCTCCTTGACATTCACTTTCTCTTCTTCTCCAATGTTATTGGTAGATCCCAAGCTGTGAGGTGATTTTCCACTGCCATGTTGGTGGTTCTACTGGTTCTTTGACTCTTGATGTGTAAGTCCACCCTTTCTCCATTGTTCTCACTGACGTTTCTGTTGTTAAGAGAGTCAAATACAGACCTTCCCATTTTGGCATTAAAGTGTCTTCTTTCCAGCTTTTAATTATTACCCAGTCTCCTGGTTGTGTCTTATGAATTTTGAACCCTAGTGGTCCCGTTTAGGCTAGAATTCCTCTTTCCCTTAACTTGGTGACATGCCACCCCATGGTCTGGATATATTATTGTTTGGTTATATCTTCTACTGCTTCTGCGGTTAGAGGCATCTCTTGAGAATAGGGCATACCATATGTCATCTCTCATCATATATCATCTTTCATCATAAGCTGAAAGTCTCATATCTGCGTTTGGAAGAGTTCTGATGTTCAGTAGGGTCAATGGTAGGCATTTGACCCAAGACAACTGGGTCTCCAGCATTAATTTGGTAAGCTGTTGCTTTGATGTTTGGTTCATTCGTTCTACTCTACCAGAACTGTAGGGGTGCCATGGAGTATGGTTTTCCCAAGAGATACCCAGTGCCCCTGCCAAATCCTTAACCACCTTTGTGGTAAAATGGGACCCTTGATCTGAGTCTATTGCCCGTATCATCCCATACTGAGAATGATATGCTCTAACAGTACTTTTACTACAAACTTAGCAGTTGCCCTCGTATCTGGATATGCTTCTACCCAGTGGGTAAGGTGATCTATTACTACCAACAAGTATTTCCATCTACTGTTTTTTGGGTGTAATCTGCCTGTAATCTCTCAAAAGGTCTATAGGCTATCTTCCTTCCTCCTCCTGGAGTCTGCCTCATAACCATTTTGTTAACCTTCTGACAGGTAAGACAGCCATGTGCGACCTGCTTAGCTAGCTCAAATACACCTATGCAACCAAAATACTTTAAAAAGTTATCACACAAGGCTCTAGTCTCCCAATGAGTGTGTTGGTGTAGCTGACCTAAAATTTGTCATGCATAGGCTTTAGGCCAAACTTCTCCACCCTCTGGTGAAACCTACCTTCCTTGGTCTTGTTTTGCCCCTAATTTCTGTACAACCTCTTCCTCTTGTATGCTATATTTATTTGGAACTTTCTCTCTTTCAGTTTCTTTCAACATGTTTAATGACTTAACCTCTCCTGAGGTAGAAGCAATATTTTTGTCTTCTAGGTCTGCTTTGTTATTTCCCCTAGCATGGTAGCTTAGCCCTTTTTGATGTCCCTTCACAGGCACTACAGCTATCTCATTCGGCTCTTTCAGGACCTCCAGTACTCTGGAAATTAATTCTTGGTGAATGAGCCCTTTTCCCTGAGTACTTACTAACCCTCTCTCTTTCCAAATTTCCCCAAAAGTGTGTACAATTTCAAAGGCGTATTTGGAGTCTGTATAAATAGTTCCTACCTTCCCTTTTAACAATTCTAGTGCCTTAAGTAAAGCATATAATTCACATGCCTGAGCTGACCAGCTGCAGCTCAACTTTCCTACCTCCAGAACTGACATTTGTTATGGCATAGCCTGATTTTCGTTTCCCCTCCATCACCTGGGATGAGCCATCTATAAAATACTGTTCTCCTGATGGTAATTTTACATCACTCAAATCTGGACTCACCTTTGTTTGTAGGTCTATTAATTCTACACAGCTGTGTGTTATCTCCTCCCCACTACCTATCCCATACAAAAATTGAGCTGGATTCAGGGCAGTAGTTGCTTTCAAATCTAATTCTGGCAAATGGATTAGGATGGCCTCATATTTCAGAATTTGGTTATCTACTTTCGGCACATGACTCCTTGTATATTATGCAGAGTGTACACAGTAAATGGTGCCCCAAAAGTTACTTTCCTAGCTTCTTCCACTAATAAGGCAGTAGCCACTATCACCTGTAAGCATATGGGCCATCCCCTGCTCACAGGGCCTAATAATTTTGAATAGTATCCCACTGGTTTCCTGTCACACACCCCCCCCACCCCGCCCCTTGGGTGAGCACCCCATACGCTGTTTAATCTCCACAATTTACAAATAATTGAAAGGGCTAGTCTGAATTAGGTAAACTCAATACTGGTGCCTGGATCAAAACATCCTTCAATTTTTCTAATTTCTCATCATCTCCTGTTTCCCATTTTCCCATTTTTGCTGCTAGCTTTTCATATAAAAATTTTACTTTCTTGCTGTATCCATTGTCTACAATACCCCAAGAGTCCCAGCAGCTGCCTCACTTCCCTCTTAGTGCTTGGTGGAGGTAAATTTAATATTCCATTGACTCTGTCTGGATCTAGTCTTTTTGTTACTTGACTTAGCCAGTGGCCCAAATACTTTACTTCAGGTTCTTTAAACTGCAGTTTAGATTTGGAAACCTTCAGTTATTTTGATCTTAAATTATTAAGGAGCCTGATTGTAGCAATCCTTACCCTCTCCAAATCTTTCCCTGCAATCAGCAAGTTATCTACATACTGTATTGATTTCACTTCACCCAGCAAGTCAGATTCTAGCAATAATTTTTCTAAAGCCTGTCCAAACAGGTTGGGAGATTCTGTGAATCCCTGAGGAAGAACCGTCCATTGCAACTGCTGTTTTCTCCTTGTTTCTGGGTTTTCCCAATCAAAAGCAAAATAGTCCTGACTATTCTCATCTAAAGGACAGGCCCAAAAGGCATCTTTTAGGTCAATATGCTATACCAAGTGTATTCTGGGGATATCTGGCTCAATAAGGTATAAGGATTAGCAACCACAGGAAACTGGTTTCTTTCTCTTCTTTCCCCTTCCCCTTCCCTTTCCCCTTCCCCTTTTTCCCTTTCCTTTCCTTTCCTTTCCTTTCCTTTCCTTTCCTTTCCTTTCCTTTTTCCTTTCCTTTCCTTTCCTTTCCTTTCCTTTCCTTTCCTTTCCTTCCTTTCCTTCCTTTCCTTTCCTTCCTTTCCTTTCCTTTCCTTTCCTTTCCTTTCCTTTCCTTTCCTTTCCTTTCCTTTCCTTTCCTTTCCTTTCCTTTCCTTTCCTTCCTTCCTTCCTTCCCCTTCCCCTTCCCCTTCCCCTTCCCCTTCCCCTTCCCCTTCCCCTTCCCCTTCCCCTTCCCCTTCCCCTTCCCTTCCCCTTCCCCTTCCCTTCCCTCCCCTTCCCTTTTCCTTTTCCTTTCCTTTTCCTTTTCCTTTTCCTTTTCCTTTTTCCTTTTCCTTTTCCTTTTCCTTTTCCTTTTCCTTTTCCTTTTCCTTTTCCTTTTCCTTTTCCTTTTCCTTTTCCTTTTCATCTGTTATTCTTTTGGACAATGTTCAATTTCCCCTGAGTGGTAAAGAGACCACCTCCCTGGTATTTACTCTGGGTAGCTTCCTCTACATGGTCTGCAGCTTGTCTAGAATGAGGGCTGAGAGTTCCAGAGGAGCTGATGTAGGCACCTGACTGAGGAGCAGACCGAGGTGTGGAAAATCCTGAGCAGTGTGGAGAATGGGAGGGAATGGGCTGAACCCTGAAGGAATTTTTTGATCCCCTAGCCTGGGAATTTTCATGTGAACAAATTCAGAACCCAGATGAAGTGGGGAAATACCTAGAAGAAAACTGCCATGATGATTCTAATGAGAAAAAGCTCACTGCAATAAGCTGGGCCCTGGCATATGCTTATTGAGTGCTGCTAGATGCTGTAGGGCAGCAGACAGAGGCTGGGGGCAGGGAGATAAATCAGCAGCTACCCCAGTCACTCAGGTTGTAGCTAAACCAGACAGTGAGCCTAAGCCACTGGCAGTTGGAGTGGGAAAGAAGCACACAGCCAAAACTGATCAACTAGTGGATGAATATGATCTGGGGAAAGGACCCTCAAAACCAGTTCATGACAGAAAATCAGAAGTCAAAACTCCTGATACAAAATCAGAAGTCAGAGCAACTGACACAAGATCAGAAGTCACTATTGAGTCCTTTTCCTTGAAGGACCTTCATGGCCTAAGAAAGGATTATACTCAACAACTGGATGAATCTATAATTAGTTTGTTAGTCTATCTTTGGGATGTTGCAGACAAGGCTACTATTCTGGGGTGGTACTGAAGCAAGACATTTGGGATCCTTGTCACATGATCCAATTATGGACCAAGGAATGATGAGGGGGACTAACCCTCACAGTCTCTGGGCATGGATGCTGGGAAGTGTGGCACAATGATATCTGTGTGCAGACGATCCCTATATGCAGCAAGCCCTGTGGAAGGTCATAGAACAAGGGATTCAACACTTGAGAGAAATGGCAGTGGCAGAGATTGTCTTCTCAGATGATCTAAACACTAGGAACCCAGACTTGTTACTGTGTACATCCATGATGGGGAGAAACTTGTACAACTTGGGCCACAAGAATACGCTTCTGCTTTAGCAATAATGAAGTGGGATGACAGGAAGGAGACCATGCTTGATATGGTGAAGAAGCTCCGAGCATATGTAGATGCCTTGCATGGCTCAACACATGCAAGAATCGCAGCTGTGAAAACTCATCTGCAGAAATTAGAAGATAAGATAGAGGAAAATCACAAGAAGCTCAGAGAAGAGATGGAAGAGGGCTTTCTCCAAGTCTTCGCAGTATAGATTAGAGGTTCTGGTGCCAAACGTAGACATCCCCCAACTAGACAGAGAAGGTACACCCCACGAGCTAAACTGTGGTTCTTGCTGCGTGATTGTGGAGAAAACATGAAGAGGTAGGATGGAAAATTTACTGCTGCTCTGGTACAATGGGTGCATGAAGGAAGGCAAAACTCAGAGACGAAGTTCCAGCAGAAAGGAAGCAGCTCCACTAGCCTGCAGCTGAACTGCCAGGTATGATGATGATGACATGTCTGATCCCCTTGAAGGAACCTCCAAGACAAATCCCAGGGAAAGAGGGATAACCAGGCTGAGAGGGGGACTTGGCTCTAGCCAGGTAGAGACTAGGGAAAACCATGTTTTTTGGACTGTGTGGATTCATTGGCCTGGCACTTCAGAACCACAAAAATATGAGGCCTTGGTCGACACTGGTGCCCACAGGATTTTACTTTGGTGGAAGTTGATGTGATCTTACTGGAAATAAGTGGAAGAAACACCCTATTGTGACTGGGCCAGAGGCCCCATGCATTTTGGACTTAGACTTCCTTCAAAGTGGGTATTTCAAAGACTGAAAGGGACTCAGGTGGGCATTTGGGGTAGTAGCTGTAGAGACAGAGGTTGTCAAACAATTGAATATGTTTCCTGGACTATTAGAAAACCCATCTGCAGTAGGACTTCTGTAGGGGGAAGAGCAACAAGTACCAACGGCCACCTTGACGGTGCACCACCAACAGTATAGAACATCTTGAGATGCTGTGATTCCCATCCACAAGATGATCCGTGAGCTGGAGACGAAGGGGTGGTCAGCAAAACACACTCACCCTTCAACAGTCCCATTTCGCCTGTGTGAAAATCTGAAGGAGAATGGAGATTGACTGTGGATTATCGTGCCTTGAATGAAGTGACCACCATTGAGCACTACTGTGCTAGACATGCTGGAGCTCCAATATGAGCTGGAGTCCAAGGCAGCAAAGTGGTATGCCTCAAGTGACATTGCCAATGCATTTTTCTCCATTCCTTTGGCAGCAGAATGCAGGCCTCAGTTTGCCTTCACGTGGAGGGGTGTGCAGTACACCTGGAACCAATTGTCCCAGGGATGGAAGCACAGTCCTACCATCTGCCATGGACTGATTCAGACTGCACTAGAAAAGAGTGAGGCTGCGGAACATCTACAGTGCATTGATGACATCATTTGATGGGGAACACGGCAGCAGAAATGTATGTGAAAGGAGTGAAAATCATCCAGTTTCTCCTGAAAGCCAGTTTTGCCATCAAGAAGAGCAAAATTAAGGGACCTGCTCAAGAGATCCAGTTCCTGGGAGTGAAGTGGCAAGATGAACTGCATCAGATTCCCACCAATGTTATCAACAAGATCACAGCAATGTCTCCACTGACTAACAATAAGGAAATACAAGCTTTCTTAAGTGCCATAGGCTTTTGTACAATGCATATTCCTGAGTACAGCCAAATGGTGAGCTTTCTCTACCTGGTCACTCACAACAAGAACAGTTTCCTGTGGAGTCCTGGACAGCAACAAGCCTTTGCCCAGATTAAGCAGGAGATTGCTCATGTGGTAGCTCTTGGTCCAGTCAGAACAGGACCAGATGTGAAGAATGTGCTCTACTCTGCAGCTGTGAGCTATGATCTGTCTTGGAGTTTTTGGCAGAAGGTGCCTGGGGGGACTCAAGGCTGACCACTAGGGTTTTGGAGTCGAAGCTACAGAGGGTCAGAAACCAACTACACTTCAACAGAGAAGGAAATTTTAGCAGCCTATGAAGGAGTTCAAGCTGCCTCAGAGCTAATAGGCACCGAAACACAACTCTTCCTGACACCCTAACTACCACTGCCAGGTTGAATGTTCAAAGCAAAGGTTCCCTCTACCCACCATGACACTAATGCCACATGGAGCAAGTGGATTGCTCTCATCACACAGTGTGCCCGTATTGGAAAACTAAATTGCCCCAAGATCTTGGAGATAATTACAAATTGGCCTGAAGGTGAAAATTTTGGTCTCACTGATGAAGAGGAACAACAGCAAGTGACATGTGGTGAAGAAGCTCTACCATACAACCTACTGCCAGCAGAAGAAACACATTACACTCTTTTTACTGATGGTTCTTGTCATATCATAGCGATCAAATGAGAGTGGAAAGCAGCCATATGAAGCCCAACATGACAGGTTGCAGAAGCTACTGAAGGAAGAAGTGGATCAAGCCAACTTGCTGAACTCAAAGCTGTTTAACTGGCCCTAGACATTGCTGAAAGAGGGAAGTGGCCAAAGCTCTAACTCTGCAATGTGTCATGGATGGTAACCAAAGCCCTGTGGGGGTGGCTGGAGAAGTGGAAAAAAGCTAATTGGCAGCACAGGGGAAAACCAATTAGGGCTGCTGAAGAGGGGAAAGACATCGCTACCAGGGTACAGAAACTCTGTGAAAGTCTACCGTGTAGATGTCCATGTACCTAAGAGTAGAGCTAATGAGGAGCACTGAAACCACAAGCAGGTAGATCAGGCTACAAAGACAGAGGTGTCAAAGATAGGTTTAGATTGGCAACACAAGGGAGGGCTTTTAGAGTTCATCCTAGCTTAATTGGCCTATGGGCATCAGGGTAGAGATGCCACCTATAAGTGGGCATGAAACTGAGGGGTAGGTTTAACCATGGACAGTATTTCTCAGGTTATTCATGACTGTGAGATGTGTGCTGCGATCAAATATGCTAAGCAGGTGAAGCCCCTATGGTATGGTGGGTGGTGGTCCAAATACAAGTTAGGGGAGGCTTGGCAGGTTGATTACACCACACTGCCCCAGATGCAGCAACATAAGCACTACCTGCTGACAATGATAGAAGCCACCACTGGATGGTTGGAGACCTACCCTGTGCCTCATGCTACAGCCTGTAGCACCACCCTAGGTCTTGAAAAGCAAGTTCTTTGGAGGCACGGTACCCCTGAGAGGATTGAGTCAGACAATGGGACCTATTTCGAGAACAGTCTTAACAAAAACTGGGCTAGGGGAATATGGCATTGAGTGGGTGTACCATATCCCCTATCATGCAGCAGCTGCAGGCAAAGTAGAGAGGTACAATGGACTGTTCAAAACCACCTTGAAACTTTGGGTGGGGTGTAGAGGAGTTTTTAGAAGAGCGAGGCCACGATCTTGTAATAGGAGGTTTGAACAATCCTTGCTGTCATGGAACAGTATGAGACCTTGTACTGTTCCTGTGCGGTTCCTGCACTGCCTGAATTAACAAGAAAGGAGTAACAACTTGTTGGTCCTTCTCATGGATGCTGAAGACAGAAATATTGATTGCAAGACAGAACAAACTGACCATGCAGCCAAAAGACGTGGACCAATGGACAATCATTTGAAGTGTGTGAACATGAGCTTTTAACCTATCAGCTATTGTTTAGCAGTGCTTGCTTTAGCCTTTAACCACATAAATAAAAGCTTTTTAGAATAATAAAGAGAGATCAAACCTAATCATATTGAGTTCCATTTAATACTCGGCTCCTTTCTTGTGATAAAATGGTAACCATGACATGATGAAGGATTGGCAGTGAAGCTTCAAACTCTGGATGACAGAGATGGGAGCTGCGAGAAAGGAGACACAGAAGTGGCCTCACCGAGGAAAAGTGGGAGCTGGATTCTGAGAAGTGCACCTCAAACTTCTGCGTGGTAAGAACTGCAATCATGGAACTTGAGGCTGCAGTTCAGCTGCTGGAAAGCATTCTCTCTAGCAGAAGCTCTTAGCAAAAGCTAAGAACCTTCATGCTTTAGTGAAGTGGGCACAGAAGCAAGGGCAATTAAAAGAGATGCCTTTGCTGTTTAGCCTTGCAGCATAGCAAGGAGTGGGGGAATGTATATAGGAGATGGTAATAGCTGGTGGAAAAGCAGGGAAAGAAGCTCAAACTTACCGGAGCATTTGGAAGTTAGTGACTGAAACACCGAGTGAAATGAAAACAGAGCAGCAGGTAGCTAAGACTGCTGCACAAACATTAAGCCCGGAACCCTCCATGGCTGCTGAGAAGAAAAAACCTGGACTTGCAACTTTTTTGGTTCTGGCCATATGCAACCTATAAGGGGCATGGCTGCAGTACCCAGTCGTGCAGTTCTTGATGTACAACACCATATAAAAGAAAAGGAGGAAGTGTCTGCACTGATGCCGACAGAGACTGAGCAAAAAGAGGAATGAGCTGCTGAGAGTTTTTTTTCCAGAGAAGCAGAAAAGCCGGGGAGAATGAGTAAGCTGTGATTCTCGGAAAAATTATCCATGACTGCTATCTAGTGGATCCAGCAGTTCAAGTCAGTCACCAAATGAATCAGGCTCACAAACTCCGGCAGTCTCACGTCAGCCTGAAGAAGGATCAACAGAAGCTACGATGAAAAAAGTTTTAGAAAAATTAAAAAAAACCTTGCTGTGGAGCGACAAGGACAGGACAAGCATCAAGAAAAACCAACAGCTCCTTCTTGGACAGCCTGCACAGAGTAATATCAAAATGTAATGGAACTAAGAGGCTTGGATTTGGAAAGTTGACCTCAACCATATGCACCACAGTCAAATTCAATGCAAGCACAAAAAAATTCATCTTCTCAATGGTCAGGAGTCATTTGTGATGCTATACTTGAAGGGGAATGGCAAGCTGCTGCAGCAATCACTTGTCAGTTATAATAGATCATGTAAATCAAGTAGCTGAATGGAGATCACATGATTGGAAGATTCTGCAACAAGCAAAACAGTCACTCAGCATGGATTGAAATCTGAAGCTGCAAAATCAATTTTGTCATGGATCTTCACAGCAGATGTTATGGCCCCTCGTACTGTCAGAATTTAGTAAGATTGCTGTTGACTCCATCTGAATTTTTAATGTGGGAAACTGAATGGTACAGAAAGACAAAAATAGAGGCCAACAAACAGCAGCCTCAAGGTCGATTTTTATGGAATTACTGCAGACATGATCACAGGCAGAGGAAATTATGCATCTACATCAACTCAACTGTCATATCCTTTAGCTCTGCATCATTAGGCTGCTCAACTTGCTCAAGATGCTTTGTTTAGTATAACACAAGATAAAAAAGCTCCAATTTTCTCCAATGTGAAACAAGGAATCAACGAAAATTTCTCTCATTTTGTTAATCGTCTGTGGGAATCAATTAAAGATAATCCAGACTTGCCAACTGAAATGAAAGATCATCTCTTTCAAGTGCTTGCATTTGACAATGTCAACAGCAAAGTGAAGTCCGTCTTAGTGAATTTACTGCAAGGATCACCTGTTGATCTTACATGTCAGCAGAGCAAAGCAACAATCACAGACTGCTACGATAGCAGAAGTAGTGAAAGAAGCAATGCGATCACAGACCAAGTTAATAGCAGCCACTTTGAAAACAGGAGAATGATGCTCAACAACTGTTTGTCCCAAGAAGAGACAAGGAGGAATTATAGGACTATGCTATCGATGTGGACAGTCAGGACATTTACGGATGGCTTGCAATCAGACTGTCTGGTGTGACAAATGTAAAGTCAATAATCATGCTACAATAGCCTGTCGAAAATCTGGAAATGGAGCCAAGAGCAAGAAAGGAGGCCGCACGAAGACAGCACTAGCCCATCTGGGATTTTTACACCCACAACGGCCAGCCACCAGAGGGAGCCTCAGAGTGGATGTGGAAACCACAGTAGACGCCACCTTAACCAATACTGCAGTCCAGAAAATTCCATCAAATGCTAAAGGCCCTTTATCTAGTCGAGACAGTATTCTTGGTGGAATCCTAGTAGGAAGGTCATCAGCTAGTAAAAAAGGACTCATTGTAATTCCAAGTGTCATTGATTGCAATTTTGAAGGACAAATATGTATCAGGGCTTATACTTTAAATCTACGGATGTTTGTACCCAAAGGAAGTAATATAACTCAAATAATTGCAATCTTTAACAATCAACCACACTGTACCAGTCAAAAATATGAAGAAGACTTTTGGAAAAAATGGCGAGGAACTATAGGATTTGGTTCCATAGGACCAGCAGTTTGTTTTACACTGTCAGTGTTACATAGACCCATACAGACTCTTACCATCACATGTATGGGAAACACAAAGAAAATTACAGTGATGCTTGACACGGAAGCAAATATAACCATTCTAAGTAAGCAGAAATGGCCTGATGAATGGCCAATCCAGACACCACCAGGACAAGTGTTAGGCGTGGGTGGTGCAACTGCTCCTCAACTCAGCGTGCATTCAATAATGTTTTATTTTGCTGAAGGACAAACAGTAGTTTTACGACATATGTGATGCCTTTGCCACGAAATTTAGAAGGATTGATTGGATGAGATGTATTGTCACAAATTGGAGTTGTCATCACAACTGCACCACTTCAGCCTTTTTAGAACAGTCCACTGAAGAGCAGCCTCCAACTCCACCCCTCAAATGGCTCACAGAAAAAACAGTTTGGGTGGATCAGTGGCCAGTGACAACTGAGAGGCTGCAAATTGCACAGCAATTAGAAGCAGAACAACTAGCTGCTGGACATATAAAACCATCAGTTAGCCCACGGAACCCACCCATTTTTGTGATTCCCAAGAAGTCAGGCAAGGGGAGACTGTTGCATGACTTGCGACAAGTCAATTCACAGACGCAAGCAATGGGAACTTTGCAACCAGGTTTACCATCTCCAGTCATGTTGCCACAAAAATGGTGTTTATTAAATATTGATTTGAAAGACTGTTTTTTCACTATTCCACTTTGTTCTCAAGATACTTAATGGTTTGCCTTCACTGTGCCATCTGTGAACAAAGAAGAACCAGCACAGTGATTTGAGTGGGTGGTCCTCCCGCAAGGCATGAAAAGCTTGCCCACGCTTGATCAACTTTATTTCGCTTGGGTCCTGAAAATAGTTTGTCAGTGTTTTCATGATGCCATCATTTATCATTACATGGATGAAATCTTATTTGCATGACAGCAGACATTTAGCAGTCAAAAGCTCAAAGACATTTGCGCCTTATTGGCAAACAAAGGACTGCTTGTAGCTCCTGAGAATTCAGCAAACTGCACCATGGAAGTATTTGGGGTGGAGCATTTCTGACTCTCAGATATATCCACAGAAAACTGTTCTCTCCACAAACATTTCCACTCTGAGAGATGCTCAACAGCTTTTAGGAGATTTGCAATGGGTGCGGACCATTGTGGGAATTACTAATAAAGACCTTCACCCATTGCTGCCTCTTTTGAGAGATCATGATGCTGTTCAATCTTGTCAACTACCTGTTCAACAGTGAGAGTGCCCGTTGATGTTAAGCCGAAAGCTCCAGACAGGTTGGACCTCTCAATGACTTCCAGAAGTACCTTTGTCTCTCTTGACTGTCAATTCAGAAAATAGTCCTTTTGCAGTCATCTGTCAATGACAAAAGAAAAAGGGGGAATGTGACCCAGGATCAGATGCCATTGATGCCATTGACATTGACTGCAAGAAGCAAAGTAAGAAGAAAGAATTCAGATGTGAACCTGAATTTTTCATTTTGGAATGGATTTTTCTGCCCACCTCGCCACCTGTCAGTATTTTAACTCAAACAGAAGCTATCGGAGCTGTCATTCGAAAAGGGCGGAATAGAATTGTTGAGATCTCTGGGACAGAGCCTGCAGACATCAGTATACCTGTCCAGGCAGAAGACCTCACATGGCAGCTTCAACACGCACATCCATTGCAAGAAGCACTGTTAAGAGTATTCGGGTGTGGTTCACTCTGAACAACCAAAAGGATCTCTATGGCTGAAAATCAAGAAAAATCAGTGGATTGAACGGCCAAAGAGTGTGCAACAACCTGTAAAAGGAAGAACTGTATTTACTGATGCTGGAAAAACCTTGCACAAAGCAGTGTGTGTTTGGAAGGAAGGAGATGTCTGGAGATCTCAATATTTCCAAGGACGTGTTGGAGATTCACTTCAGACCTTGGAACTCTCAACAGTGTGTTGGGCCATGTCTACCTGGCATCAAGAACCTTTGAATGTGGTGTCTGATTCTCTTTATGCTGTTGGAGTAGCACAATGAATTGAAGATGCTCTGCTAAGAGAGATGAAAACCGCAAGATTAGGGCAGTTGTTTATGCAGCTCAGAAATTCAGTCAAACTTAGCACAGAACTATATTGTATCATCCACATTCAAAGTCATCCGTGGGATCAAGGTCTAAGAGAGGGAAATGCTCGCTCTGATGCACTTGTGAGCACAGTAAGGCACATGCCTCCTCAAGATCAGTTTGGTCAAGCACGAAACAGTCATGATGTATTCCATCAGAATGCAAGAGATTTGTGAAGACAGTTTGGACTTCCGCATGCTGAGGCACAAGGAATTGTTCATGCCTGCCCACAATGTTGTCATCATGGACCAGGCCTTGGTCTGGGTGTCAACCCCAAAGGTCTCAAAGCATTAGAGATCTGGCAAATGGATGTTACATATATAGCAGAGTTTGGCAGGGTGAAGTATTTATATGTATCTGTAGACACATGTTCAAAAATGGTGTGGGCCACTGCTCAAGCAGGTAAAAAAGGAAAGCATGTATGTAAGCACCTCACTGCCTGTTTCACTGTTATAGGCGTTCCAGAAACTATAAAGACAGACAATGGTCCTGCTTATATCAGTGAAACTGTCAAGGTGGCGATGGGGTGTGAAACAAATCACTGGTATACCACACTCTCCTACTGGTCAAGCTGTCATTGAGTGCACCCATCAGGTCCTGAAAAGCTATTTGCTGAAGCAGAAAGGAGAAGAAAAAGATCCTCACCAGAGACTGAACAAAGTCTTGTTCACAATGAACTTTCTATGTCTAATAGAAGGACGTGAAGAACTCCCTGTTATTCATCACTGTACTGTAAAAAGTGGATGGCCACGAAGTATTCCTGATTTGGTTGTAACCTACCAGAACCCTAAGATGGGGATCTGGGAAGGTCCTGCACCAGTTCTTTTTAATAGCTGTGGATAATGTGTGTCTCCACAGGTAAAAGCCCATTGTGGGTGCCCAGCAGATTTACATGACCTGCTTGGCTGAAGCCGAAACCAGACAACAGTGGAGAAGAAGACTGTGTCTCGCTGAATCAGTTGCATGACTGATCAACTTGTTGCAGTACCAAAAATTGTCTCCTGAAAACATAGCAAAATGAATGTTTAACAAGGAGTCATTTGGAAGGAGAGCATTAACAGCAGAATTAAGAGAGTGTTGTCTGTTAGAGTCTAGGGCATTTCTTTAGTTGCCCTGGAGAGTCAAGAGACTTGGGCAGGGGGGTCTGGGACCCCAGCCCAGAGCTCAGAGAGACACTAGCTTTGATTTCATTCCATGGGAGAGGCTTCTTGCACTGCAAGAGGGTTTACAGGCCACAAAAGTGTGAAAAATAGAAGTTTAGTATATCACAGAGTGAAAAAACAGTGGGTTTGGGATTTTTGGCATTGCAGTGAATGGGGCAAGATGGAGATTCTGGGGCATTGTCTCCTTCTTCTTCCTTCTTGTTCCCTCACTCCATTTCTGCAGTAACGTTGGCACAAAGTAGTTAGTGAAGACTGGGTCAGAGTAAAAACCTTTTTAGTAATAGTGATAGACATTAGTAAGAAATAGTAAATAGAGAATACGTAGCAATTAGTATAAAAGATAAGGACAGCTCAGAGACAGGAGGAGTCACCAGATGTCCGAGCCGCGGCAAACATCTTGCTGGACACTGAAAAAATTGTGAGATAAGAAACAATAAATACGAAGCATGCAACCTTGAAGACTCCGGCTCTTTCATCTGTTTGGCTCAGAGCTTTGCAGAGGGCAAAAAAGACGCTAAAACCACCTGAATACCGGGGAATTTCAACTCCCACAAAAAGAGCCCCCGACAGTTGTCCTTTAGGTTGTAGTCACTGTTGCTGTGTAGTAACTTTAATTCTGCACTGTGGTCGCTGTTGGAATACCTTTCAAAGACATAGCACATCACTTCTTTTGATCTCATTGTATTTGTTTTGATTATCATGAAGTTTTTAGTCAGGAGACATTTGAGCAACATTGTAGAGATTATATAGGGCTTGGTGGCCAGCAGAATTTGAGAAATTGTATGCCAGAAAATAGAGATCATTCTAGCTTATTTAAAATGGGAACTTGACAAAGCTTGTGCTATTGTAGAAGCAAGCTTGCGCACTTCATTTTGGGATGGTCATGTGTCTATTGTGGTGCAGAACAAGTTGCAACCTCCACCAACCAGATGTGCTTCAGAACATGTGGGTTACATGAGCAAATGAGACAGGCCAAAGTTCTTTCTGTTTATCCATGACTTTTGCAAGAAACCCTTTTAGAACTTGTCTGATAGGGATTTCTGGGATAAATGTGTCAGAGTTCAGAAATTATAGTACAGGCAATTGTAAAAAAGAGATGCTTGTTGTATGGCTGAATTGATTTCTAAATTAACAAAACCATTGCCACGAGACCCACAAGAATTAGACCTTTTAGGGTCTCAACCCATTGGCAATTCATCAAAAAATTGTTCACAAACAGGTTTTGGATTTGGCAGGTCTACATTTGCAGGTGTTCAATTTGGTAAGTCACATAAATGGCCAGGATGGACAAATGTGACTTCCACGTCACCGTGGTACACATTCAAAGGCACAAATAGCTATTGTGGAAGTAACACTACCTCCAAATTACCTCAGGGTTTTGGATGCCTTGGAATGGAAACTATCAAAAGTCAGAAGAGTCTTTGGAACAATGGCACTTCCAAGGCTCTTCCCTCAAATGTGTTTTTAATTTGTGGAGACTGCGCTTGGCAGGGAATTCCCTCAAATGTGTTTGGAGGTCCACATTACTTGGGGAAACTAACACTGTTAGCCCCTTCTATGAGACAATGGCTTAACATGACCATGGCCTATCATGTGCAAAGGAAGAAGAAATTATTAGGATTAGCACCAAAATGTAATGATAAAGGCAATTTGATGAGTGTTACAGCTAGAACCCTATTAGCCATATTTACACCAGGTGCAGCTACTGGAAATGCTTTGAAGAATTTAACACGCTTAGCTTGTTGGGCTGAAAAGCAAGCAAATACAACTACCATGGTGATAGAACAACTGTTAATGGATCAAAATAGCTTAAAGCATGCAATTTTACAAAATAGAGCTGCTACTGATTTTTTGTTGTTGGCACAGGGACATGGATGTGAGGATTTTGAAGAAATGTGCTGTATGAATTTGAGTGATCACAGTGAATCCATTCATAAGAAATTGCAGTATTTACGACAGCACATTCAGAGTATCCAACAAGAACAAGGCCTGTTAGATAGCTGGTTGACCAATTGGTTTGGCCGAAAGAAGTAATTAAAGAAGGCCTACAATTTTGTGGATATTTGCTAGTATTTGTTCTTGTTGGATGCCTGGTACTATCTTGTGTGAAGAAGGGTTTAGAGAACGTAGTGAATCAAGCGTGGATTGTTCTGCCTGGCACTATCTTGTGTGAAGAAAGGTTTAGAGAAGGTAGCGAATCAAGCATGGATTGTTCAAAAAGAAAAAGGGGGAATTGTAGAAGAGTTTTTAGAAGAGCAAGGCCACAATCTTGTGATAGGAGGTTTGAACAATGGAAAAGTATGAGACCTTGTACTGTTCCTGTGCTGTTCCTGCACTGCCTGAATTAGCAAGAAAAGAGCAAATGTAACAACTTGTTGGTCCTTCTCATGGATGCTGAGGACATGTAACAACTTGTTGGTCCTTCTCATGGATGCTGAAGACAGAAATACTGATCGCAAGACAGAACAAACTGACCATGCAGCCAAAAGACGTGGACTAATGGACAATCATTTGAAGTGTGTGAACATGAGCTTTTAACCTATCAGCTATTGTTTAGCAGTACTTGCTTTAGCCTTTAACCACATAAATACAGGCTTTTTAGAATAATAGAGATCAAACCTAATCATATTGATGTCCGTTTGATACTCGGCTCCTTTCTTGTGACCGTGGGGGATCTTTCGAAAATTGGAAGCAGCATCTAGCAAAGGCCACTTTGTTAGTTAACACCTGCCAGAGATTCCACCAGCCAAGCAGGCCCTGCCCAATCTGCATACAGTAGATTGAGACAAAGTCCTAGTAGTACATGTGAGAAGATTGTTCGGGAAGACAGTTTGGATCAAATCTGCATTGAGTACAGATGAACCCATCCATGGGTCTGTCTTTGCTCAGGGACCAGGTTGCACATGGTGTATAATGCAGAAAGATCAGACAACATGATATGTACCTCAGGGAGATCTGATTATTAGGTGAGAACTATGTGTAAATATCACTGTTTGCTGAAATTGCCATTGTCTGTATATAGCTGTATACTGTATATATAAATAAATAAAGTATGTATGTATGTTTGTATGTATGTATAAATGTATATATTTGCAGAGTTAGAATATATATTCATTTTAGTAGTAAGCTGATGGTATGGGGAAAAGGGCTGGAATGCCCTGAGGTGACTTTATAATGCTTGTATCCCCAATAATCTGTTCTGTTTATGTTGGATATTAAGTTCTGCACCTTTAAGACTGGTTCCGAGCATGAAGGGGGGAAAAGGAAGCATGGAATTTGTTATCAGAAACTGCACTTGCTCCCCTGCATCCTTCACACAGACTGTGTTTGTTTACAGCACAGATAGACAGCCAGAGAGAGCTCTCCTTTGATTTTAGAGAGATTTTTTTAGCTAGCTGAGGCAGAGAAGTTACCTGGACTGTGACTTTTTCTTGGAACTGTTCAAACCTGCGCTGGACTGAAAAACCCAGAAAAGCACTGGGAGTTTACACCTGTGGCCCACTCGGGCTAGGACACAAGAGGATACTCCAGTGCCAGAAGGACTTATAAGAGACTGAGTGAGCCAAGCTACACCTCATGCAAGGACTTCCTGAACTTGCCATCTCTACGGCAAGAGGTTTTATTGTTTACTATTATGCATTTTTAATGTTAGTGAATGCTTTGCTTGTTAAATAAACAGCTTTTTCCCCCTTTTGTCCAAGGAAGTCCTTTCCCAAACCAGTTGGGGAAGGTGCCGTTTGAATCTGCTTTCTAGAGGAACCCTTTTGGAGGTTTTCTCCCAAATTTGCCCTAAACCAGGACATATATATACTTTTATTTTAATTTTAAAGATTTTTTTAAATGATAAAACTAGGAACTCGTGATTTTCCTTCCATGTACTCCTATTTTCTCAGAAAGAAATGATTGGCTACATTAAGAAAGTATTGGGAAATCTACTTCCTTTTGTGGTCTTTTTAATGTGAAAAAGGTTAGAATAATGCTACTTGGGGAACTGCAGAATCTGCATGGGTCCAGAGGTATTAAGAAATAACCATTTTCCTTTTGTTTTTTGCAGAGCACCATAACAAATGCTGGGAAAGGTAAAAAGGTAGTATAAAATATTGTAATATCATGGTGGCTCTTTTACATACGTCTATAACAAGGAAGTAATTCTGTACTAGAAAACTGTCAAAGACTGAAAAATTATTAAATTTGGAAACCAAGCAACCCTCCTAGTAAACTGGGTTAATGGGCAAAGTTTCCTACATGAATAGTGTAAACTACTTAGGGGGTAGATTCTGATTTCTTATGGGAATTTACTATTATAGTGTCATTTTAGTTCCATTTGAATAACTACAAAAGGACACTGCAAAATATGAGTGATTTTCAGCAATTAAATCAGTTCTGATTTTTAAAAATCTTAGGATATTGACATTTACTAGTCTTTTCCATTAAGTTTGCCAAAAATAAGATGAACTCTTAAATCTGTCCCAAAATCATAAAACAGTGCCTGTTACAGGTTTTGTAAGGTATGACTCTACTCAATTTTGCCTTGCAAGTGTATGGTGGGAAAGATTTCTTTTTCAGAAACATCTGTCTTAGGCCTCTATCTGTAGAGTTCATAACTTGACTGAGACAAAGAAAAGAATAAAAAAAACTAAATAAAGATCAGACAGGAGAAAGGAATGAAACATAAATTTGTAGACATTTCTATAACTGTTGAACAGTACCAGGTTTTAGTACAGCATGAAAGGAATTTTTAAAAAGGAATCTTAGATCCACAAATTGGCAAATGTAATTTATTATTGTTTTAATTAGGTAAATACATTACATACTATGCATAATCTAACAGATCCCCTTTTAGAATCTCTAGTATTTGTTTTGCAACTACTTTGTCTATGATTTCTTTGTCTTGTCATGTCTTGTCACAGATTAAGCAAAATCTCTTTAAGGAAGATATATGTTTTTCATAATTGTGGAAAATGAATAAAGAGTAATTCAAAACTCCAAAAATCTAGAAGTCTTCATCATACCTGAAAGTTAGTTATAAAAGGTGAGCTCATATTTCATCTTTAGATTTCAGGTAACTGTTGAAACCACTTACTGCTTTGGGTCTGCACTAGCATGTCCTGTGATTTGCACAGAAACATGAAAAATTGCTGAAGTTCTGCATTGACAGTGGTGCTTAGTGAAAAGATGGTAAGAGGAATACTACTACTCAGTTTTGAGCCAAACTTAGATGAGGTCAGTATTTTGATAGCTTAAAATACATAGAATATGGCTTATGGAATGTACCCATTGCATGCAAATAACATGAAGATGTTGGTTAACCCATTGTTGGTTTATGTAATTGTATCAGCCATTCCACAATATGTACAGTAAGAAATTTGAAAAACTCAGTCCTCTAACTCACTTGGTTAATTATGTGATCTCTTTTTTAAAAAGGATCTTTAGTCGTAGTACCCACTTTATACCCTCAAAATATCCCCGAGGAACATGAAGGAAAAACAACATGATACAAAATAATACAAAATTATAAAAATTATACTCCCAGCTTTTAAGTCTAGGAAAAGTAAATGTATTACTAGTTAAAATAAAAAGAACAAAACATGTATTTGAAAATATGGAATAGATGATTGTACAGATGTGATTTCTTAGATCTGACTATCATGTTCCACTACGGGAAATTACAAGGAGTTCTTCTAAAATAGATGATCTAGAATGAAATTAAGTCAGCTAAGACAACCTTGCATCTGAGAATTGTTTACTGCTAATGAAAAAAAAAAAAAAATTAGAAAAAAAGGATAGGAAAAAAAAAAAAAAAAAAAAAAAAAAAGAGCTGCCCCACTAAAGGGGTCTAGAAAAGACAGAAAAGGAGGAAGAAAAATGGAAAAGGAATTTGGGGGGGGGGCAGGGGGGGGAGGCTGGCAGAGAGAGGAGAAAGAGAGAAAAAGTGGGCATTACCACCAGTGGATCAGGGAGTGCTTTGATGTCCACATGACAGGACATCAACAACATTCTGTCTTGGTGTGTGCACTCTGCCTATGGGGGAGCCTGTGCTCTCAGAGGAGTATGGCTCCACAGGCACAGCTACTGCAGGGATGGGTGGCCAGACATGTAGTGAGTCAGGGGGTGCTTGGGCAGGAGGTCAAGAGCAGCGTTGTGGCAAGGATCACAGCAGTGGGCTGGATCAGAGGCAGGTGGTGTTGGACACAGGTGGCTCAGGCAGGGACGCAGGGATGAAGTGGCAGGGAGGCAGTCAGGGACACAAGGAGGCAGGATATGTGGTGGCTGGGAAAGGTGAAGTGGTAGGCAGCATACAGGCTACACACAAGGCTCAGAGGTCAGCTGGTGTCCTGCCAAGTACCGAGATGGAAGAAAAGCGAGTATGTTAGCGTAAGCAAGCACCAGCTGGGGCAGGAGAGTCAAAAGGCAAGTTGGAGCCAGGTAAAAAGACCAAAGGCAGGCTAAGGCCAGGGCAAAGAAGCCCCTCAGCAGGCTGGAGCAAAAACATAAGACCCAAAAGGCCCCCAGACCCCAAAAGCCCAAAAGACAAGACTCAAAAAAGCTCATGTCACCAAGCTGTAAAAAACCAAGTCTCTGAACCAAGAGCTTTTGACACAGTTAATATTTGTGTCCCCTGGCTGCTCCCAAAATCTTCCCTGCTGACAGGAGACCATTGGCCCAGTCCGACCTTCCACTGCAGTCCATTAGTGGAGACCTTTCATCATTTGACTGGAGAAGCTGCTCTGGAGGGTACAGTGTCTTTGGTGTTCCCCTGCTGACTGCCTGTCCCCCATGTGAGACATGTAATTGTTGTCAGGCAAAATCCCCCCAGAGACAAGTCCATCGTCTTCTAGCTGCCTCCTGCAAATGGCATGTGTGCACCCCCTACCCTCACAGGCCTCTGACAATCAGTGTCGAGACAAATCAGATTAGCTCCTCACACTGACCTTTACTGACAACATGGAAGGAAGCTCTGATTTTTATCTGTGAAACATAGGTGAGATCAAGAATTAGTGTTATTAGCAAATTGATGTGAAACTAGCTCAAGTTTTGATTTTCTTCTGTGAAAAATTTGAGAGGTATCACTGATGACGGAGACAGAAATGTGACAAGAATGCACTGAGATCATGCAGCAATAGCCAAAGCTTATTGTTGAGCATCCTATTTTATAGGGGCTTCAAATTTCCTGTGCTTACAAACATGATTGTCTTAAGGTCTTAACTCTGCCCAGTTCACTCGCCAATTATATGGGTACGTCTATGGTTCAAAGGGATTGGCTGGGGTCCCCTGTTTAAGTTTGAATCTGACCTATCAGTAACATGCCTGTGAATTTGTTTACTTCTGTCTTCTAACCAGCTAGGCTGGTTCAGTTGGTGTCTGTTAAGTCAAATTATCTGTGCAGCTATAGACCAGCTATAGCTGTCACATTTTCCCCTTTTCTGTTTAAAAAATGCAAAGTGTTCTTTGTCACCTTCTGTGGAGCTCCTTTCAGATAGGATGACAAAGACAGTAAGATGATACAGATGATTCCTCCCAGCTTGATAAGCCCAGCCCCTCTCAGTCAGTGATGTATCCTATATACCACTGAAGTTGTAACATTCATTCCAATGAGCTGTCAGGCAGGATTACCAACAATACAAGTTCTTAAAATGGTATGCCAAAGTCTCATTACTTAGAAACAACAAACTTAGAACTTAACTCTACAAACAGGAAACATTTCAACCTTGGAATCGTGGGAAAACCAGCCAACACAGAAAACAATCTGTCTTAGGTTAGGTCTATGATTAATCTCTTTAAACAGAAAAAAATGTTTAGTTGTCATCTCTTTAAATATATAAAATCCTTCTAATAGTGGTTAGTGATTTAGAGTATAGGTAGCACTAGGCATTCCCACTTTTTCTGTTTTAAAAAAATAAGTTTTAAAGTGCTGTGTGCAGGCTCTAGGATGGCCTGTCTTATTACCGAATGGGGAATACCGGTGTGGTGTAACACACCCATAGCTGTAGGAATAATTTTGTGTTTAGTGAGGTATACAACTGTTTTTGAAAGTACCATTTATCAAACCAATTCAAAAATATTAAAGGAAACATCTCCTTGTTTTGGTTAGGTTTTACAGGTCATATCCTGGCATATGATCAAAAGCGTCACGTCTTTGTATTAGTAATGTCCTTATAATATGTGATTTTCAAGGGGGTTTTTGGAAGTTAGAAGAGTTGATATTGATTCAACATTGTGGGAATACACAAGACAGAGAGTAAAACAGACTTAACCATGGCTGGTTTGATAACCAAGATGCCATGGAAGGAACAAACAGAGCTTTGAAGATTACAGGTTATGGGATTAAACCTGCCTTACGGGAAGAGAAGAGATTCAATCAACCCTCTGCAAGCAAAACACATTGTGAATGTATGAGTTGTCTGTATGATCTTTTAACCTGATGATTGTAGTGGAAAATTATTAACCTTCTTGAAATGTTATATAAGCTTTCAGAAAACCTGAGTAAAATCGAATTCTGATCACTGAATCAGTCTTCCTGTCTCTCTATCAATCATCAATAATTGGTGCTCTGTGTGAATGGAGAATGACCATCTAGCTGAGAGCAATTGATGATGCCTCTGGAACTGAGTCCACAATCGCCTGTACGCTGCAATGTGACAGGTGAGCCAGGGGAACAGGGACAGGGAATGTTCGATGAGAGAGATGTCTATGAAACCATGCTACGCCTCCTGAGCAAGCAGTGATCCCCCATCCTTAAACGGGATCTTAAGTTGGTCCTATGATAGGTGTCATGCATGTTCCCCAATATTACCCCTTCTTCTATTTTTACTTTCCACTACTGGGACACGGTCACTGTAAAACTCTATGACCTGGCTACACTGCCTGGCCATGAGCCAGAGCTATGTTTGCTCCCTGCTGGGAGGGCAGTCATGGACGCAATTAAAAAAGAGTGGAGGAGTGAGGCAACCTGTGAGGCTACCACGGAGATGGCCCCCATGGCCGTGCTAAACCAAGATCTTCCCAGGTCCTGCTCCCTGTCCCCCATCCACATCCCCATCCCCCACAAATGCCAGGGATAGAGCGCAGTCGCCACCTACAGCCATACTGCTATCCCACCAGCAACCCCAGAGCTGCCGAATGCTAATTGCTTATGCAGACTCTGACTCTAGCAGTGATGATGAGCCGTTTGACCCCAGCCCCAAAAAAGATCAGGACTTATTCCCTTCAAATATGCATAACAATTAATTATAGATAAAAAAGAAAGCCCTTAAGGACAGAGACTTTGATGCTGCAGCAGAAATTTTTGTAGCCCCCATATGACTAGGCCCAAGGAGGGGGAATCCACAATGGGAGTCCTAGAACCACTCAGAAATTAAGGAACTGCGCTGTACTGCAGCAGAATATGGTCTGGGGTCCCCTTTCTTCAGTAATTTATTAAAAGCAACTTTTGCTATTCACCTCATGACTCCTCATGGCGTTAAATTCTTGGCAAATCATTTGCTCACCCCAATGCAATATGCAATATTCATGGCACAATGGAAAAGAAGACTGGAGAACTTAATAATAACATATGCAGGGCACGTAAACCAAGCCCTGGTTGCCTTAACTATTGACCACTTAGTAGGGGAGGGGATGCATACCGATCTTAATGGCCAGGCTGCCTTACTGAGAAAAGCCCTGGAAGGGATCACGGAGGCAGCTTTTTCTGCATTTCTTAAAGTGTCTGATGCCAAAAACCCACAAAGATCCTTCATAAATGTTAAACAGGCTCCCCAAGAACCCTATATGCAGTTTGTGGACAGATTAAAACAAACACTGGAAAGACAGATTGATAATGGACAAGGGAAATCGTGCTCCTCAAACTGGCTGTAGAAAATGCTAACGATGACTGTAAATGCCTCTCGAAAACCCTTAGCCCACACTGCTTCAAATGACTGAAGCTTGCAACCACCTGGGGACATTGCAGCACACTACAGCAGTAACATACCAAGCCGTTGGCCAAGGCATAGCTGATGCTTTTGCCACTTTGAAAATAATACCCGGAAAGCAGTCAGTTTGTTTTGGCTGTGAGTGGCCCGGGCATGTTAAAAAAGACTGCCGAAAGGTGCAAAAACCAAAGACACAGAGTGTATGCCCTCACTGCCAGAAAGGTCCTCACTTTGCTAATTCCTGTCACTCTGAATTTCACAAAAATGGCCAGCCTTTGCAAGGAAGCTCATCTTGCAGCGCAGGATGGCAACGCATGAAGACCCAAGTCCCACAGCCTACTCAGCGGCAGCTGCAAGAGCCAACCTTCAGCTTCCAGACAGCCCTGCCCTCACCACCTGGTCAATCATAGACCTACGTGCAGCCACTCCAGGAAGCGCAGGATTGGATGTATCAACCAGTAACACAGTAATGTTGACTGATAGCTCAGTATGTTGTCTCCCCACAGGGATTTGTGGACCTTTACCACTGGGTTACCATGCTTTGCTTTTAGGTAGATCTTCTACCTCAGTAACAGGAGTGTTTGTTTAACTGGGAGTTATTGACTCTGACATGGTTGGGGAAATAAAAATCATGGCTTGGACTCCACAGCCTCCCTGTGTGGTCCTGGCAGGCAGCAAAATTGCTCAGCTTGTACTTTTCTCGGCAGCCCCCTTATCTGCACCCCCAGTAGCTACACAGAGGGGAGGCGGGTTTGGTTCAACAGGGGTGCCACAAATTTTCTGGACGCAATGCATCACTTCTCAGTGTCCCACATGCCAATGCAAATTGTCTCTGAAAGGCAAGGAGTTAATTCTAACCCAGCTCATTGATACCAGGTGAAGATACTAGTCTTATCTACTGATGTCAATGGCCTAATGATTGGCCATTAATGCCTGTCCCCCAGGTCCTTTCAGGGGTGGGCGGTAACAGTCAAAGCTATCAGAGCCAACACCTGGTGCAAATTACAGTGCCTGAGGGAAGGGTAGCTACTGTCAGGCCTTTTGTGCTGTCTGAGCCACTGATTTTGTGGGGGAGAGATGTTCTATCTCAGTCGGGAATTTTCATGCAGTCGAATTTTGTATAAGGGTCATTGGGGCACATGACACCCCCAAACTGACTTGGAAAACCTCTGATACATTTTAGGTAGACCAATGGCCCATGTCCTTAGAAAAACTGCGCGTATTACAACAACTTGTACAAGAACAGCTGAAAAAAGGACGTATAATACCATCTAATAGCCCTTGGAATTCACCTGTGTTTGTAATTAAAAAGCAGTCTGGAGGGTGGAGGCTGTTGCATGACTTGAGGAAAATAAACAAGGCAATTGAGGGAATGGGACCCCTATAACGGGGGCTTTCTTCCCCTTCCATGATCCCTATAACTGGGGGATCCCTATAACTGGGGGATGCATAATTGGCATCTAACAGTAATTGATTTAAAGGAGTTTTTTTATATATATATATATTCCACTGCATCCAGACGATGTGCCCAAATTTAACTTTTCTGTGCTGAGCATTAATATGCAAGCACCACTAAGACACTATCATTGGTTAGTATTGCCTCAAGGAATGCGAGACAGTGCTACCACATGCCTGTGGTATGTGGCAAAAACTCTGAGTCCGGTCTGGGAAAGAATGCCCGATGTTCTGTT
Organism: Hirundo rustica; assembly: GCF_015227805.2. Lineage (NCBI taxonomy): Eukaryota > Metazoa > Chordata > Aves > Passeriformes > Hirundinidae > Hirundo > Hirundo rustica. Next base: position 98,687,528 of record NC_053450.1, read on the forward strand.
GTATCATTACATGGATGATATCCTTATCTCTGCAGAAACTATGGTTCAAGAGGAAGAAGCAGTGCAGACTGTCTGCCAGGCTGTTACATCAGTGGGCCTGACCATTGCTTCTGAAAAGGTTTAAAAGACCTCTCCCTGGAAATATTTGGGCTGGTGAATAGGCATGCATCCTATTTTGGCACAACTCTTGCAAATTTCAACTGAAATCAGAACTTTACATGATACACAGAAATTGCTGGAAGCAAGAATTAGGGTTTGTCCCTTGCTTGGGATTTCAAATGCAGATTTGGAGCCATTGTTTGCCCTCCTGAGGGGAGAGCCTGACCTTTTGTCACCTAGATATTTAACAAAGAAGCGCAGATTGGGCTTCAGAAAGTGGCAGATGCTATCTCTCAGAGGCAATCAGCTCGGTGGGCTCAAGAACTGCCACTGTGGCTAATCATTTTAAACCCCAGCAGGCAACTTCATGCCTTAATATTTCAGTGGGACTCACAAAAGCAGACCCTCTGTTAATTATCAAATGGGTCTTTTTGCCCAAGACTACTTCCATGCAAGATGAACTTATGGCCATGTTGATTGTCAAAGCTCATCAAAGACTGACCTCCTTGGCTGGGAAAGATTTTGATCTCACGATGTCTTATTTGAATTGGTTGCTAGAGATGCCTGAAAAATTGCAAATTGCTTTAGCATATTACCCAGGGCAGATATCTATCCATCCACCTAAACACAAATGCTTAAGCTCTTCTTTTAATTTACTCCCTGTGAAAAACGCCAATCACTTGTTTTTAAAAATTTAAAAGTTTAATAGTAAATAAGATGGTTATAAAAGTAGAATTAGAGTAAAAAACCTGAACAATTAGGGTTAGGACAATATGAGACAATAAAAACAAAGTTACAGACGTCTGGGTGCCTCCCAGAGCAAAAAAGCTCCGAAGAAGGACCCCCGTTAACAAAGGATTATCTCTTAAAAGCAATAGCCTGTTGAATATTCATACATTTCATACATGATGCATAAATTCCATTCAAACAAAGAATTGTCTCTGGTTAGTATCACTTTTTTTCCTTTAATCTCTATGGTGTCTTGAGGGCTGAGCAAGGCAGGAGAAGTTGGTCTCTTCTGATAAGGAAGTAGGAAATTCTTTTTCTCTGAAAGATTTATGTTTTTCTGTGGTTGGTATATAAAAACTACATTTTAACTACAAAACTACATTTACCATACTATCAAAATATTAATACAACATTAACAATCAATACAACATAACACGTATAGTAAATATCTTGCATAGAGCCATATAATATGCACTTTTCACACTACCCAAGCCAAAGAGAAGGGAGACTCCTTTGTGAGCTAAGACAATATTCACAGATGGTTCTTGAAATCCCATAAATCAGTGTTTGTATGTAAGGATTCTGAAACTGGAACCTGGCAATCTGATATTGCTGTTGTTGAAGGGTCTCCACAAATCGTAGAATGAGCTGCTGTGGTCAGAGTGCTGCAAAAATTCAACACATCTTTTAATCTGGTTACTGATTCCGCATATGTTTCAGGTATTGTGCATAGAGCAGAGAATTCTGTCTTGAAAAATGTTAGAAGTTTTTCTGGGTTGAAACTGCTGATTACTTTGTTAGACAAAAGGATGGCTCCTTACTTTGTGATGCATATTACCTCACATTCCAATCTAGCAGGCTTTCTGACTGAAGGTAACCCCAAGGCAGACTTGTTAATCTTATCAGTGCAGCATGTCTTGCCTAAGAAAATAACACAAACTAGGCTGAGCCACTCCTTTTTTCACCAGAACGCTGGGGCTTTTGTGAGACTTTTTGAATTAACTCCAGCACAAGCTTCTAACATCATTACTACATGTCCTGATTGTAAGTGTTGCTCCCTTCCTAATGTGAACACAGGAGTCAACCCGAGAGGTTTACAGAGCCTACAAATTTGGTAAACAGATGTAACACACTTTCTTGAATTCGGCTACTTGAAATTTGTGCGTGCTTCTATTGATACATATTTGGGTGCTCTGTTTGCCTCAGCTCATGTGGGAGAGACAGCAAAGGATGCTTGCTGACATTTCGACATTTCGCTGCTGCCTTTGCCACATTAGGAATTCCACAACAGATTAAGACAGACAATGGACCTGCATACATTTCCCATAGAGTTGCAGATTTTTTCTCCTTATGTGGTATCACCCACAAAAAAGGCATACCACACTCACCCACAGGGCAGTCCATTATGGAGCGTGCCCATGGCTCCCTCAAACATCTTCTGGTACCACAGAAGGGGGGAGCTGAGACACACCAGCTGAAAGGCTATGCAAAGCCCTGTATGTTTTTAATTTCTTGAACTGTTTAATGACAAACTTGAATCCCCTTATGACTAGGCATTTTGCATCATCCACTGTAGCAGGATTTTTGGAGACAGACACAGAGAGGCCTGACAATGCTGGGAAAATTCTGTTGTTTTAGCACTGTCAAGGACGATGAGCCTGAGAACCAGGACACTGAGCCTGAGAACCAGCTTTTTCCCTCAACAAAGTGTAAACAGGTAACTACAAAGGAATGCTTATGCAGATAACACTAGCCAATAGTGAGTAGTAAAATGCCATGTGAACAGCTTATGCACAAGAATGATATATGTAAAAAAGAACCCTGTGTACCCTCAATAAACTGAGCATTCACCACTACTTCTGTGAAGAAGGTGTTTGACTCTGGCTGTTCCCTGTGTTTTTGTTTCCATTTTGTTTTTTTTTTTTTCTTTTCAAAAATCACCTTCAATCCACATCACTTTCCTGCAAGGAAAAACCACCAGTACTAATCCGTGACTCAGAATCTGTTAAATCCGTGACCCTTACCCTTTGATCACTTGGGGGAGGGGCTTTGCTTGTATCTCCTCAGAATGAGGACCTCACTGGATTCCTGCAAAGAATGTAAAGCCATTCTAAGAACCCCTACCAGCAGCTGATGCCACCAAGCCCACAGGAGAGGAGGAAGAGGAGGAACCCCAGCCAGACTACAGCTGATGACATTTTTTGTCCTACCTGTAAAGGAAACTGTGAACTTTGGGTTTTATGTCAGTATAAAGGGTATGAAAATTGGTGATATCACAGAGCCCTTTTGGCAAAAGTGTAGTGTAAATAAGGTATAAAGTCATTGAATTTTTAATTATAACAAGCCACAAGAAAAGGATAGTCCACACCTCCCTATTCTCAGGAGGGAAGTTTTGAGGAAATCCGAAAATAGCCATATTTGCAAAGTGGAGTGCAGACAAAACAACTGAGTGTCTTCTATTTGGCTGGTCCTTGAACAATCTTAAGAAAGGACAAAAAGGGGATAAGATAAAAGGGGTTCCTTTTTTCTCACCAAAAATTTGATCACCAAATGAGTCTTCCTGACTCTCTATCAATCGTCAATACAACATAATCTTTGTTATTTGCATAGGTGGTGAGCACAATGCTGGCTTAATTCAATATGGACAATAATATCTGGTAGAAAAAATCACAGATCTTGGTTTCAGTCTACTTCACCTGATGGTACCTCATTAGACAAGTGAATACAAAGCATTCCTTTTGGTTTGGGTTTTTGTTTCCTTTTAAATGCTGTAGTACTTAAGCTTCATTTTGTAAGAGTCAGTATTGGGTAATAGCTATAGATTAAAAATAAATTTTAGAGCTATAAAACAGATTGAGAAAAGAGATTATAATTGTTATAAACCTGAAAATAAATTATTATCAAGGTTTTGCAAGTTATCCTCTGCTCCTGTACCTCAGACAACACACTTCAGCTTCACCAACTGTTTATAATATACCAGTAAGCTGACAATAATCCTGAGAACTATGTTCCACCAAGAAGCCAGCTTGTTATACATAGAGCAATGGCATAAACTATCTGACATCCTGTCATAGGTTAGTACAGTTTGGCTTTTTAGTTATAAAAGAATGTAGAATAATTCTCCAGGTAGGACCTGGGAATTGCTTTGGAAGAGACAGAGACCTATCAGAGAGTTAGTTGGAATATTTGTAGAAATTGCTTCCTCCTGCTGTTGAGGACTCCAGGACGGTGTAGATAAATGTAGACAAGAGATCTCTGAAGTTAGGTTTTAGAAGATGAGGTTTATTGTAAGGGATGTGAGGCCTTGCTCTGAGCTGCCAGGCTGCAGCTTCTGGCAAGGCCTAGGAAGGTGGGGGAAGGGAGACGTAGGGAGAGGAAATTCCAAGAGAGGAAAGTCCTCGGGAAAGGGTGCAAGCAAAGAGCAAAGAGCGCATCCAGCCCCCTTAGGACCCCTTATCAGGGGTCTTCAAGGTGGGCTGGAACAGGGCTTGGGCCAATGGGGTTACAGATACCTGATACTTCGGGGGAGGGTTACAGGTGTGGGATGAACCATACATTGAGGTGAGACAGAACATTCCATTTGACCTGGGTCTGGCTGCAGGTAACCTTCAGATGGTCACATAACTATTTTCCCAGACATCCAGTATCTAATACATCTCAAACATCAAAACTTACTTTCAATTCTATCTCACCTACAGGTTTCTCATTCTCAGAATATAGGCAATCATATTTATAGGGTTTTTTGGCTTCCTCCTCCCCAACAAATATTGGCATCTATTCTGAGCACTGAAATTGTTAGCTGTGACTTTGGGAAGTACCATATAAAACCCCATGAATTTCCTGTAGGTGAGTCATTTTTCTTCTTCCTTTGGCCTGAGAGAGACAGGTAACATCGACTTGGGCCTGCTGCTCCCCCTTTTGGGGACGGAGCTGGTCTGAGGCCTGGCTAGATTCCATCGGCTCCCAGGTGAAAGGCAGGGGAAAGGAGAGGTTGCTGTTTTGCAACAGCTACTTTCTTCAGACTTCTCTGGAGCAGGGAGAAATCTCTGCTAGGCCCCTGATAAGAGCTATAGGCACCATTTGGGCTGAAGGCACCCCAATTTACACCGAGGGCTGGGCTGAGAAAGCATTTATGATCCTGCCTGGTTTTTGTGATTCCGGACTGCCTGAATACTCCAATCTCTGATGTTTCTGTGAGTTCTTCCTCCCTCATCAGCTCGGCATTGAACATCTAACACCACGAGCTACAGAGGGAGAGACAAAGACTCCAAGCAGATTTAACTCTTTCTTAGTAACATGAAGCTTCCAGAGCTTAGCCTTTCTCTGAGAGAGTAAGGAAAGACAGAGTGAACATAAAGAACAACAGGATGAAGTCAGTAGAGCAAGAGTGAAAAGACTACTGGGACAGAGAGTTGAAAAGTTGGCTGTTTTATTCTTACTTGAGCCATAGAAATGAACTCTATATTTAGATCATTCCTTTAAATCATAGGAAAAATATGCATTTGGGGAGATGATTGTTTTAATTTGTGTGTAGATTTGAGCAAAAGTGTTTGTAATGAACTAAGTAATATCCTATAAGATGCTTGAACAGAGATAAAAATAAGAAGCCCCCTGCTCCAGTGAAGAAGTGAGAAGATATCTCTGTACCTTGAGGTGAAGAATCCTTTGCTTTAGAGTTATTCATTTTTAAAAAGTGACACCCCAGTATGCAAAAGTCTAAGACCCATGACCCATAAGCAGCTTAGGAAACTGCTCCTGGGAGGGTCACAAAAGCAAGTTTCTCCAGGCGGTTGTTTTTGTGACAGTTTAAAACCCACAAGAGAACTGTTCTAAGTTGTCAGTGGAATCCATGACTAAAAGATACTCTTCCACTTATGAACTGATGAAAGACTATTGTCAGATAGTGAAACTGACTGAAAACTACAAGTTTTGTCTCTTTATGTTGTTTTGTAAGAAAGTGAAGTTTGTAAGGGGAAGAAAGAGTGTTTTTAAAGTTTCATTCTGTTTTAGGGTTTTTTTTTTTCAACTTTCTTTTTTTCTATTCTTTTAGTGTATGTTAATAAACTAATTGTTAATTCTAAAGTTAAGCCTGCTTTGTTTTTCTCCTAGTCTCTCTCTCACAGAAAGAATAAGTACCAAGACCAAATTTTAGTAAACATGAAACCACTACACATCCAAACAAAGTGTAGATATAAAATAAGCAGACGCTAGGTATTACTGTATTGGAAGAATCCTGTATAGAAATTGTCATATATTAAACCATGGAAACCTTGCTGCATGGAAGCAGCCTGAATCATCTGTTTGCAATAGGAATAATAAAGTCCACACCTGGTTCTGAATTAAATTATTAAATTTCTCTTGATACTGGAAAACCAGATTTTCATGCAGTGTAGCCACATAAAGAGATATAAAAAGTCCAAGGGAGATAGCAACAATTCCACAAAACAGACTTTCATTACAGTTGTGTAGGTCATAAGTACTCCAAAGCTGAGATCATGGCTGGCTCAGAGGTTGTGTTAGGGACAGAGACTGCAGCCGTGGTTCCTAGGCAATGTAGTCTGTTGATGGTGGTACCCGGTTTGAGTCACAGTGGGAGCATGGCTTTGCTCCATTTAAAGGGGCTTGGCTCTGCTATTGCCGCCCCCTGCTGCTGCAGGAGACAGAAATGGGATTTTTGGTAGCTGTCGGAGGACCCACTGGCCCTGGGTTGCTATGTCAGAGGCGTCAGCCGGGATGGAGACCATGGCCATGGCGCAGGCTGCCAGCAGCGGTGTCCTAGGTTACAATGTAAGACGTGCCCAAAGTACGTATTCTATCATCATCTACATGAGATGTTGAAACTAGGTTGGGCAGCGTTTCCCTTGCCCCCTCCCTGCACACTATCTTCTGTTAATGACCCATCAATGCCCTGCTGCATGACTCATAGATAACTCCTTCCAGGAGCTATCTCTGTTTAATGGGCAATCAAGGACCCATTGCAAGACTGATAAAATGAGATCAGCCCATTGTGAGATGCTCCGCCCAGGGGGAGGAGCCAAGAATTCCCATCTAGATATAATCTGGGATTTGGGACAGCACAGCTAGCCTTACCCATTGGATTCCCAGAGGACAAGAGCTACCAGACCTTTCTGCGGGAACACTGCTTCAACAAGACCACTTCATTTGGACTGCTACCACCATGGTTTCAGGTTGTATTCTGACTCTGTCAGTGATCTTTTGTACTATTGCATGTGTTTTATTTTATTTTATTTTACCTTTTTTCTTTCTCTCCTATTAAATTGTTTTTTCTGACCTGGAGTTTCTCGCTGGTTTTGCCTTCAAGCCAGCATAAGTAGGAAGTGAACCAGGCTCTCCCAGTCCTGGCATAGTGGCAGCTTGTTCAGGGCTTCCTAAGGTGGCGGTTTTGGAGTGGCTGAATCTGCCTGGGTCAAATGGAAAACTACAGTGCCATGCTGATTCAGCAGTGGTGAAGGTGTCATCTCCCATGTATGTTGAGTACCTTACTGGTGTATAATCCAGGGAAAGTCCCAGCTCCTGCAGTGGTGGTGAGCGCTGCGTGGTGGTGGCAGCAGCTGTGGGAACCCCTGACCTGCTGTTGCTTCTGGGTATGACATTGAGACAGAAGTTTAGAAATTCTAGCTGATCTTTAGAGTAAATTTAAAAGCATACACTGTATTTTAAGATGTATTTTAAACAGTGCCTAGAAAATGACATTTTAAATGCCACTTAGTAAATATCGAGCACTGTGCCTGTTACCCTTTATATATTTTAAAGCAGTACAAGCATCTAGGGCCCCTAAGTGACAAGAAGGAAGACTAACCTAAAGACAACAAGGTAACAAAGCTAAGAATGCAGATTAAGAGAAAAACACAGACTCTTAGCCAGCAGAAACTGATTTCTTGCCTTATAAAAGTACCAAAAGGGTCAAAACACATTGTTGTGGTTTCAGTCAGATTTTGGGAGAAACCCTCCCATGGGGCCCCCCTCCCCTCCCCCAACCAGTTCGGGAAAAGACTTCCTCAGAGAGAAGTGGAAAAAACCTGTTTATTAAACAGGCAAAACACTCCCAGCACAATACCTGATGACAAGAGCTTCATGCTGCTTATGGAGGGATAACGAACTTAAAAAGAGAAAGTCTCCTCTTGAAGATAGTCACTGTGCTCCGCCGCTCCGTCTCTGCTGGTGCTGGGAGAAAAGGACATGTGCAGGGCTGGTCTTGGTGGGGTGGGTCCCCTGTGGAGGCCCCCCAGTGCATCCCCCAGGTCCTTAGTCCGGAGAGGTTGGAACTACGCTAGCACTAAACTAACTAACTAACTGCCGGGGAAAAACAACAGAGTTTCTTTAGTCTTGCAGTGTTCCAACTCCCCTGCTTCAAGGTCACTCCAAGAAGCAGAGTTTTCCTGGGGAAAAAAAAACTGCGCTTCCCCTCCCCTTTGCACCCAATAGACGACTGGGGGATACACAGTCACCCTAGGAAATTTTCCACCCCTTATCCCCATATCGTCGACTTATGGACAAAACCAACATATATTCCACATCATGTATTTATCCACATAAAAATTCCATCCGTTCTCCCCACAAAAATAAAATACAAGCAATATCCATCATGCTCCTGTCACGTTCCACACTAAGCCACTGAATCCAGGCCCCAGGCTGCAGAGCAGCAGGATTCCTCTCTCACTTACTCATACCTTTAACACTTGCTCATACCTTCAACACTTAACACATACCCTCTCACACATTTCCTTCTATTTCATTCTGCGTGGTTTAATGGACAGACAATGGCAATAGCATCCAGCAGACAGGGATGTTTACAAATGATTCTCACCCAACAATCAGGTCTCCCTGAGGTACACATCGTGTTGTTCCATCTTTCTGCATTATCCACCATGTGCAACCTGGTCCCTGAGCAAAGACAAGCCCACAAATGGGTTTGTCTGTACTTGAGGCAGACTTGATTCACACTGTCTTCCCTAACAGACCTCTGACATGCACCACTGGGACTCTATCTCCATCTTCTGTATGCAAAGGCTCAGCCTGGGTGGGGCCTGCTCAGTTGGTGGAGCCTTGGGTGTTGACCAACCAGGTGGCCTTTGCCAAATGCTGCTCCCAATTCTTGAAAGATCCCCCACCCAATGCTCTCAACTGGGTTTTTAACAATGCATTGTGTCTCTCCATTTTGCCTGCAGCAGGTGCATGGTAGGGAATATGGCACACCCACTCAATGCCATGTTCCCTAGCCCAGGTGTTAATAAGGCTGTTCTTGAAATGAGTCCCGTTGTCTGACTCAATTCTCTCAGGGGTACCATGCCTCCACAGGACTTGCCTCTCTAGGCCCAGGATGGTGTTCCAGGCAGTAGCATGGGGCACAGGGTAGGTCTCCAGCCACCCCGTGGTGGCTTCCACCATTGTGAGCACGTAGCGCTTACCGTGACGTATCTGGGGTAGGGCAATATATTCAATCTGCCAGGCTTCTCCATACTTATATTTAGACCACCGTCCACCATACCATAGGGGCTTTACCCGCTTGGCCTGCCTGATTGCAGCACATGTCTCACAGTCGTGGATAACCTGAGAAATACTGTCCACGGTTAGATCCACCCCTCAGTCTCAGGCCCACTTATAGGTGTCATCTCTGCCCTGACGGCCTGAGGCATCATGGGCCCATCGAGCTAAAAACAACTCTCCCTTGTGTTCCCAATCTAAATCAATCTTTGACACCTCTATTTTTGCTGCCCGATCTACCTGCTCGTTGTTTCGATGCTCCTCATTAGCTCTACTCTTGGGGCTGTGCGCATCTACTTGGCGGACTTTCACAGGTAGTCTCCCTACCCTGGTAGCAATGTCTTTCCACTCCTCAGCAGCCCAAACTGGTTTCCCTCCACGCTGCCAATTAGCCTCTTTCTACCTCTTCAGCCATCCCCACAGAGCATTGGCTATCATCCATGAATCGATATAGAGGTAGGGCCTCGGCCACCCCTCTCTTTCAGCAGGCCTCAGCAACCTGTCGTGTGGGGCTCCACATGGCTGCTTTCCACTTCCGGTTCATCCCTACAATACGACAGGAACCATCAGTGAAAAGGGCATAATGCATCTCCTCTGCTGGCAATTGGTTGTATGGTGGAGCCTCTTCAGCCCGTGTCACTTGCTCTTGTTCTTCATCTGTGAGACCAAAATTTTCACCCTCAGGCCAATTGGTAATTATTTCTAAAATCCTAGGGCGATTCAGTTTACCCATACGGGCACACTGTGTAATAAGAGCAATCCACTTGCTCCATGTGGCATCAGTGGCATGATGGGTGGAGGGGACCTTCCCTTTGAACATCCACCCTAGCACAGGCAGTCGGGGTGCCAGGAGGAGTTGCGCCTCTGTGCCAATCACCTCCGAGGCGGCTTGAACTCCTTCTGCTGCTGCTAAGATTTCCTTCTCAGTTGGGGTGTAATTGGCTTCAGACCCTCTGTAGCTTCGACTCCAAAATCCTAGTGGCCGACCTCGAGTCTCCCCAGGTACCTTCTGCCAAAGGCTCCAGGACAGGCCATGGCTCCCAGCTGCAGAGTAGAGCACGTTCTTCACCTCTGGTCCCGTCCTCACTGGGCCAAGGGCCACTGCATGAGTGATCTCCTGCTTGATCTGGGCAAAAGCTTGTTGCTGCTCAGGGCCACAGTGGAAATCGTTCTTTTTTTGGGTGACCAGGTAAAGAGGGCTCACAATCTGACTATACTCGGGAATATGTATCCTCCAGAAACCTATAGCACCTAGGAAAGCTTGTGTCTCCTTCTTATTGGTTGGTGGAGACATCGCTGTAATCTTGTTGATGACATCAGTAGGAATCTGCTGCTGTCCATCTTGCCACTTTACTCCCAGGAACTGGATCTCACGAGCTGGTCCCTTAACTTTACTCTTCTTGATAGCGAAACTGGCCTCCAGGAGGATCTGGATGATTTCCTTTCCTTTCTCAAACACTTCTGCTGCTGTGTTCCCCCACACAATGATGTCATCAATATACTGTAGATGTTCCGGAGCATCACCCTTTTCTAGTGCAGTCTGGATCAGCCCATGGCAGATGGTGGGACTGTGCTTCCATCCCTGGGGCAGTCGGTTCCAGGTGTACTGCACTCCCCTCCATGTGAAGGCAAACTGAGGCCTGCACTCTGCTGCCAAAGGAATGGAGAAAAGTGCATTGGCAATGTCAGTTGTGGCATACCATTTTGCTGCCTTGGACTCCAGCTCGTACTGGAGCTCCAACATGTCTGGCATGGCAGTGCTCAGTGGTGGTGTCACCTCATTCAATGCACGGTAATCCACAGTCAATCTCCATTCTCCTTCAGATTTGTGCACAGGCCAAATGGGGCTGTTGAAGGGTGCGTGGGTTTTACTAACCACCCCTTGGCTCTCCAGCTCTTGAATCATCTTATGGATGGGAATCACAGCATCTCAAGTTGTTCTATACTGTCGGCGGTGCACTGTAGAAGTGGCAATTGGTACCCATTGCTCTTGTACTTTCAGGAGTCTTACTGCAGATGGATTCTCTGACAGTCCAGGCAAGGTGTTCAATTGCTGGATGCCCTCTGTCACTACAGCTGCTATCCCGAATGCCCACCTGAGTAGTTTCAGGTCTTTGAAATACCCACTTCAGAGGTAATCTATGCCCTAAATGCATGGGGCCTCTGGCCCAGTCACAATAGGGTGTTTCTTCCACTCATTTCCAGTTAGGCTCACATCTGCTTCCACCAAAGTACAATCTTGTGATCCTCCCGTCACACCGGTGATAGAGATAGATTCTGCCCCTACATGTCTTGATGGCATTAATGTGCACTGCACACCAGTATCAACCAAGGCCTCATAGTCTTGTGGTTCAGATGTGCCAGGCCAACGAATCCACACAGTCCAAAATACGCGGTTTTCCCTAGTCTCTACCTGGCTAGAAGCAGGGCCCCTGTAAGACTGGTTATCCTTCTTTCCTTGAGCATATGTCTTAGAGGTTCCTTCAAGGGGATTGGACATGTCATCATCATCATACCTGGCAGTTCGGCTACGGGAAACTGGAGCCGCTTCCCTTTTGGTGGAACTCCCTCTTTGAGCCTTGCCTTCCTTCAATTCACACACCCATTGTGCCAGGGCAGCCGTAGATTTTCCATCCCATCTGTTCATATTTTCTCCGCAATCCCGCAGGAAGAACCACAGCTCAGCACATGGAGTGTACCCTCTCTCCCTACCCGGGGAGTGTCTACGCTGGGTACCAGAACCTCTGATCTGTACTGCTGAGATTTGGAGAAGGTCCTCTCTAATCCCCTCCCTGAGTTTCTTATGATTCTCATCTATCTTATCCTCTAGTTTCTGTAGACATGTTTCTACAGCTGTGATTCTGGTGTGTGTTGGGCCATGCACAGCATCTCCATATGCTCGGAGCTTCTTCGCCATATCAAGCACAGTCTCCTCCATGTCCTCCCGCTTCATTACTGCTAAAGCAGAAGCGTATTCTAATGGCCCTAGTCCTGTAAGTTTTTGCCACATCACAGATGTACATGATACCAAGTCTGGGTTCCTAGTGTTTATATCATCTGAGAAGACAATCTCTGCCACTGCCATTTCTCTCAAGCGTTGAATCCCTTGTTCTATGGTCTTCCATGGGGTTTGCTGCATATAGAGATCATCTGCACACAAATATCTTTCTGCCACACTTCCTAGGACCTGTACACAGAGACTGCAAGGACTAGCCGCTCTCATCATCTCTTGGTCGATGACTGGATCATATGACAGGGATCCCACATTTCTCGCTTCAGTGCCATCCAGAATTGTAGCCTCGCCTGCAGCATCCCAAAGATGGACTAACCAACTAATTATAGATTCATCAGGTTGTCGCCGGTAATCCTTTCTTAGGCCCCAAAGGTCCTTCAGGGAAAAGGAATCAATATTGGCTTCTGATCCTGTGCTAGAAGCTTTGGCTTCTGATTTTGGTGAAGGTCCTTCTCTTGGGTTGTCATCGTCCACTGGTCGATCGGTTTTGAGTGTGTGCTTCTCTGCCGGAGCAACTGCCAGGGGCTTAGGCTTACTGTCTGGTTTAGCTGCCAACTCAGGCTCAGGTTCTAGTTTAGCTGCTGGTTTCATAACTGGGGTGTTGGCTGCAGCTTGAGTGACTGGGGTAGCTGTTGATTTGTATCCCTTCCCCCCGCCTCTGTCTGCTGCCCTACAGTATCTAGCAATGTGCGATAAGCATATGCTAGGGCCCAGCTTACTGCAGCGATCTTTTCCCCCTTACAGCCATCATGGTACCTCACTTTCAGGTATTTCCCCAGCTCCACTGGATTCTGAATTTGTTCCCATGGAAAATCCCAGACTACAGGGTCAGAGAATTCCTTGAGGAGCTGGCCCATATCCTCCCATTCTCCACACCACTCAGGATTTCCTCTACCTGGGTCAGGAGCTTCATCAGCCCCTCTAGAAATCTCAGCCCATATTCTAGAGAAGCTGCAGACTGTATAGAGCAGGCTTACCAGATGACATACCAGAAAGATGGTCTCTTTAACACTCAGGGGAAACTGAACATTCTCCAACAATGTTTTAACTGATTCAGAGGAGAAGAAGGAAACGGAAGACTGCAATGCTTCATCCTCTGCTCCTCCTCCCACAAACAGGGTGAATAACCATAACCATGACCCATACATACTAGGAAAAGATCTCAGCACCTTTATAAACTTCCTACAAATTATTATCATTAAACCAAGGCCAATAGCTACTCTAATCCGTGTCCCTCTACTGTAAAAACTGTGTATTAGTGACAATATTGGGGCTATCTCTGGATATGCAAATAAACCTAAGGACACAAAGGTATTAAGACCTCAAAGAAGCCTAAGGATCCAAAACACATCAAGGCCCCCACCCCAAGAGATATGAATTCAAGCAGCATAGTTACTGACTGCTAAATACCAATCAGTACAGGGTTTTTCCACTCTCTCATGCCCCACGTTGGGTGCCAGGAAGTTTGTTGTGGTTTCAGGCAGATTTTGGGAGAAACCCTCCCGCGGGCCCCCCTCCCCTCCCCTCCTACAACCAGTTTGGGAAAAGACTTCCTCTGAAAGAAGTGGAAAAAACCTGTTTATTAAACAGGCAAAGCACTCCCAGCACAATACCTGATGACAAGAGCTTCGTGCCGCTTACAGAGGGATAACGAACTTAAAAAGAGAAAGTCTCCTCTTGAAGACAGTCACTGTGCTCCACCGCTCCGTCTCTGCTGGCACTGAGAGAAAAGGACATGTGCAGGGCTGGTCTTGGTGGGGTGGGTCCCCTGTGGAGGCCCCCCGGTGCTTCCCCTAGGTCCTTAGTCCGGAGAGGTTGGAACAGTTCCGAGAAGAGGGAAAAAAAAAGAAAAAAAGGAAGAAAGAAAAAAGGCAAAAAGCTTCAGCTATTCTACAGCGTCTAACTATGCTAGCACTAAACTAACTAACTAACTGCCGGGGAAAAACAACAGAGTTTCTTTAGTCTTGCAGTGTTCCAACTCCCCCGCTTCAAGGTCACTCCGAGAAGCAGAGTTTTCCTGGGGAAAAACAAACTGCGCTTCCCCTCCCCTTTGCACCCAATAGACGACTGGGGGATACACAGTCACCCTAGGACACACATGCAAGAGAGATAAAAGTGAAAAGTTTGCTACAGAAGACTCCTTTTCCTTCATCTTCTGAAGACCCTGAGACCACCATGATGAACTGAGCATGCCGAGATGGGCGTGGAGTTAATTACCATACAAGGCAAGGACAAGCAAGGCCAGAGAATCAATATGTATGAAGCGGACTTTGCAATGCCATGCATATGTAAGACATCAAGGAATAATAGGTGGGGCAAGCCCTCTAGTGTTTGTACATGTCTTTGGTGAAGTTATTCCCCACATATCTTAATGTCAATTGAAATACATACTGCTCTAACAACTATTATTAGTTGTGGAGTTCTTTTCTGTCCTGTTTCAGTTGGTGAGCCAGGTAGAAAAGCCCTCTGTCTGGCTGTGGGGAGCGGCAGCAAGCTGGGACTCCCCGGGCGACCCCAGGAACTTCCCTGTAGGAATGTCTTACTCGTGCACTCACCCATGGGGACAGAAGGATCTGCTGTGCCATCATAGAAAAAAGTATGTCTTAAACTAGAAGGAAAAGTGTACACTAAGATAGGGCCCCGGTAAAACACTTGAGAGACATCCATGCAGGCGGTGTTGCGCCCTGGGGGGGTTAGCTTGCAAGCCACCCCTGGCGGAAGGATATCAGCTGGTGGAGGGATACCAGCTGAGACCTCATGGGAGCCAGTAAAAGGACTTCCCAAATTGAGGGTACGATGACCCACTAGAGGCCTTCAGGGTAGGCCTAGAGAATCCCTGTTTTGGTGATTTTGTGATTGTATAGTCCGGACTTTGTTGATTGTTATTGATTGCATGTGTGCTTGAGATGGCTGGGAGGAAGTAGTGAATAGTGTGAGTGAGGCACGCTGGGAAGTGTAGTGCTGAAGAAAGGAGAGAATCCTCATTCCCCAGGTGTCCTAAACGTAATTTGAGTGAACCTTTGTCTTAAGTGCCGCTAATTTATAGACGAGTGTAGTGTTCCGACGTATTTGTTCTGGTTGTGTATGTGTATTGTGTTTTAGGGATTAAGAGGCTTTGTTTTTGGTTGCTGAAGTGTCTAGAAAAACTCAGGGCAAGTGCTGTGTTAGTTTTGTGTGTTTTGTATTGTGCATTTGGACTGTTTACTGTAAGGAAAGCTGTGTATTGTGTAATTCCTAAGATTCCTATCAATCACTCCCAGGTGAGAAGGGAAGAAAGGGAGCTGAAGGGAACTGAGGGATGCATTTCACTTCCAGGTGGGGTGTGCGAGTGAACAAAGTATGGGACACCACAGGAAGGTGGCCAAGCAGACCGATTTCTTCCCGTACCAGTGAGGCCAAGGAGTCGTGCAGAGCCGGTGGAATGCTCGCTTCCCTGCACCACAGGCTAAGCCACCTCTGAGAGAGTGAAGCTGAGCCGTCACTAACTCTCCAAGTCAGTAGGGCAGGGGCTGCTCCTCTGTACTGCTCCTTGGTACTGCTGGCAGTGAAGGGGACTATCCCCTGTGCTCTGCTTCTCTGCCCCATTTTTTCTCTGGCGTCCCCAGCACCTTTCTGACACAGCAGGAGCACTCCCTACTTCCTTGCTCTGCCTACCTGGTACCCAGCACCCTGCTCCAGAGAAGCCAAAAAGTGAAAAGCTGCCTCTTTCAGTGCCACATTCCAGCGCTACTAAGACAAACAAGGGGTGCTTACTTTGCTGGCTCACCGCACCTCCCCCCCTACTTCGCGCCGTGTGCCCGTATGTTGTCTGGTCAGCACTACTGACTGACGGCTCACTGAACCTTCTCCTGCTTCACACCACGTGCCGTGTGCCTGTCCATCGAGTGCATCTCAAATGCATTTCTGTAGTAATACCATCCTCCTGTGCCTAAAAGCGGTAACTGCAACAAAATAATACCCTTCTATTTTTCTGTATTAATCATACTAGTGTAGCCTTTTTCCTCTTTTCTTCTACTCTTCTACGGCTACCTCCCCCTTCCACAAATTAACTACAGAAAAGGAGCGGAGTGGTCTCCTGCTTGTCCCTGGGGCGTAAATGTAGTGAAACAGGAAAAAAAGACCCCCCTCCCTCGTGGTTTGGACTTGACCTCTGGGAGTTTTTAATCCAGTAAATAACTGGATAAAAGAAGGGAACTAGTGGCTCTTGATTGAGAGCAACCTAGCCCAAAGAACCTGAACATCCAGACAAGTAGAAGAATACCTTGCTTTTCTAAGAAAGGGCAGCATCTAGTGTAAAGTGTGAGACCTGGGGGAGGCATTAGTATTACTCCTCTGACAGAAGGCAGGACACGTGTTCCCAGTGCTAGCAACTTAACCAAAGAGACCGTGAGCCAGAAATTTTAGAATTTTGTGTGGAAAAATATTACTTAATCCCAGAAATTTAGAGCATAAGGGAAGAGGAGTAGGAAAGGACCGCGCAAAAGTGTGAAGGAAAGTTTGAATGGAAGCGAAACAAAACAAGAAAGAGAGAATAATGAGATAAAAAAACCCAAAGGGATACCCAGGTCCAGCCCATTAGGATGTGTTTTAGCACACTAGAAAGATATTGTAGGCACTGGGGACACAGAAAACAAAAAAAGTTTTATCAAGTATTGTATGCAATAGTGGCGCTCATGTCACTGAGATAATAGGGCTACGTGGCCCCCTAATGGCACACTAGATTATAATAGCTTATGTCATGGGTTAGCACAGTTTAGTTTTTTAGTTATAGAGGAATGTGGAATGATTTTCCAGGTCAAGACCTGGGAATTGCTTTAGAAAGGACAGGGACCTATCAGAAGGCTAGTCTGATATATTGGCATTTGTTTTGACCACTGAGAATGCCAAATGCGACTTTGGGAAGTACCCAGATAAAAAAACCTGATCTCCTGCAGGTCACTCTCTTGCTTTTGGGTCAGTCACTAAGTAATATCGTGGACAGCAGAGGAGGGCCCAGCTCAGGCCCCACAGCCCTTGGGCAGCTGGCCCTGGCCTGGCCAGGTCTCTGGGAGCCGCTGCCCACACGGGGAACAGCTGAGGACAGCTGAACCCCCTTTCCCCTGGCTGCCAGCGGGGGAGGGGGGGGGGGGGGGGCTGCAGCTTGGCAGTGCTGGCCACGTGCCAGGGGGCCAGGCCATGGCCCAGCTTGGCCACTGGAAGGGGAGAAAGAAATCTTGCAGCTTTGTGGCAACTCTGAGTCGGGCCACCCTGGATGAGACCAGGGTGTGGAGAGGACTACATTCACGGGCTTCCCCCACTCCCACAAAAGCATGACTTTGAGTCTCTGCAGCCCAGGGCATTGAGCACATGGCCAATGCAGGCCTGGGCAGATTTAACCCTTTCCTGGCACATGAATCTTCCAAGGTCTAACCTTTTCTTGAGAAAGAAAAGAAAGAGACAGAGTGGATATAGAAAAGACACTGCATGAAGTCAGTGGATGAAGAGCAAAGGAACTGATAGTATTATTTGAAGAGGCTCTCTCTCTCACCTCGGAGCCTGTGCTCCATTTTATCCTTGGTTAGCTTGAGAGAGAAACCACGCCAGAAGGAATTTTCCTTCAGGGTCCTAGAAGCTACCCAGAGGTTACAAACCTTTTCATTTAGAGAGAGCAGGCGTCTGTCAATGGCAAAAGGAAAGAGTCTGCTCTTTGTCTGCGGGGGATCACAGTTTTATTCAGGGGTCCTGCCCCTGCAGAGTCTGGAGTTCAGTCTGGTCCCCGTCCCCGTGCAAGAGCGAGCCCCACATGATCCCAAGGGCTTTTACCCAAGAGAGAAGGGGCTAGAGGCAGGGACAAGCCACTACCCAATCAGGGACAAAGTGGGAGTGGAATAGAGTTGGGCTACATTCCAGCATGGGGGATGGGCGGGGCCAAGCAGGGACAAACCTTGTGATACATTTTCCAGGGGAACAGGGTGGTACAGAAGAAACATTACAAAACCCAATATAAAATGAAATAAAATATAAACCCAATTAATGCACTATGGACAATGGGATCGAGGAAGTGGATATTTTTAACTGGACTTCTCTGGGGTAAACTATGAAGGAATGGACTGTTCCTTGTAACGTCTTAATGTTGTTTGGGAGAATGCTGGTTTTAATCAAAATTGGAGACTGATATGATTGAGATTTAAGTGAGAATCTCAAAGCCCTCGCTCCTGGGTTAAAAGGACATCTCAACCTTTGAGACAAAGATGATTTTAGAGAGCAAGTGATTTGAAGTCCTCAGTTCCTGGGTTAAAAGGAGGTCTTTGTATCTTTTGAGATAGAGATGATTTTAGAGATAGAAGAAGAGAATCTTTGTTTTGTACTAGAGGAAGCATTCTTAAACAGTAAACCAGATACACTGAGAGGCCCATAAGTAGCCAGGGGGAAGGCTGCTAATGGGTGGAACAGCACAATCTGCAAAAATTCCAGGCGGTTGCAGATTTGTGACATTGGGAGCCACTAGACTGTTGTAGTCTTATGGCAAGTGTCTCCATGGTACTCTAGACTAGACTCCTCTCCCAAAGTGATGAAGGATTATGTTTAAATGGTGAAACTGACTGAAAATCACAGGTTGTGTCTCTCTATGCTGTTTTGTAGGAAAGTTAACAGTTTGCAGGGGGAGGGAAGAGTGTTTTTGGAGTTTCATTCTGTTTGTTTTATTTTTTTCCCAACTTTCTTTTTTTCCATTCTTTTAGTGTGTGTTAATAAAATTATTTGTTAATTTTTAAGCTTAAGTCTGCTTTGCTTTTTCTCCTAATCTTTCTCCCCCCCCCCCAAAAAATAATAAACACTAAGACCACTACACTAAATTTAGTAACCAAAATTTAGTGAATGTGAAACCACTGCATTAATTGGTGTTTCCACCCGGTTTATGTTGAATTAAAACCATTACAGCTTGCTACAGTTAATGCTTTTTTTAGGATGTGAGGAGAAGTTGGAAGAAATTTCATATTGTAACATGTTTTTCACCCTCCAAAATAATCCTGAATGGAAAGAGATTGTGGTATTAGAACCCCCTCCAATCCCTTGGTGTTAGTCCTTGAGAGAGACAATAAGGCTAATAAAGCTAGAGCAGTGTTGTTTGGCCTGTAGCATCAGCCAAAGATGCATCAAATTAGATAAGGTTTATCAGGCAATAACCCAAGAGCAAGAACAAACTGATATGCTCAGCCATCCATTTAAAAATCAGGAAGAGGAAGACAAAGACTAATTTCCTCCTGCTCCAGATGTCTGATGCTCTATAAGGAGCATCAGTCCCAACAGCCCTGGGTGGCCCTATTGCATCTTGAACCGGAGAGCAAGTGATATAAGTACTTCTACAAGAAGTAGTGGACCCAGTTTGACCAGTAATAATCAAAGTACCTTTTCCCAATATTGACTTAGAGTCATAAGAAAAGGTCACAAAGAATTATTGAAGTGACCCAGTAAACAAAGCCAAATGCTTGTGATATGCAATAAAACAACATAGGTCTGACTGGAATATTATGTGATGCATTGGATGTATTATATTATATAAATTATATATTATACATATTATATATGTATTTGATGGATTCACTAAGGCTGAGAAACAATTGATTTTAAATATGGTAGAAGATAATTTAAGGTCATGACAAAGACAAACAGATGTAAAAGCATCCTGTTTTCTTTTTCAGAATCCCGGCTGGGACCCAAACAAGATGATAAGTAAGGAAAAGTTGTTAAACTACCAGGAGCAGATAGCAAGGAGAGTGGAGAGAGCTATACCCAAGACTATAAATTAGTCAGCTTTATATGCAGTAAAACAAGGTCCCTCAGAAACACCGAATTCCTAGACCGTCTAAGAGATGCAACGTGCTGCCACACCACTAGATCCAGCATCTGAGATAGGGATAAAACAGCTAGTGGACATATTCCTAGGGCAAACCACAGGTGATATCAGACGCAAACTCCAAAAACTCGAGGAGCCAAATGGGAAGAACTTAGAAGTCCTGTTGGGGGAAACATAGAAAGTTTTTAGCAATTGAGAAGAAGGGTACAAGCAAGGAATGAGAAAGTTTGTGGCAGCAGTACAAGAAGAAAGAAAAAGAAAATGCAGACCCAAGCAGCGACCACCCAAATGAAGCCAGCCACAGCCAGCCAGACACTGGGCAGAGACCAGTGTGCAAACTGTAAAAAATTTGGCCACTGGAAAA
This sequence comes from Hirundo rustica, assembly GCF_015227805.2. Taxonomy (NCBI): domain Eukaryota; kingdom Metazoa; phylum Chordata; class Aves; order Passeriformes; family Hirundinidae; genus Hirundo; species Hirundo rustica. Next base: position 98,708,072 of record NC_053450.1, read on the forward strand.
ATGAGTGTCCAGAACAAAGATGAGGTGGACAGAGGAGACAAAGAAAAGAGGGGGTAAAAGCACATATACAAAATGACTGAAGGGGATTACGAGTGTCTACCCCAGCAGACCCACTGGTTAAAAAAGTGAAGCTAGGGGAAGAGGAGAAAAAAGAAGGTTTTAGTTAACACTTGAGCAATGTATTCTGCTTTGAATAAAGCTTTAGTACCTTTAAGAGATGATTATGTTATGGTAGTAGGAACGACCAGCCAATCTGAAAGGGAATATTTTTGCAAACTATTGAAGTACAAATTAAAGAAGCAATAGAGTATTCATAAATTCTTGTATCTTCCTGTCTTGGTTTGAAAGGAAGGTATCTGCTAGGAAGGGGCAGGGGCCTCTCTAGGAATGGGGAATTCCAATCCCTTCCCTCCAAGTTATTATAATTTAGAAAATTAAAGAGGCTTTTCAGGCAGAGCTATGGGGAAAGGAATAACAGTTCTTTACTAGGAAGTATAACAAGGCAAACAAACAACAATAACTGCAGGATTAATAATAGACAGAACCAGGAACCTTGAGGGGCTTTGTTTCACAAACCCCAGGGCAGTCTGATCCCTTGGGACCCCAAGAGCACCAAGCTGGAATGGTGGAAAACTCTGGGGCTGGTGGCTGGAACGGCAGGGTGTCCCCAGTAGGCAGGGAGAATGTCCCCAGCAGGCAGAGGCGGGATGTCCCGGCAGGCAAGGGGGGTGTCCCAGGAAAGTGAACAGTACTGAAGAAGCCACAACAGCTGGAGGGGGCTGGCCCAGTTCCAGCAGGGCAGGCGAAGGGGGCTCTGAATTCCTGGGCACATGAGCAGATAATGGATGATGGTAGATTTCCCAGGACCAGACTTTATGTTGACAGTGGACTCCTCCCGCAGCAGGCAGCAGCCTGACTGTCTTCTCCGATGCTGAGAGCCAGAAAGAACCCTCAGCTCCCCCATCCTTGTCCTTTTCCCTCCCCCAAACTTTGTGTGATCTTCTCCCTTCTGGCAATGTCTTTTGTGTTAGTCAAGTACCCTCTAAGTACCAGCACTTTGTTTCCTAGTAACTTATGGGGAAAAATTCTTTCAGACAAAAAGGAACAAACCTAATCCCCAACACTTCCAAACTCCCCTAAACCCCTTCTGGGAAGGGATTTGCTAGAACTGTTACAAGTAACCATTAAATTTAAGAAAGAAGAAATTGTTCTAGGAGTAAACAAAGAACAATATGTAAAAGTGTTAAGTCTAATGCTAACAGAAATCAAGGCCAAAGGGGAAAGTGACAAAAAAATACTAAATAGAGTATTCCCTGGAGTATGGGCCTCTGATGTGCCAAGAAAGGCAAAGAATGCTACTCCTATAGAAATTAAGCTTAAAGAAAGAAAACAACCAGTCAGGATTAAGCAGTACCCCTTGAGAAAGGGACATAATGAAGGAGTTAGCCCAGTATTAGACTGATTTCTAATGTTGAGATTACAGAAAAGAGTGTCAATCCAACTTTAATATCCCCATACTACCTGTTCAAAAACCAGAGAGGTCCTATTGGCTAGTACAAGAATTACAGATGGTGAACAAGATAATTGAAGATCTCTATCCTGTAATAGCCAACCCATATACATTGTTAATGTGCCTAACACCAGAATTAATTTAGTTTACCATTCTGGATTTAAAAGATGCCCTCTTTTGCATTCCTGTCCACAAAGCCAGTCAGGAAATTTTTGCATTTAAATGAGACAGCCTGAAAAGTAGGCACAAAACTCAACTCACGTGAACAGTACTCCACAAATATTTAAGAATTCTCCTACCTTATTTAGAGAACAACTTGCAGAAGATCTGGAGTCCTGAAAAGCCCCACCGGAGAAAAGAAGTCTACTACAGTATGTGGCTTGACTTATTAAAGAAATATGGGTATTGATCTAGTATCGATACCCAACTGTGACGGACAAAAACTCTCTAACAGTTTAAAGTTAGAAAGTGTATGTTTATTACGGCCAGGCAGCACAGCGGGATATTTCCCTAATTTGCACTGTGAAATTCACAAGTAATTACAAAGCCTTTTCTTTACAAAAGTGTTGAATACCCAAAATACAAATGCATATTCATACCCCTGTCAGCTCCCATTCCTCGCTTCGTATGCTAATTGGCAAAAAGGCTATTATGCATGCGTACTTTGTTTCTTAAAATGAGTTGGGGGTCTATTCTGGGGAGGGGTCACCCAAAATGAGGAAGTAAGATGGGTCTTCCTCGTCCTGACCTTTCTACCTTTTCAATGCATTCATGACAAATGAATCCTTGGGAGAACTTATTGTTTCCTGTGTTCAATGGGTCCTTTAAGCAGGAAATCTGCAGCTATCTTATGTCCTATTTACCACATTTTGTTTTTCATTACAAGCACAGCTACATAAACATAAACCTGACAAGCAGGGAGTTACTAAATCCGGGGTAGTTTATCTAAGATCTGGCTTCTGTTAACTGCTAACAAAGATTACCTATTTACTTCAGCTAATTCAGCAACTTATTATCTTAACTTTCCTAAAAATCCTTAGTTCCTCAAAATTAACGTCTTAGGCTGACCTCCTAATAGCTGCCAGAGCAAAGGAGGCATGTGTGGCCTAGACGGTAAACCTCTTGAACTTTCTAGGACTCCAGGAGTACCAGATGTCAAAGAAGAAGGCCCAAGTAGTAAAACAGAAGGCAATCTACCTAGGTTATGAGATTAATGCTAGACAACGGACTCTGGACAGAGCCATAAAGAAGCAATTTGTCAGACCCCCAAGCCTCAGACAACAAAAGAACTGTGAACCATTTTAGGAATAACAAGATAGCGTAGATTATGGATCTACAACTATGGACTGCTCATTAAACCTCTATATGCACTTATTGCAAATAAGAATAAAGACCTCCAGTAGACAAAAAAGGCCAACAGGGCCTACAAACAACTGAAGGAGGCTCTTAAGTCAACTCCAGCCTTAGGACTTCCGGATATAAGTAAGCCATTCTTTCTGTTTTCTCATGAAAAACAGAAGATTGCTCTAGAGATATTAGCCCATTAGAGATATTAGACCTAGGCCCATATGGAAGGGCAGTTGCTTATTTTTCAAAGCAACTAGATGCAAGAGCTAAAGGATGGCCTCAGTGCCTCAGGACCATTGCAGTAGTCAAATTAAACATCCAAGAGGCACTCAAACTCACATTAAGCCAGAAATATTTGTGCTAGTGTCCTACACAGTGTCAGCAGTGCTAAAAGTCAAAACTGAACACTGGCTCTCCCCACAAAAGTTCCTGAGATACTAAGCCATTATAGTAGAGCAAGATGATGTAGAAATAGTTGTGACTAACATCATCGTCAATCCAGCTTCTTTCCTTCGTGGGAACCAAGGGGAACTGGTAGAGCATGATTGCATAAAAACTATCAAAGCCACCTACTCCAGCCGCCCGGATCTAAAGAATATTCCTCTTGCAGATGCAAAAATGTAGTTTACTGATAGAAGCAGCTATGTTGTCAGTGGAAAATGACATGCTAGATATACAGTCACTATCTGCAGAGAGGTCATCGAATCTGGACCCTTACCAGCAAACTCCTCTGCGCAAAAAGCTAAGATAATCGTGTTAACCCATGCTCTAGAAATGGCAAAAAAAAAAAGAAAATAAACATTTATACAGGCTCAAAGTATGCTTTTGAGGTAGCGCACACACACGGAGCCATTTGGAAAGAAAAGGGACTACTGAACTCATAGAGAAAAAACATCAAACATGCAGCAGAACTACCGTGTCTATTAAAAGCAGTCCAATTAACCAAAGGAGAAGCAATCGTGTATGTCAAAGCACATAAAATGGTGAGCTCAGAATTAAAAAAAGAAAATGAACCGGCAGATAGGAAAGCAAAAGAAGTAGCAAAAGGTGAAGTAACAACAGAAGGGGCTTTAGTTCCAGACAGACAAATTCCCCTTAAAGGAAAGACAATATATGACAAAAAAATTAAAAAAATATTGAAAACCAAAAAAGAAACATATAACAAAGAGGGGTGAATAATTACAGAAGACAATAAAGTAGTCATCCCTTCTCATTTGTAATAGTCATTAGTAAGAGAAGAACATTGAAAGACACATTAGAAAGTAGACACCCTATGAAACTACCTAATTAAAAGAATAGTGGCTAAGAATTTATACTCCACTGTCACTCACGTATCTCAGTAATGCAACCTTTGCCTCCAGACCACTCCCAAAAATATTTCTAAACCAAAACTAGGTCAAATTAGAAGAGGCCAAGGGCCTAGGGAACAATAGCAAACTGATTTTACAGAATTGTCAAGAAAAGGGGGGTACAAGTATTAGTATTAACAGATACCTTTTCAGGATAGCCAGAAGCCTTGCCCACAAGAACTGTAAAAACCTGGGAAGTAACTAAAGTATTGTTATAAGAAATACTGCCACTCTTTAGAGTTCCGGCCACAATATCCTCAGAGGACTGCACTTCATTTCAAAGGTAGTGCAACAATTTAGTCGTCACCTAAGCATAGATTAAGAAATCCACACTTCATACCACTCTCAGTCAAGTAGACAAGTGAAGAAGATTAACCATTTAATTAAGCAACAAACTGTGAGATTAGGTCAAGAAGTTAATTTACCCTAGCCCCAATCTCTCCCACTAGCACTACTAAGAATTCAAACCAACCCAGAGGTAAAGAAAAGCTTAGCCCCTTTAAAATGCTGTGTGGTAGACCATATAGAGTGCAAAAAAGGGTGGTCTACTCAAGTTAACCCTTTTAATGTCAGTTAAAATACACACTGCTCTAACAACTATTATTAGTTGTGGGGTTCTTTTCCCCTCCATTACAACGATGCAGCTGGGTGGTAATGTCACAGGGGTTTTGGGCAGCGTGGCAAAGCATAGAGTGGCAGCAGAATGGACAATTGCGGTTCCAGAAGTCTCGGGCAGTGTGGCAGGGCATGGAGAAGCAGCAGAATCCTCATTTAACGCAGGCCAGTAGGGCAGGGTGCCTTCGCCGCTTTATTTGCTTATGGTGTGCTTCAGTGAAAACGTGCACTGACAGGGGGCGGTGGCATGTTTCCAGACAGCAGCAGGGCACTCTGTGGGCAGGTTGCCCCCACTTGGGGATGCTTTGTGGCTCTGTGCAGTGGTTTTGTGACATGCTGTGACTGCCCACTCTCCTCCCCTTCAAGCCCCCCCCAACTATCTTAGCAAGTTTGATAAAAGTTTCCAGGGATTTATAACATTAAAAAAAGAAGAGATCTTACCTTGGTGACGGGGTCTTCCTGTACCGAAGCCCATGCACCCATCCCAGCAGCATCTCTAATTCTCAAAGGGATCTGGACTAAACCACAGCTCCCCACGCCATTCTTAGCAGCTGTCCACACTGCTAGTAGCTCTTCATGCTGGCCCGCCAGGATTCCATGGCTCTACATGCTGCTCATTGCAGCTCTCCACGCTGCAGGCAGCAATTCCCCCCTGCCTCTCTGTCTCCCCACTCTACCCACAGTGGCTTGTTGGATCGCATCAGGATCACCAATTGTCGCTGATGACGGAGTCAGGAATGTGACAAGAACACACTGAGATCATGCAGCAATAGCTGAAGTTTGTTGTGGCTTCAAATTTCCTGTGCTTACAAAAATGATTGGCTAAAGGTCTTAATTCCGCCCAGCTTGCTGGCCAATGATATGGGTACATCTATGGTTCAAAGAGATTGGCTGGGTCGTCTGTTTAAGTTTGAATCTGACCTATTAGTAACAAGGCTGGGAATTTACTTACTTCTATTTTCTTCACACAATATGTACAGTTAAGGGCTGTGTGATGCATGATAATAATTCAAGTAAATTATATCTAACAAGATGTCTTTACTATCATTCTTACACTTTGATATATGTTCTATGCTTGCACTTTATATATATTTGACATGCAACTCATGCTTGCATCTTTCTGCATGCAGTACTGCCAGAAATGGTGAGCATTGCAAGATTTTAGAAAAACTTTAAGGTGTTTGAGGATGGTGACCTAGGCAAAGTATATTTACTGTATAATCCATTAAAGAATTGTGGGAATGTCAGGACTAAGAAATGTTTTAAGTTAATTAAATGTTTTAAGTTTGTTTACATATTCCTGACCTTCAAAATTCTTAAAAAAAATAATAATATGTCAGTGCTTTGGAATTTTTGACTTAGGATCAATTGTTAAGAATTTCTTCAAGTAATGTGAAAATTAATTTAGGGGTCAGTTTTCCCATTGGGGAATATATTATATAATGTTGCAAGATATGAGAAAAAAAATGCGGGTCTTGTAATATAGGAAGAAGAAATAACTTCATCAGTGCCAGTAAAGTATATGTATGCTTTCCAGATTTTTAGGATTTGCTTTTGCACAGAAAACACATTTGAATATTGAGGAAGTCAGAGCTTAATTCTTTGAACTTTATTCATAGAAATAGCTCTTCAGAGTGCAACTACTGGCCTGGAGAAAACCTGAAAGTCTAAACACATATGTTACTCAAGTTTCTGTCTCTAGAATAATTTTTTATAGGCACAATTGTACTTCAAGCTACTAAATGGTTTACAGTCAACTTTTCCAAATCTCTACAACCCTCTACTTAACCCCTACCAAACAACAACAACAACAACGCAAAAACAAAAAACCACCCAAAACAACAAAAACCCAAAGCCCCAGAACCACAAATAAAATAAACTAAACAAGCCTCCCCTTCTTTTGGAAAGATTTAGTGTCTTAATGACTCATTTGCAGAATGAGTGTCTGACCAAAGCATAAACTGTTGCTTTACTGTGAATTTCTAAATTACAAACATCATTCTATAAAAGGTTTTTTATATTCAGTCTCTTCTTTCCTTAGCTGTTTTACTTCTCAATGATAGGTTTTTGCACTTTGCTACCTGAAGATGTCAAGTCAATCTGCAAAAGAATATTTAAGTAATTTTTAGTAGGTATTAATTTAGATGGTAGGGTATGGCTGCGAAGAATGTAGCTGAGCAGATAAGGTTTATATTCCTGTATTCAAGGTTCAGCTATATGGTTCAAGTATAAACTCAGTCATACCATCTTGCAGGATTTCAAATAGACCTTACTTTCACAGACATCTGCAAAGATAAAGTTAGCTATATTTTTGTGTGAAACTCATGCAATTCTCAAAAGATTTATCTATTCTCAAAAAATAGATCAATTTTCAAAATGGATCTATTTATTATGGTCTGTTTTCCATTATAACTTAGTGCAACTGCATTAAATAAGCACCACCCTATCAGAAAATGACAGCGGAAGTTTAGCTTAACTTAAATTCCAAGGGCATATGAGATGCAATTAATTTTTATTTTTGTTTCCATAAAGACACAAAGACTGAATTAGCAAAGTAGGTGTAGAGTTTTTGGTTCTATATGGTACTTTAACTAAATACTGAAGGGTAAATTGAAGGCCAGTAATATTCAGTGTAGCACCGTGGCAGGATGGTGAAATGCCGGTACCTTCCTCAGAGCATCTCCTTCAGAAGCTGCTTGTGACTTATTAAAGAAATATGGGTATTGATCTAGTATCGATACCCAACTGTGACGGACAAAAACTCTCTAACAGTTTAAAGTTAGAATGTGTATGTGTATTACTCTCTAACAGTTTAAAGTTAGAATGTGTATGTGTATTACGGCCAGGCAGCACAGCGGGATATTTCTCTAATTTGCACTGCGAAATTCACAGGTAATTACAAAGCCTTTTCTTTACAAAAGTGTTGAATACCCAAAATACAAATGCATATTCATACCCCTGTCACCTCCCATTCCTTGCTTCGTATGCTAATTGGCAAAAAGGCTATTAAGCATGCATACTTTGTTTCTTGAAATGAGTCGGGGGTCTCTTCTGGGGAGGGATCACCCAAAATGAGGAAGTAAGATGAGTCTTCCTCGTCCTGACCTTTCTACCTTTTCAATGCATTCATGACAAATGAATCCTTGGGAGAACTTATAGTTTCCTGCGTTGAATAGGTCCTTTAAGCAGGAAGTCTGCAGTTATCTTATATCTTATTTACCGCATCTTGTTTTTTCGTTACAGGCAAAGCTACATAAACATAAGGTGACAAGCAGGGAGTTACTAAATCCGGGGTAGTTTATCTAAGATCTGGCTTCTGTTAACTGCGAACAAAGATTACTTATCTACTTCAGCTAATTCAGCAACTTATTATCTTAACTTTCCTAAAAATCCTTAGTTCCTCAAAATTAACATCCCACTTGGAGTAGGCCACAGGAACAATCATTCCAAGTCTATGCACACACACATGCCACAATAGCTCAGCAAAGGAAAGACAGGAAGGGCCTTCTGTATGAAAAATTCCAGTGGAGGTTTATTATGTCTATGACACTGAAGGGATCAGGGACAAAAGACCTAGATCAGAGGAGTGCCCAGGGTTAAGTATGGGGTCAGGAACCAATGGTCTGAGGGCAAGGGGCAGGGCAAAGGGCAATGACCTATAGGGGGCATGGGGGCAGACCATCAGAGATACCACAACCAATGGGGAAACAGGGAAGGGAGAAACCTTGAGAACTAGGGACATACATGAACAATAGAGGTAGGCAAAGCCCACAGACCAATGGGGAGAGCAAAACTGAGGCAGATTGACATAGTGTTGTAGATCACCATGGGAGAAGCATTTTTGCTCACCCTAAGCTATGAGGCTTTCATTAAGCCTATGGCAGATTCTTCCAAGGCATTGGCATAGAAATTTCCCTGACAGGCTCAGGGGTCTCCACAATTCAGGAAGTCCATGTTTTAATTTATGGGAGCATCAAAGAAAAATTGGATCTTTGAGATGTTTCTTTATGAATAACAAGTTAGCCCATAATTGTTTGGTATAAAAGAGGCCCCATCAAATGCCAAAGCAATCACATAGTACTGGAAAAAGTGCTATAATTGTTTTTTGAATCAAAATTTTAATGTATGTAAATATGAAATAATTCATTTGAATTTAAAAAATAAATATTATAGGTCATATTTCAGACCACAGAAATAAACGGTACAAAACAGGTGATACTTAACATATTGTTTTCTTCATACGTTGCAAAAAAAAAAAGAAAAAAAAGCATTAGCTACAGTGTCAAAAGATTGAGGACTATAAAACAAGCTAGAAAAGTGTTTTCAGAAATTACAGTGCACTTTTTCCAAGCTGAAAGGAAGGGTTTTGGTGGGTTTTTCCCTTTCTTTTTTTCTCCTCTTGCTTTGTTTGTCAGGTTTTGTTGTTTTTTTGTTTCCCCCATACATTGGCTACTGTGTCTGCAAGCCAAAAAGAGGCACACAGCAAATTAGGTCTGTACTGAGGTAGCATGAATGTATTTCTTGTCTATTCAGAGGCAGTTTGGTAGGGATTTTACAAGTAGCAAGTTAGGACAGTAGCTCAGTCTGGTTTTCGGTGGCCTTTATGTAGCAAGGAGAGGTAGTTGCATTTTTTGTTTTGCTAGTTATTTGATACTTTATCATCATTACCTGTTTATACTGAGCTGCCTTCTATTTTCTAACATATGAGAACTGTTCCTTGTTAGAAGGAAGACGTGGATATTTAAGCGAGCCAGAGACCTGGACTTGTATGCTTCCAATTGCCAGTCTCCTCTGGAATGTTTGGCTTAACTCTTATGAAGGTCATCTGAGACAGAACTCAGAGAGGGACCACACAAGGTGGTCACCAAACAAGGTGCTTATACATGTGTAAGAGGAACAGCAGGGGAGTTGTATTTGTAATTTTTGCTCTGGGGTTCTTAAGTATTCTAGAATCAAATAGTGGTTTTTTAGCACAGTAGCTAGCCCAAATAAGAAGCTTGGAATGCAGCCAAACTTCTATCTTCTCCTATGTATATTCTCAATTGCCTATAGTTAAAAATGGTTTAATTGAGATCCCCAGATACAAAATTTAAAGCATGCAATCTGCTATTAGTCATATAGACAAAACTAAGTCACTGAAAGATATTTTTGGGAGCTGGACAAATCCCAGTGCAGATCACATTACCCAAATCACACTCCTGCATTTCATGCCTACAGATACACTTTGTGTGCCTGGCTGATAGCTTCATCACTGGACAATGTTTCCCTGAAGAGGAATATTTATATTACTTTTAAAACTCTAGCATAACAATAGATTTTGTCTTTCACAGCTTCATTTTCTGTTTATTTATGAGTAGTTGTCTATTTTTTTTTTTAGCAATTAGATAATGAAGATTAAGCCATCTCTTGTGTGATGACACACCATTAAGGGGAAGGGAGTTCCCCTGAAGATGGGACATCACATCCTGTCAAACCAAAAACCAAGATACTTCATAATTCCAAATTTTTTTTTTTTTTTTTGGGGGGGGGGAACGCTGTTTTACCACACAATAAATAATACTAACTTCTTGTGTTTCACTTCTTCCTCTCTGTTCCTCCTAGGCTGAACTGGAATTTCCCTTTGTTAACATGAAAATTTTTGTGCTTCTGCTCTTTGGAGTTGCTGATCACTTTAACCATCATACAATATCTGTTTTGCTAGATCTATCTTCATTGCTTCTCTGTATTAAGGCTAAAAATAGCTGAGTACATCATGCCTACTCTGAATAATAGCTTCTGCTCACCTGAGTAAATTTTTGCTTCTTTTTTTTCAGGGTTACCAGTGCAAATTGTTGTACTGCATTTTGCTTTACAACAACAGCTACCATAGCAGTTGGACTGGGTGCAATGCAGGAGGAATAAACTTGGGATGATGGTAAGGACTGTGAAGACCCTTGAGAAGATGAAATAAGACTATTTCTATGTTTTGATTTTTTCCTAAAATGTGCAACTGAAACATTATTTTCATGTTTACTCCTAATGTCTGACATAATATTTGATATAGTTTTAATGAACAGATAAGCTTTAATAAATTTTGTTGTCATGGTATTTGTTTTAATTAGCCGATGAAAAATCTGGGTGACTGATGGCAAATTGAAAAGGATTGAAAATTTACAACAAGTACTTAAGGTCCAAAAAGGTAAGCCAAAAGAAAAAGAGAATTTTAAGAGCTCCTCTTGCCAAAGACTGAAACCATCTAAATTAAATAAAAAAACTTATGGTGTTGGTGAAAGAGACATAATGAATATATTGACGGATCAAGATCCAAAACAGTGTGCTGCTTTTCTCAGTGAAGTAGTTATCAGTTGAATGTCAAAACAAATTTTCGTTGGCTGAAATTAGGCCTTAGTCAGATTGTATTTTACTAAATGCTATATGACAAAAAGCATACATTAAGCGCAGAATGACCACAGATTCTCTGAAATTGTACTGTCCTAACTTTATCTTGAAATAAATATGCCGACAATTCAGATGCCTCAAAGGTATTTTTATCAACTGTCATTTTTTTATAAATTCACAGCTAAAGGCTTCTCAATTTTCCTAATGAAGCAGGCAGGAAAAGTGCCATTTTAATACCTTGCTGTTCCACAGAACAGCTCTTTACTATTGTTCTTTACTATAAAGCCTGGAACCACTATACTTCACAAAGTAGAATAACGTTATCTGATGTAGCATACAGACAACTGTAGATAGTGTCTCTTAGATTTAAAGATTTAAAAATAATACTACCTCTGAAAATATACTTCCCTCTAGCCACCCCCCTGGCTCTCGCTAGCTCAGTTATTCATGGGTTTTAGGGAAATATATTTCAGAGAGACAGAATAAAGATTTCAAAAGAGTGGTTCTCACCCCAGCTCCAGTCCAAGCTTTATTCTCAATGTTATGTTCCAGGAGCCCAAGAAGAGAGAGAGAGAAGCAGGAAGAGACAGGGGTTTATCTAGTTTTGGGCCAGGGGAAGATATTGGCCCTGAGCCAATAGGGTCAGGAGTAGGTATGATAGGGAAAAAGGCTTAAACTACATAGCACAGGCTTCAGGGGGATTTTGAGGGGAAAAACCATTCCTCAGAGGAACACAACATACCTCCGTCTTCTGTTGCCTTGGAAATTCTTATCACTTTGCTTCTTAAGAAATTAACTTTTGATTTGTAACTGTCAATTGAATGGAAGCATGAACACACACACACACACGTATGTTCATGTACATGTGAAAGAGGAAGAGTAAGGATTACTGACGAAAACTCCAGCAATGTCTGTGTATATTGAAAATTGATCTCTGTCTCTTTGCACACATATGACTTCCATTCTTCTGATATTTAAGCACCTGAGAAATTTAAGATGTGCATGCTGGTAGGTAAGCCTTCTATCCCAATGTTACAACTCAAAAGCTATGGCACAGAGAAGCAAAGTGACTTGCACATATGTTATGGACTTTAATTATGAAATCCTCAAATAAGAGAAAAATGCACAGCTAAGCACAGTAAGAATTTGTTTAATCACTAACACGTTGGTGCGATTCAGAGCCCACAAGATAATTTTATCTGTCTATTCCTGCCTAATTCCATGGAATTTAGCAGCAGACTGCCAATGTGGAAAGCTGATTGAGAGCAGAATAGGAGGTACTGCTATCACTTGAAAAGGGCAGCAGTTTGGCACAGCACAACTTGGCATACAGGGTTTTTTTGCTTCCCAAGAAAGCCAGTACTTAAATATTAGTACCAAATGTAACTTAATAGCTTTTTAAAACTGATGTGAGTGGGGAGGGAGACAGGGAGGTTAGGCTTGCACTTAGAACTTCTGTTTATTTAATAAAACCTTTTAAAGCCAGTATCCATGTCAAAAGCCAAGTATATGGTGCCATTTCAATTTCAAATGAAATGATAATCTATTTTTTTTGCTTGCTCATCATATACTCATCTCTCAGCTGAGCATTTTAAGCAGTGCATAAAAATGAAGAGAATATTGTATACCTGCCCAAACCGATGGGATTCTGAAATAATGCAGCATGTTTGCAATCACACTTATATCAACCTGGTTCTAATCATCTTGGGGGGATGTCTTTCCATCAACTTGAAGTGACTATGACTTGTGCTTTGCACCAAGAACAAATTTTTTTTTTTTTTTTTTTTTTTTTTTTTTTTTTTTTTTTTTTTTTTTCAGAATAGAGCTACCAACCTAGTTCCCTGAAAAAAATGTTCAGGTTTGATGTGATCCTATTTAAGTCCATGGGAAAATTGCCATTGACAATGTCTTAGATCAGGTTCTCATTTACCTGTGTAACTCCGGTTAAATCAGAAGACTGGTACCATGAGCCATAAATCAAAAAATTTATTTGATTGTCAAATAAATTATTCATTATCAAATAAATTATTTTATGGAAATTCCACTGCATACTGTCTATTTACTAAAAACAAACACATGATGTCACAGAACTTGAGTTTATATTACAGGTCTGTTTCCAGCTCAGTTTCAGAAAAGTGCAAGATCCTTAGATATCTTCAATAATGCTTTAAATCATATGATAGTCATAACAAGGAAAAACCAATTATTTTGTTACTTCATCACACACTCTTGCTAATTCCACCACCTGAAATTCAATCAATGGAGCATATGGAGTTGATTCTAGTTTGCATCACATATTCAGCTGGGATACCTTCACATAATTCCAAGATCTGCCTAGAAGTCATATAATCATAGAATGGTATGACTTGGAAGGAACCTTATGGCTCATCTAGTTCCAAACCCCCTGCCACAGGCAGACACACATTCCACCAGACCTGGTTGGTCAAAATCCCATCCAGCCTGGCCTTGAACACTGACAGGGATGGAACATCCATAACTTCTCTGGACAACCTGTTTAAGTGCCTCACCATACTCACAGTAAAGAATTTCTTCCTAATATCTTATATAAACTTATCCTCTTTCAGTTTGAAGCCATTACCTCCTATCTTATCACTACATGCACTTGTAAAAATTCACTTTTCAGCTTTCTTGTAGGGTGCCTTCAGGCACTGGAAAATCCTTCGAGGTCTCCCTGGCACCTTCTCTTCTCCAGGCTAAACTACCCCAACTGTCTTAGCCTGTCTTCACAGGTGTTTCAGCCCTCTGATCATCTTTGTGGCCTCCTGTGGACTCATTCCAGGAGGTCCACATACTTATTTTGAAGGTCTCAAATTTGAACACATTGCTCCATGTGGAGTGTAATTTATAGCAGCCAAAGATCTGATTCTTGCATAATTTTATTCAGAGTTTTAAAAAGGTGTTGTTTGGTGGGGTTTTTTTGTTTGTTTGTTTGTTTTGGGGTTTTTTTGTGTGTGGTTGGTGTTGTGGGTTTTTTTGTTTTTTTGTTTTTTTGTTTTTTTTTTTAAATTCGGTGTATCACTGAATTCTGACTGAATGATTTTGCCTGAGTGTGTACTTCTTCATGCTGGCTGCTACTGCCACTTGCTGGAAAACAGTGTTCCTGATCCATCAGTGCAGATAATCATGCTTCTTAAAATCAAGACTCTTGTAGCTTTGCCAATATTAACACTGTCTTTCCACTTCCATGCAGTTATGAATTCTTCCTAGGGGAAAAAAACCCATCTCTAATCCCAGGGGTGTCATTACTGCATTTTTCTTCAAATTTCTACTATTAAAGCAAATAAAATGTAAAATCCTCAGCTATTACTATAGGCTTCTTAATCAGATCTTTGGATTTTCTGAACATTTACATTTACGGGATTAACTCTTTCATGATTTTAAATTACTAATACTACTTCTTTTAAAAAACTTTGTGTAAGACTATTTTAAATTATGGTATGCATTTACTGCAGAGGTTCTTCTGTAGTGCAATACTTACGGGTAGTGAAAACAGTCCTGAGTTCCTGAGGTACAGGTTTGTCCATGCATTTGGTAATATGGTGTATCAGGGCTGTTGGGCTCTGTATATCTTGCTGCATCCATAAACCTGCTGATTTTCAAAATCAATGAAGCTATTTGCTGTACAAGTCAAGTAAGGTGTAGTACAACTTTAAAGTACTTGTTTCTCAAAATCTTTATTCTGTTATTTGGAAAAGGACCCTATTTAGTGGTATTCATCTTCTGCCATTGCTCAATCTAAAATAATCTCCTACAGTTGAGCATTATGCCATGAAAGAGGGGTAAAAAATTTGTATATATTTCAGCTGACTTTGGCTGAGCCTTTTTGACAATTAAAAATTAGCTGCTTGCAATTGTCTTTGGAAAATGCAACACAGAACCCTTGTATATTTGTGTTCTTGTGCAATGCTGTTTGTTGAAACTACTTGGAAAAAACTCTAATTGGTAAGTTTACTTTCTAACATGACATGATATGCATAATAGCTTTAAAGCGACTTTAATTCAATGCTTTCAGTTGTCAGAAGTTAATGACCCATGAAGTGAAGAGCAAATTTATATAGCAAAGTAGTTGGCATTTACAAATAAATCCTATTTGTGTTCAGTGTTTCACTCCACGCACGTTAAAGGTGTAACCCGGCACTGGCGGGGTTGGCCCCGCTCGCGCCGCATAGCCCAGGGGCCTGGCACAGGTATGGGGAGGGAGAGAAGGCCCCGTCCCGGTCGGATTGGGCCCCCAGCGGCTGCTAACATCCTGCCACTAAGCCACGCCCCCCTCCCCCTCTTTCTGGGCAGGGGAAGCGGGGAACGCCCCAGCCCCGTGCTGCTGCTGAGATCCTAGCCACTTCTACCCCTCCGGGGGCCGCTCTGCCACCGTGAAGGGTGACCCCACAGCTGAAACTGAAAGTAGCCAACCCCCGAGATCCTGGCCCAGCCCCAGAGTGGCCTGAATTTACCACCTTCGGCTACTGCCCGGAAAAAACAACAACAACAAACAACAGTTTTCTTTCTCTTTCCCCCCACTCTCCCTTTTTCCCTGCGGGCAGTGTTATAAATAAGTTGTATTCAAATAATCTATGTTTTAGTTACTTAATTGTTAAGGAATTCCATTAAGATTGTTAATGCTAGTTCTGTATAAAGAATTTGCCTTATTCCTGTTTTAATATTGATTAATCACCTTACTTACTTGTTTGTTAATTAAGAATTCACCTTATTACCTGTATCTCTGCTCCCATTCGTCAGATAGCGTCTGAATATGCAAATAAAAAGAACACTGGGATTCTGGGAACAACTCAAGAACAAGAGACTCTGAAAAGCAGGGAACCAAAATAGAATCCAAGACTGAAGTCGCACTTCAGACTAGTGCAAGGGGTACGGGGATCTGCCGAAGCAGCTTTATTTAGTCGCCGTGACCTGAGAAGGAGTCCCCCATCACTGGATGACCCCTGATCAGCAAAGCAAAATGGACTCCTCGGCAAGGGAAGAAAGCCCGTGAAGGGGGGTGGGAGTCCCCAGCTTTGCTGTGAAGCGAAGCTGTGTGTACCTCCTCCTCCGCGTTGCCAAGGGAGCAAGTAAGCTCTCCGCTGAGAGAAATGAGAGATCCCAAGGTGCTACCTTTATGAGTCTAGTCTGTTTATTGTTAATTATTGGTTGCTTGGATCCTGCGTATTGATGTTATATGTATAAGTTACCAGTTCGATGTATTGATGTTAACTGTTCTCTGTACCCCAGACCCCAGTTCTGTGTACTTCCACAACTGCTTCCCAGTTCCAGACAGTCCTAACACCCCTACACCTTACTATAAGTTGAGCCCCATTACTCCCTAAGTAGCCTAAGCCACCGCTGCCTCGCCTGCTACTTTGTTATCAGCTCCTCCCCGCCTGCCTGTCGACCTAGAGGCTTCGCCCCCTCCTCACCTGCGTCTAGCACCGCCCATTATGGAGATCAGGCAGGACGGAAGTGCGGCAGACACCAACAACCCCTGAGAACAACGAGCCAACTCAAGCCTCGGGAAAACAAAAAGCAGTGTTGGGTGAGGAAAGAGCTCAGGTACCCTCTGACATCCTCTAACCACTTTCGGGAATCTCGCCATAACTTAGGAGACCCTCCCGGAGAGACACCCCCTAGACCCAAGGAGCCTGAATCGAGACCTATGGACTCCCATGAGGCGAGGCTCCCGACTCTGCGGCTGCGTGGCAAAGTCGATAGGGACCTCCTCCTCAGCGGTGTCTGGTCAGCGCAGCGGTGGCGTAGGCATCCCTGAGCCCTCCCTCGCCAAAAAGAGCTGGAAATAAAGGCATTGAAGGAGTTAACTCAGTCTCCTGCCCAGTTCATTTCCAACAATTTTGGGGCTCGTCCGGGATTGCCACGCCCAGAAGAGGACCCACGAAAGGAAGGCGCCGCCCGACCTTGGACTCCTGGGACAGCTGGCGACTCCAGACCCAGCGAGGGACGCCGCCGGAAAACATCGCCGGGGAGCACCAGTAAGTAAAGCCGGTGGCGGGAATAGAGGCGTGCGAGTGAGGTGTGAGTGAGACGGAGGCCGGCAGCTCAGACCCCCGAAGTGAGTGCGGACCCCTTAGTATCGCAGTTCCGGACTCCCGTGAGGGGGGCCGGCCGGGAACGGGGGAAGCGAGAGAAAGATCGAGTGAGCGAGGCGCCTCTAGGGGCATAGCGGGCCCCCCTCCGGACGTGCGGAGGTTTCTTAGGGTGTGTGTGGCACGTCATAGGGTGGTAGAGAGGAAGGCCCCACTGGGACCCCCCCCCCACGAAAAGAGGAGTAGAGGGTGTGGCCCTTGATTCCCACACTGGTCGGGGTGGCCCCAGGAGAGCATATTATCCGGGTGTGGGACCTGCATTGGGCGGGGGATTTGTTCCTATCCGGGTGTAGGGGTAAGAGGGTCCACAGGCTAGGCTAGTGGCTGGGGTCCTGAGGGCGGGCCTACAGACTGTCTAGTTGGGGAGTTGCTGCACTGGTCGGGGGTGCCTGGGAGCGGTACGCCATCCGGGTGCGGGGTAGGGCCAGAGTGAGTGAGGGCTTTGTACTGGTCGGGGGTGCAGAGAGGCACACTACCGGGTACAGGGGACCTGCATTGGTCGGGGGTAGGTAACACTGGTCGGGGGTGCCTACGCTGTCCGGGTGCAGTCTGCACTGGCGGGAGGACAGGACGCTGTCCCGGGTGCAGGAGTGTGAAAGTTAGGGGAGTTCCAAAGTGCGAGGGACTCAGCAATAGGGTGTATGAGTGAGTCACACACCGTATGTCCTAATCCTGGCAGTAGGTAGCACCTGGAACCCTGGGCCCTGGTTGACCGGCTGCCTACGGGGATTTGCCTGACGTATGGGAGAGGGAAAAGTGCTGGCTAGAGAGTAGTGGCTGAGGCCCTAAGGGCGAGTCACCAGACTACAACTCGGGCACTTCAAGCACTGGCAGGAGTAGCGCCGAGGTTCCCACATTGCGGGGGTGGGACCGGCCAAAGAGCCCACATTGCGGGGGTGGGACCTGCCAAGCCCACATTGCGGGGGTGGGACATGCAGGAGTAGGCTAGGGCTACTTTCGGGTGCTTGTGGAGTGAATGAGGAATTAAGATTTGAGTTGCCCGTCCTTAGATTTACTTTCGTGTAGGGGCACCTTAAGGAAGTTTAGTTGAAAAGAAGGTCAAATAATCTGAGTTTGTGTTGCCCTGTATTGAGCTTTCCGTTCGGGTAAGGGCACCGTAAGAAGTTTTAGTTCACCAAGTAAGAAAGGGTTCGTGTGTAAGTAAAACCAAGCAAGATAGAGAGCAGGAGGAAGGGAGAGTAACCAACATCCCTCCGGGCAGCCCCCTTGGGAAAATGTTAGAACAGTGGGATAATAAAGAAATAACTAAGACCTTAAGTAAAATAAAAATGATCCATTACTGTGTGGAAGTTTGGCCAACCTTAAGTCTACCTGGGAAGTGGCCATGGTATGGGACCACTGATCACTGGATGTGTTCCCAATTAAATCAGTATTTAAGAGCCCAAGGGGAAGTAGAAACAGAACAGATACAATACGCTGCCTGTTGGTTGAGTTTAAGCTCTGAAGCTGAAAAGATAAAGATATGCAAGCTTCAGGAACAAAAAAAGAAAAGTGAAAAAGAGAGGGAAGAGGCAAACCCTACCTGGGATCCCCTAGATCATTTACCTCCTCCCCCTGTTTACCCTGATATACCCCAGGTTATCCCTCAGAATCCTCAAGTTCCACCTGTTGATCCTTCCCAACTTCCCCGGACCGTAACCCCTATTCCTCTAACTTCTTCCTCTAACCTGCCAGCCCTTCCCGTAAACCAGTCTCACCCTTTGCAACCCGTAACCTCCATTTCCTCTCCAATCAACCCCTCAGTAAGCTCGCCCTTAATCAGTACACCTGTTACACCCCCTCATTTTAGTACTAACCCCTTCCATACTACAGCAGCACTTCCAGCCTCCTCTAATGTTAGTCAGATTTCCTCTCCCTCACCATCTGTAGTCCCAATCCCACCACCCAACTGGGGACTTAACTTATCCCATTCCAACACAGAGGCCTCTCCAAAAAGCGACCCCTGTTCCGAAATGATTGCACCCCAAGCGGTAGAAACCCCAGAAGGGCCATATACTAGGTCGAGAACTAAAATTTTTCCCCTAAGGGAAGTCCCGATGGGTGGAGTGGCTGGAGGAGTCGGGTTCGTAAATGCTCCCCTGACGGCTTCAGAAGTTAGGAATTTTAAGAAAGAACTGGGGAACCTAGTAGAAGATCCAGTAGGGGTATCCGATCAAATAGACCAATTCTTAGGCCCCAATACATATACCTGGGAAGAGCTGAATTCCATCTTGAAAATCTTGTTCAGCCCAGAAGAAGTGAGGATGATCCGAACAGCGGGAATGAGAATCTGGGAGAGGGAAAATAGAATGGGTCCCCCAGGTGATTACAAACTGCCAATAGTAGATCCAAGGTGGAACCCAAACAGGGAAGAGGATAGGAGAGGTATGGAAGATTACCGAAGCTTGATGGTAAGAGGCATCAAAGAGTCAGTTCCCCGCAGCAGCAATACGAGGCTAGCTTTCGATAACATGCAAGGGAAAGATGAGACCCCCGCTGCCTGGCTGAATAGGCTAAAAAGAAATTTTCAGCTATACTCAAGCATGGATCCTGACAGCTCCAAGGGTCAAGTATTATTGAAGACCCAGTTTGTCACTAAGTCATGGCCCGACATTAGGAGACAATTAGAGAAGATGGAAGATTGTCAAGAAAAAGGAATAAACGAATCGTTAAGGGAAGCCCTGAGAGTTTATTTAAGGAGAGAAGAGGAAAAAGCCAAAAGAAAAGCAAAAATAATGGTAGTGGTAGCCCGAGAAAGCATAGGGGCAATACCTAATCAAGGTCCCCCAAACAGGAGAAACCTGAGGCTGGGAAAAATAGGGACTTTACCACCCTGGGGAACTCCTAAGAGACCAGGAGAGGATCGGAAATGTTTCTATTGCAGGGAAGCGGGACATCTGAAGAAAGACTGTCAAAAGTTAACCTTTGATGAAGCAATTACGAAGGAGCAAGATGCCCTAGAAAAGCTGTTGAAGGGGGAAGGTAATGAGGATTAGGGGTGTCATGGGCTCTATACACTAGGGGACCTAATGTACCACCAAGAAGAGCCCATAGTAAATTTTGAAATAGGTCCCCAACATGAAGAGTTTGAATTTTTAGTAGATACTGGAGCGGACCAATCCAGTATTAAGAAGCTCCCAGTAGGAGTCAATATGGGAAATAGAACATGTGAAGTAATAGGAGCAGAAGGGAAACCATTCACAGCGTCAATCATAGAAGGGGTGGAAGTAAGAGGAAACTCGCGACAGATAATAACTGATTTCATCTACTTACCGGACCTAGAGAGTAATCTACTAGGAAGGGACTTACAAGTCCAATTGGGAGTGGGGATTTTCCCCGAAAAAGGTAGGATGAAAGTGAGAATTATGAAATTAACCACTGAAGATTTAAAAGAGATCAACCCAGAGGTATGGGCAGAAGGGGGAAAAAGCGGCCTACTTGACATCCCACCTATAAAGATAGAAATGCAGCCAGGAACCCCTCCTATCCAAGTAAAGCAGTATCCAATATCTCTAGAACGGAAGAAGGGGCTAGCTCTTATAATTGAACAACTGCTAAAGGAAGGCATTTTAGAGCCCTGCATGTCCCCCCATAATACCCCCATCCTGGCTGTGAAAAAGGCCGAAGGGAAATATCGACTAGTTCAGGACTTACGAGAAATTAGTAAAAGAACAGTTACCAGATATCCTGTGGTTCCTAACCCATATACTCTTTTAAGCCAAATCCCCCGAGAGCATGCGTGGTTTACCATCATAGACTTAAAAGACGCATTTTGGGCATGCCCCTTAGCGAAAGAGAGCCGGGACTGGTTTGCTTTTGAATGGGACCACCCTGAGACAAAGAGGAAACAACAGCTGAGGTGGACATGCCTACCACAAGGGTTCACGGAGTCACCGAACCTGTTTGGACAGGCCTTAGAGGAATTGTTGGAACAATTCGCCCCCGAGGGACAGGTGCAGATTCTACAGTATGTAGATGACCTATTAATATCCAGAGATATTAAAATGAAGTGAGAGCCGCAAGTATACAACTCCTAAATTTTCTAGGAAGAAAGGGGCTAAAGGTGTCCCAAAAGAAACTGCAATTTGTTAAATCCGAAGTAACTTATTTAGGGCACCTAATTGGAAAAGGATACAAAAAATTAAGCCCTGAAAGAATTACAGGAATATTGTCGATACCTGCTCCAAAAACAAGAAAGGATGTCAGAAAACTCCTAGGCCTCTTCGGATATTGTAGGCTATGGATAGATAAATACACCCAAAGTGTAAAATTCCTCTATGGTAAATTAACCAATCCGGAGCCCATAGAATGGACAGAGGAAGATGAAAGCCAGCTAAAAGAATTAAAAGAAAAACTGTCTACAGCACCTGTCCTGAGTTTGCCAGATCTAAAGAAAGGATTTGATCTGTTTGTAAATGTAGAAGGGGGAGTGGCCTATGGAGTAGTGGCTCAAGAGTGGGGAGGCTATAGGAAGCCTATAGCTTTCCTTTCTAAGCTATTAGACCCAGTAGCCCGAGGGTGGCCCACCTGCCTGCAAGCCATAGCTGCTACTGCACTTCTGATAGAGGAATCCCAGAAGCTGACTTTACAAGGGAAAATCCGGGTCCACACACCTCATGATTTGAAAACAGTTCTGAGTCAGAGGGCCCCAGAATGGGTAACAGACTCTCGAATACTTAAATACGAGATCACCTTGATGGACTCTGAAAATTTAAGCCTAACAACCTCCAAGAATTTGAATCCAGCACAGTTCCTCTCTGGAGAACCTCCTCTAGAACTTGAGCATAACTGTCTAGAACTTATGAGTTTCCAAACGACAGTGAGGGAAGACCTGGAGAGTATACCTTTACCACATGGGAGGAAACTGTTCACAGATGGGTCCTCAAGGGTAATAGAGGGAAAAAGGGCCTCTGGATATGCTATCGTGGAAGGACTAACTATAGAAAGCATCAAGGTCATAGAGAAAGGGAAGTTACCTCCGAGCTGGTCAGCTCAGCTCTGTGAAATCTACGCAGTAAAAAGGGGATTGGACTTATTAGAGAAAGACCGGGGAACTATTTATACAGATTCAAAATATGCCTTTGGGATAGTCCATACCTTCGGAAAAATCTGGGAAGAGCGGGGATATCTGAATTCAAAAGGAAAAGACCTTGTACACAAAGAAATAATAAAGTCAGTATTAACATCTCTACTGAAGCCCATTGAGATAGCTATAGTACATGTGAAGGGACATCAAAAGGGGAACACCTTAGAAGGAAAAGGGAATCAATTAGCAGACCAAGAAGCGAAAAGAGCAGCTCAAAATTCAGAAGAACCAATTAAGATCCTAGCGTTAAATAAAATTTCAGAGGAAAAGGAAAGAGAGGGAAAACCAGAATATGATAAAAAAGAGTTAAAAGTTATTGAAGAGCTGAAGATGCAACGGGGAGAACATAGGGAGTGGTTAACTCCTGATGGCAGGAAATTTTTGAATAAGCCCTTAGCCAGGAAAGTTATAACCGAAATTCATGAACTAACCCACTGGGGAACCCAGGGATTGTATGACCACTTCCTAAGAGAGAATTTTTGTATAGGAGTGTACGACCTAGCAAAAGCTGTAACCCAGGGATGCGTTATTTGTCAAAAGACCAATCAGCGAATAATGAGAAAAGCCACACCTGGAGGGAGGGAATTAGCTCTAAGACCATTCCAGAGCATTCAGGTAGACTTTACTGAGATGCCTCAAGTCCAAAACTATAAACATCTTCTGGTGATGATTGATCATCTCACCCATTGGGTGGAAGCATTCCCAACAAGAAGGGAGACAGCAGGAGTAGTAGTGAAGATTATTCTCGAACACATAATCCCTTGGTATGGGTTAGTAAACAACATCGACTCAGATAGGGGACCTCATTTTACCGCCCAAATTTTGCAGAAAACTGTTGAGGCATTGGGGATAAAATGGAGGCTTCACACCCCCTGGCATCCCCAGAGTTCAGGGAGAGTGGAGAGAATGAATAAGACCCTTAAAAATGTATTAACCAAATTAATTGAAGAGACACAATTAAATTGGCTTAAATGCTTACCTTTAGCTCTCCTAAGAATCAGAACAAGACCCAGATCAGATATAGGGGCTTCCCCCTACGAAATGATGTTTGGACTTCCCTTTTTATTAACCCCTTACAGTACTGGGAATTATATAGAAGGAGAAACCGCAGCCCAGAAATATTTACAAACAATTGGCAGAACATTAGAAGATCTCAGGAAAAAGGGATATATTCCCCAAACTTCTCCTCTCGATTCGAATGTGCACCAAATTAATCCCGGGGATTGGGTATTAATTAAGTCCTGGAGTACTACCCCATTAATCCCAAAATTTGAAGGTCCCTTCCAGGTACTTCTCACTACCCACACTGCAGTCCGGACGCGAGAAAGAGGCTGGACACATATCACCAGAGTAAAAGGACCTGTGTTACTCCCAAGCCAGCCATTAAGCCCAGATCATTCAACTAACCCTTCTGAGTGGACGGTAACGCCACATCCAGGTTCGTTAAGATTAACTTTCAAGAGAAAACCAAGGACTCGGTAAAAGACCAGAGCAATTCAGCAAACTATCAAAAGACATTTGAGCACTGCGGTTAAAAAATTTGTTTGAACCTTATATGTTGGTATAAATTACAGCGTCAGTGTTGTAACGGGAATTGATAGTAACTGTTAACATTGTTGCAATAGGAGTCTAATTGACATTATTGGAAAAGTCAAGACGAATAGTTAAATTAACGGTTAAAAGGTTAAAAAATATTAATATAAATTTCTCTCCTAGAGCACTCCTTAGGAACACTAAGCACCAAAAATTAACAATCAAGTGAGGGGAGGGCAGATAAAGAACTCTGAGGACAGAACCTGGAGAGCCCTGAAACCCAAGAGGCAAGGCCAGGTGAGACCAAGGAGAACCCCAAGGCAGGATGGGGAAGGTTCACACTGGACTCTTGGGAGGACTGATAATAGTCCTGATGATGAGTGAACATACCGAAGGGGCCTGTTCTAAATGCTACTCTCCCATCTATGATGGGGAAAATCTACAGTCCTTAATCAGAGTTCATACCAATGTGAACCCCACTTGTTTTGACATCAACCAGCTTTCCACCTGTCAAGAGGAAGGTAAGCAATATTGGATCACCAGAAATGCTGCCACATTTAGGCAGCGTCTAACTGGGGAATGCCCTATGAGAGAATGGTTTTGTTTAGAAGAAATAAATAACTTGAAAGGAGTGGTGGACCTTGTGAAAGAAAAGCCATTAACCATAAGAAAGGTTGAAATAGAGGAACCCCTTAACAAAAATCTTTTTGTTGACCTAATTGAGAGAATAAGCCATGAATTGAACATCACTAATTGTTGGATCTGCGGGAGCACCCAAATGTCAGATGTGTGGCCCTGGGAAGGGATGAGTCTAGCACCTTTAGACATCCTGAGGTGGAAAATGATGAAACAAGAACCCCCGTGTAATAGAGGAAGGGAAAAAGAACAATGGGATCTGAAATCCAAAGTAGTAGGAGAAGAGTGCATAACGAGGACGGGAAAACGATACAAAACCTTAGCGGGGAAGATGGCATGCAAAAGGTCTTTGATAATAAAAGAATTCACCCAAGAATGGATTCCCAGGGAACCAGACACTTAGGCAATTGGAAAAAAGGAGGTTGGGTGTATTTATAACGAGGGATATCAATTACATCAATGTACGGACAGAGGGATTAACCCCTT
This sequence comes from Hirundo rustica, assembly GCF_015227805.2. Classification (NCBI taxonomy): domain Eukaryota; kingdom Metazoa; phylum Chordata; class Aves; order Passeriformes; family Hirundinidae; genus Hirundo; species Hirundo rustica. Next base: position 98,733,125 of record NC_053450.1, read on the forward strand.
TTGGGGAATTAGGGAAATATCCAAATATTGGGAACACCCCTTTAACATTCAGAACACATCATGGAGAGCTCCTGAGCACTTGTTTTGGATATGTGGGAATAAAGCTTACACGCATCTCCCAGGAGACTGGGCGGGTAGTTGCACCGTGGGTATTATTAAACCAGCCTTTTTCTTATTACCATGGGAATCAGGAAACAATCTAGGAGTGCCATTATATGACAACCTAAGAAAGCATAACAGACCAAAACGAAAAGTAATTGATATGGGTAGCTCCCAAACTTGGAAAGGTAAGATCTGGACACCTGAGGAAATAATAAAAACATATGGCCCAGCAACTTGGGCACAAGATGGGTCATGGGGGTATCGGACTCCCATCTATATGCTAAATCGAATTATCAGGCTGCAAGCAGTATTAGAGGTAATATCGAATAAAACAGCCTTGGCCCTAGATCACATCAGTTATCAATTAGCCCAAACAAGAGCAGTGGTGTACCAAATAAGATTGGCTGTAGACTACCTGTTAGCAAACGAGGGTGGAATATGTGGAAAGTTTAACTCATCGGAGTGCTGCCTCGAAATCGATGATAAAAGTGAAGTGATTCGAAACATCTCTAGAGAAATCAGAAAAGTTGCATATGTGGGGAATCAGGAGTGGACCCCTTTAATTAATATGGATTGGTGGGACAACTTTTGGTCATTGAAAGGGGCCTGGTGGAAAAAGATAGGGTTTATAGCTCTGAGTGTGTTTGCAAGTCTCCTCCTCATCCCCTGCATACTACCTTGCCTAATCCGAACCATAACCTCTGCAGTACAGGCAAGCCTCCAAATTTCTGAAATTAATAGCAAAAAGCCCACACATATGTTAAAACTAACATCTGACACAAAAGAACTTAGTACCGCAGAACAAATTTATAACCAATACCAAGAACTGAGAGATGTGTATGACCACGAACAAGAGATTGATGCGAGCTAAAGCACGATCAAAGAAAAAGAGGGGGGATTGAGAGAAATGAGAGATCCCAAGGTGCTACCTTTATGAGTCTAGTCTGTTTATTGTTAATTATTGGTTGCTTGGATCCTGCGTATTGATGTTATATGTATAAGTTACCAGTTCGATGTATTGATGTTAACTGTTCTCTGTACCCCAGACCCCAGTTCTGTGTACTTCCACAATTGCTTCCCAGTTCCAGACAGTCCTAACACCCCTATACCTTACTATAAGTTGAGCCCCATTACTCCCTAAGTAGCCTAAGTCACCGCTGCCTCGCCTGCTACTTTGTTATCAGCTCCTCCCCGCCTGCCTGTCGACCTAGAGGCTTCGCCCCCTCCTCACCTGCGTCTAGCACCGCCCATTATGGAGATCAGGCAGGACGGAAGTGCGGCAGACACCAACAACCCCTGAGAACGACGAGCCAATTCAAGCCTCGGGAAAACAAAAAGCAGCGTCGGGTGAGGAAAGAGCTCAGGTACCCTCTGACATCCTCTAACCACTTTCGGGAATCTCGCCATAACTTAGGAGACCCTCCCGGAGAGACACCCCCTAGACCCAAGGAGCCTGAATCGAGACCTATGGACTCCCATGAGGCGAGGCTCCCGACTCTGCGGCTGCGTGGCAAAGTCGATAGGGACCTCCTCCTCAGCGGTGTCTGGTCAGCGCAGCGGTGGCGTAGGCATCCCTGAGCCCTCCCTCGCCAAAAAGAGCTGGAAATAAAGGCATTGAAGGAGTTAACTCAGTCTCCTGCCCAGTTCATTTCCAACATCCGCCAAGGCCAAGCTTGATAATAAAGAAACATACAAAAGAGCAAGTCTCTGACTCTCTCTTTTTTTCCAGAACAGGCAGCATAGCCCGCCCCACTCCAGTGCAGAGTGGTTTCTGACTACCTCTAGTTTAATGAAGCTCTACATATTGTGTTTGTATGCCTTGAAAACCTGTTGATACAGGTTTATGTTAAAATTGTTTTCTGACTGAATTCCAATTTTTTACAGTTTTCCAGTTGCTGGAGAGATAGAAAGCAATAAATGCAGTGCCTGATTACCTATCAAAGACTACAACATAGTCTGATTTCTTTAACAAGAATGTTAACAAATTTGCCAGATGAAATTACACAAAATATAATCATAAGAAGCTACTCAGCTGTTCAGCAGTCTCCCAAATTACACATTATATTTTTTTCAGTAACCCTGCATTCTAAAAAGTCTTACTAAATTTCTGTTTCCATGAAATTTGCAGTTGGCATGGATTTTTCTTATAACTAAATTACTTATGACTTTAATATGATTGTTACGACTTTTATCCTTCCAGAACACCATCATGCCGTTATTTCTCCTACGTATTGTTCATTTTCTTCATTTTTTTTGTTAATAACAGTAGAATAAGCTACATCTTGTCAGATCTATAACTTATAAAGGTACTAATTTGCAGTTATGTTTAGTTAAGGTCAAATAATATAATGCTCTGTTACCTTCAGTTAAGTTGAGCAAGGCTAAGTTCTATTAAGTTAATTTTGTAAATTTCATGTCTGCTAAGTTACATGTATTGTATATAACCAAAGACATCACACAGAGTTGAAATGGACACTGAACTTAATCCTGCTAAATTTTATCATGAAAGGTCAGCCATGTGTAGAGAAAATAAAAATATTTGATCTACTGTAAAATATTTTTGGATTACTATATGTAGACCTATAAGTATGGATTGTATTATTTTATAGGGTTGTTTTAAATATCTTGAGTAACATTAAGTGGACTTAATGTTACCGAGACCGAGGGGTGGAAGAAAGGACTTCATTAATTTTTCTTATTGGCATCGCTTTGCATTTCTACAGCCTTGCAACCCGGGGCAGGGAGCACATGGCCACAGCAGGCCTGGACAGATTTAACTCTTTCTTAGAAACATGGAACTTTATAAGCACAACCCCTCCTTGAGAGAGAGAAGACAGAAAACAGAAGGTACGTAGAAAAATACACTGCATGAAATCAGTGGATTAGAAGCAAAAGAACTGATAATATTATTGGAATAGGATTGAAGAAGTGGACATTTTAAACTGGACTTCTCTAAGGTAAACTAGGAGAAACTGACTTCTCTAAGGTAAACTAGGAGAAATTGACTGTTCTTTGTAGCATCTTAGTCTTGCTGGGTAGAATGCTAAGTCTAATCAAAATTGAGGACTGATGTAATTGAGATTTATTTGGGAATTTTAAAGCCCCTGCTCCTGGGTGAAGAGGAGGTCTCAGCCTTTGAGACAAAGATGATTTTAGACTAGAAGAAGTATTCATAAATAGTACCCCAGATACACTGAGAAACTTTGCTGATAGAACATCACAGTCTGTGAAAACTCTGGACGGCAGCAGATGTGTGACATTGGGAGCACTGGACTATTTCGTCTTGTGGCAAACGTCTTCATAGAAAAATCTTAGACTCTTCTACTAAAAAGTAATGAGTGATTATGTCTAAATAGTGAAACTGACTGAAAATCTCAAGTTGTGTCTATGTTGTTTAATAAGAAAGTTAATAGTTTGTAAGAGAAGCGTGTTTTAAAGTGTCATTCTGTTTTAGTTTAGGTTTTCTTTTTCTCAGCTTTTTTTTCCATTCTTTTAGTATGTGTTAATAAAACTACTTTTTGTTCACTTCTAGGCTTAAGCCTCCTTTGTTTTTTCCTCCTAATCTCTCCCTCCCACAGGAAGAGAATAAATACTAAACCCCCTATATGTAGAAGGATTTAAAATGGACATAGGGAGGTCGTACAGTGCTGGGAAAATTCTGTTTATCTTAGCACTGTCAAGGACGAAGAGTCCGGGAATGAGCTGTAACCCCCAGCAAAGTTGTAAACAGGTAACCGCAAAGGAATGCTTATGCAGATAACACTAGCCAATAGTTTAGCCACTTCGGGCGCGTGAACACTAGGGGTTAACCAATAGCAAGTAGTAAAATGCCACCTGAACAGCTTATGCACAAGAATGATATATGTATAAAAGAACCCCGTGTACCCTTAATAAAAACATTCACCATTACTTCTGTGAAGAGCATGTTTGACTCCGGCTGCTCCCTGTGATTTCTTCTTTATCTGGCGCCCAAGCATGGACGGTGGGACGCTGATTTACCAAGAGATGCATCTGCATTGAGGTGAGAGCTTGTCGTCATTGCAAATACGTATTGCGAGGCTGTGTGGGTAAGGGGAGCAGGGGGCAGTTTCTTGAAAAAAGGAGGAAGGTGCTGAGTACTACCTTCACTGCCCCACAGAAGATGGCAAGCATGGAGTGTGTTTGCTGCTGCAGTGAAATTGCTTATTAATATACTCTCTGAGAGAGGAGAAACGGTAGCAGAAAAAGTGCTGCACTAGTTAACGGGGCGCGGGGAAGTAGACAATTAACAACCCCACGGCGCTGCAAAGTCAGGGGGGCAGGGCCCCTGCCATGCCCTCCCGCCACCCCTGGCGCCCCGGCACCGCCGCTGGCCGACGCCTTGCTTGCCGCTCCCGGCTCGTGGGCCGCCCCCCCGTCGCCCAAGCCCAGGCGCGCTGCTGCCACACCACTGCCGCCACCACCCACATCAACCTGAATAAACCGGCTCAGAACTTTTCTCGGAAGCAAGGCGCCCCCCGCCCGAGATCAAAAGCTTGACGGCAACCCAGTGTAGTATGGTAGCCGAAATGCTTCAAAAAGCCTCCGGAGCCGCCCACAGTCCGCCGCTCCCGGCGTCGCCCAGCCCTGCTGCCGCCACAACGCATGCTCCTAGTGCCCCCCCTTTACCAGATGTGCCCAAAGAGGTACTAGGCAACCAGGAAATGGAAACGGGTGGTCCCTGCTGTTGACCACCTTCCCCAGCCACGATTGGATTAAAAGAGCTGACTGAGCAAATTCAGGCGATCATGCAACGCCTGGACGAGCCAGCGCATGCAGCAGCTGAGCTGCTGCTGGAAAGAGCTCAAGAATTATCCATGGCAACCGCTAGTAGTCGGGATGAGCCAACATCTTTCAGCTCCCAGTTAACTCCAACGCAACGATTCCGAGAACAAACCGCAGAAAGCAGTCCCCAGGCAACGCCTTCGCCCGCTCCACCTGTGACTCGGTGGTTCGGAATTATACGTGATGCTGCACTAGAAGGACAGTGAGAACCCGCAGGACACATGGCATGTCCTGTAGCGTGTCCTGTTGTATTCAGAGGTGGTAATCCTGTGTATGAGCAGCATGAATGGAAAATTTTGCAACAGGCAAAAATACAGTAAAGGAGCACAGCTTGAAATCTGAAACTGCTCGAGCAATGTTATATTGGATTCATACTGCAGATAGCAATTTTCCAGCCTGGATTTCCCCCAGTCTGATCACCATCATTGGACTGTTAATAAATATATTTACAGCTCTGCTATTAGTATGTTACTGCCCAACAGCTACAGAGCAGGCACCTCCCTGGTGCTTGTGCCTGTGGCCTTTTCATCTACCAGTCCCTGGATGCTATAGATGGAAAACAAGCAAGAAGGACAAACAGCAGCACTCCATTAGGAGAGCTTTTTGATCCTGGCTGTGATTCATTGTCCACAGTCTTTGTGGTTTTGGGAACTTGTATTGCTGTGCAGTTGGGCACCAACCCTGACTGGATGTTCTTTTATTGTTTTGCTGCAACATTCACGTTTTACTGTGCGTACTGGCAGATGTACGTCTCAGGAACACTGAGCTTCAGCATAATTGATGTGACTGAAGTACAAATCTTCATAATAATCATGCATTTACTGGCAGTGATTAGAGGACCACCTTTTTAGCAATCTCTGATTCCAAGACTGAACATTCAGGTGAAAATACTCCCAGCTCTTTGTACTGTGGCAGGGACCATATTCTCCTGTACAAACTACTTTGGTGTGATCTTCACGGGTGGAATTGGCAAAAATGGATCCACAATAGCAGGAACAAGTGTCCTCTCACCTTTTCTCCATCTTGGCTCCGTGATTGCCTCTAGCTGCAGTGATCCACAAAAAAATCTGCTGTGCAGCACTTTGAGAGGCACCCTTGCCTCTACACCCTGACTTTTAGCTTTGTGTCTGCCAAGATCACAGATAAACTGGTGGTTGCCCACATGACCAAGAGTGAGATGTATCTATATGACACATTCATAGGCACAGCATTGCTGTTCCTTGACCAGTACTTGACCAGTACTTGACCAGTACTTTAACAGCTTTATTGATGAGTATATTGTCCTCTAGATTGCCCTGATCCTGTCCTTGTTTGACCTGCTCCAATGCTGTGTCAGCGTGTGCAACCAGATTGCTGCCCACCTGCACGTCCACATGTTCCGCATCAAGGGCTGCCCCATGCACTCGAACCACCACTAGGGATGGGAGCTGCCACAGAGGAATGGAGAAGGAGTTGGGTTTCTACAGGAATGGATGAAGACTTATAGTAGACAAAGAATAATAGCAGATAAGAACAAAGTAATTTATAATAATCAATGTTATACATTTTCTTCTTTGTTATCAGTAACACTCCTTAACTAGTCTCCTGCCTGAGGGAGTGAATTCCAAGTTCACCCTAGTCAACTCTCCATGTAGTAAACTCTGTTGGTTCCAAGCCTGGGAAAGCACGCAGGAAATAAATGCTCTGTCTTTGTAATTACCTAGATTACAAATTCCTCTCTACATGGTGAATGGATCCCCACCAACTGGAGTTTCTAATGTAGTATAATTACAGCTGCAATCTGACTTACTTTTAATTTTAATATTTCATCATCTCTTAGCGAAATACTTTTTTACTGTCCACTTGGAATTTATTTACTGAAGACTTGAGCTGGTAAAAACCCAGAGATATCTTACTAAGTTGTGTGGCTGCAGTAGCTGCCAGGTGGGAGCCAGGCTGGGGTGGTTTTTGCTCGTGCATTGCTGACAAAGCGGTTTCATGCTGAACAGGGTCCTGTGAGCCAAGGGGTGCCCGGCATGCAAAATAGTGTGGTATCTTTGTCAATTAATTTTGTTTTTTAAATAAACATCATTAAAGAACAAAAAAAAAAAAAAAAAAAAAAAAGAGGGCTATGGCAGGTCCGCATGGTAAGACATTCTCGCATATTGTGTGCCTTTTGCTCATGGCGTCAACAAGTGTTGCAGGATCTTCTCAACTAGCTCAGCAGTTTTCTAAGAGAACTAATGTATGGGTGACATTTGCCAATATGACTGGACAGGATTCTATTCTAGCCTGGCCAGTCCCCAAGATCTGTTTAGGACTTGTTTGATAGGAACACCCCTTTGGAGCCCTCACGAATTTAAAGGTTATGTGAAAAATGAGGCAATGCTGAATTTTACTGTGGCAATGCCACAGTGTGGCTATCAGGTTTCACAGCTGCCCAGGCTGATGGAGGCTGGCAGTGTAAAATTATAGAGCAACTTGATGATATGCTTACTTCACCACCTGAAGAATTAGACTTCCTTGAATGTATGAATGCCAGCTCTACAAATAGAAGTGAGGGAGGTTGGGTGTCGTTTGAGCCCCCCACAGAGAAGAGTCTAAATATACATAGCCAGAAATGGGCTACCTTAAGTTCAGCTTGGCTATCGAGTGGCAGTGTATACCAACAACTTTATTCCAAATGTAATTTGACTGGCAAACCAGCATGACGCCTTCCACCAGGAATATTTTTAATATGTGGGGACTGCGCTTGGAATGGAGTCCCAGCTAGCCCACATGGGGGCCCATTCTATTTAGGGAAGCTTGCCCTATTTCACCTTAACATAACCGCATTGATGACTTTGGCAAAAGTCACTCGGAGAAAACGTGCCATACATGAGTTAGACTGTAAGGACATGGGAGATAGTAAATTCTGGTCCTGGGCTAGGACAGTGTTAACATCCATGTTTATACCAGGAGCAACAGCTGCTAGAGCAATGACCACATTGAAACAGATGGCATGCTGGACCAAGTCAGAATTTAATTTGGCTAGCCAAATTTTGGATGAGCAGGGGATCATCAGGGGATGTTACCAGTGTTAATCATGCTGTTTTGCAAAACGGTGCTGCGATTGATTTTCTGCTTTTAGTGCATAACCATGGGTGTGAAGAGTTTGAAGGAATGTGTTGCATGAACCTGTCTGACCATTCTGGATCAATTCACAAAAAATTGCAATTAATGAAGAACAAATTACATGATTTAAAAGAAAGTGATGATGTATTTGGAGATCGGTTAAGTAGCCTTGGGTTTACGGGATGGCTGAAGTTTGTTGTTAAACAAGAGTTTGTTATAATATTACTTGTATTAGTAGGGTTTTTAGTACTAAGTTGTGTAATGTCTTGTGTTAAGAACATGTTGCGTAAGACAGTATCTAATGCTTGCCTTGCACAAAAAGAAAAAGGGGGAATTGTAGAAGGATTTAAAATGGACATAGAGAGGTCTGGGAAAATTCTGTTTATCTTAGCACTGTCAAGGATGAAGAGTCTGGGAATGAGCTGTAACCCCTCAGCAAAGTTGTAAACAGGTAACCGCAAAGGAATGCTTATGCAGATAACACTAGCCGATAGTTTAGCCACTTGGAGCGTGTGAACACTAGGATTTAACCAATAGCAAGTAGTAAAATGCCACGTGAACAGCTTAGGCACAAGAATGGTATATGTATAAAAGAACCCCGTGTACCCTTAATAAACAAACATTCACCATTACTTCTGTGAAGAGCATGTTTGACTCCGGCTGCTCCCCATGATTTCTTCTTTAGCTACACCCACTCAGGAAACCACTCTGAATTGTGTGAAAGCCCAGGTAGACTGAGAAGTTCTTACTCAGGATCTCACATGCCATGGAAAAGAGGAAACATGGATATGCATATTAAACAAGATACGCCTGAATAGTGTGTGCAATAGAAGTGGAAAGGAAGGTGATAATTCTTGCTTATATATTTCTCTGTTTTCTTTCTGAATTACTTTCTTTAAAAGGTGCAGAGGCTGTATAAAAGCCTATGGATATTTCATGCATTCTTCTACAATCTGGTCTCAAAACTTTATATGGTCAGCTGATGTTTTCACTTTAAATGTTATACGTCTGTTTCTGTGAAATTTTCTATTAGAAACATGCTGTAGATAAAACTAACTTCTCTTAAAAATTGCTATGTATCTCAATCTGAGGACCATGTAACCAAGTCCAGCACATAAGAAATCAGTAAGTCATTGAGATATATTTACCAGACTGGAAGATCACTTACACAAGAGGGTTTGATTGAAAGACAATATAGAGAAAGTGGTATGGGAAAATACTCTGAAACGAAAGAAATTGGAGCTTATGGTTACTATTTGCAAGATCAGAACAACCTGAAGATTTTTAAAAAAGTCAATTTAGCTTTTTCTTTATTTGTTTTGGCTCTTCAAGGAGGAAGCCAGAAACTGTAATAGACTGTTGTTGACATAATGATGTTGATGAAGAAGGCTCGAATATTACAGTCAAGTTATACAGAATTGCACTATCTGGTTAAGTTGTAGATGAATGTGTAGCATTCATGGAAACAATTAACTGGTGCAAATATAAAAAAAGATGCAGCTCTCTGCATGTGTTCTGTTAAGGGACAGAAAATACATGTTCATGCCAGTGTGAACCATAGTTCAAAGAACTGGAAAATTGAAGAGACTTTGCTTGAAAGTTTCCATTATTGTTTTTGCTAAAAATACTTTCATTTAAGCTAGCGGTGTACCTTATTCTAAGATACATCATTGATTTTCTCTTTCTTTTGATTTAAGAAAACATATTTAAATGTCATATTCTTTTGTGCAACATTAATGTGCAATAAAATAGCCAGTTAGACTAAAGACCATACTTAACATCAATCTTTTTTCTTTAGTTTACTAGTTACCTTTAAATCATAAATATGTATTTACTCTCATTATTTTAAACTCTCAACTAGGAAAGTTAAATAGAAGAGCGTCATGATTTTTAAATCAGCAAAACTTTCACTGCTTTTAGAGAGGCCATAAAAGAGCTAGAACTGATTCCCTGTACTCCCATAATTGAAGAAATAATGCTGAATTTTTGTGTTAAACTGCATGGCTCTTTCTAAAGGCTTAGTAACATAGTGGTAAAAAAAAAAAGTTGATTTTTTTTTTTAATGTTTTCTTCAGATTATTCTCCCGTTGTTCTACATGTACTACAAGTATGACTGAAAGAGGAGAACTTTCAGATCTCTATTTTTTTTCCCACTCTTCTCTACTGAGGCCTGTAAGTTTTTTAAATACCCCTTTTTTGTAGGAAATAAACAAGGTATGTGATATACTCCGTGCATTTTCAAATGTAGTCTTCCACAGGCATTAGAAATTGAACCGCTTATTATCAATGCAGTCCACATGATTTCAATGGATTTAAAAGACATAATTCTCTATGAAGATAGGGATACTCATTTCTACTGGTAGAATATATTTATTTTGGGGTTTTGTTTGTTTGTTTGGAGGTGGGTTTGGCCCTATTATCTATTATTCTACCCCTCATCTTTTTAATGTCAGTTTTGGAAATTGTTCGTCCCACATTAGTAGTTTGAGGTGAGGGAGTATTTCTGAAAAAGGCAGCTTCTGAGATGAAAATATATATAGGACAGGGAAGAAAAAACTGTGTAAAGATGACAATTCTCATTTATTCTGATTTAAGCTCCTTACAAGGGTACAAAGCAAATGTACTGTAAGGAATTTAGGGGAAGCTTAGGAACCTAGAGAAACTTGAAGGAAAATACTTTAATAGCAACTAAAATAAAAAATGTATCTGACTCCATGAGTCCTTTCTTTGCATGACTGCATATGCATGACCATTCTTGTTTGCACACATATTTCTTTATGTATGTGTGGAAAAGAAGTCTAGCTCTCTATCAAAAGTATGCTTTGGAGTGAAAAATTCTTGTGCAATATTTTTTGAATTCTGCATTTTAAGATGTTTACTTCATTTGATCATGAAATTGTCAGTGACTGAAACCCATTGTTAGGGAATTGATTTATGTAATCATCCAGAGTAAATGATTTAATAATTTTGAAAATGGCAAAAAGGCCATTTTCTTTTAACTTTTCTTTTTGGATAAAGGTAGAAATAAACATTCATTTGTGTAAAACAAAAAGTTTAAAATAAATCCAAATGCAGTTTGTTTCTGTAAGCACTATAAAACAGGGTTCAAACTCTAAATTATTATATAAATAAGAAGGATCGTGCTGAGCTGGGTAAAAACAAAAATATTTCAATTTATTTCTTTCCAAATTCCTTTGGCTCCAAGCTCCAAAGGAAACTTGAATCTTAAAAAAAACCCAGAAACTCTTTTGCAGGATTTTATTGTTGGAAATTGATCAAGAGGATGTCTCCTAGCATTAACAGGCTGGCACCTGAGGTTAGGCCTTCAAAGAATAAACTATTGGCAATGAGAGCAAGAACACAAAGCAAGTTTTCTAGTGCACAGGCTTTGGATTACAGTTATTTCATAAGTATTTTACTTAAAAGAAAACAGAATTAAAAAAAAGTACTTTAGTGGACACTTTCACATGTATGACATTGCCACTCAAAATCTATATTTGTTATCTCTTATTGTTTTACTTTTTGTAACTTAAAAGATTAGAGATATTTTCAAACTTGGAAGTTAAGAGAAAAAAATATACTGTTGTAATTTGTTTGCTTTTGTTGCTAGCTTATCATATCCGAAAAGATAAAATGTATGTTTCCTTGATTTTGCTTGCTTACTGAAGTTTATTTGCTTCTCTTCTACATACTACTCTACTTTCAGTCACTTATAAATTCAAAGGAAGATTGTTTTGTTTTATATAACTATAATATATGTTCAGCAATGTACTAACTGTAGCTTGCCTATCATCGGAAGGCATTAAGGGACACTCTTAACTATTTGTGTGTTATTTGTGGTTCCAGTACAATTTCATAGAATCATAGAATAGTTGGGCTGGAAGGGATCTTAAAGAACATTCAATTCCAGCCCCTCTGCCATGGGCAGGGTCACCTTCTACCATACTAGGTAGCTTAAAGCACTGTCCACCTGGCCTGGAACATTTTCAGGGATTCAGGGGGCATTCACAGCTTCTCTGGGCAGCCTGGTGCCAGTGTCTCACTGTTATCACAATGTTATGTCTTATCTAATTCCCTAGCTCCTCCTCCAGCTTTTTTGTAGATCCTCTTTAGGTACTTGAAGGCTGCTAAGAAGTCTTTTGTGGAGCTATCTCTTCTCCAGGTTAAACACCAAAAGTCTCAGCCTGTCTTCACGGGAGAGGTGCTTGACCATCTTCACGGCCCTCCTCTTGTCCTGCTCCAGCAGAGCCACATCCTTCTTACACTGCAGACCACAGAGTTGGACACAGTACTCCAGACAGGGTCTCACAAAAGCAGACCAGAATGAGAGAATCACCTCCTTCAACCCATTGGCCATGATGTTTTTTGATGCAGCCCAGAATATGTTTGGCTTTCTGGGCTGCCAGCGCACATTGCTGGCTCAGGTGGAGTTCCTGCTGAACCAACACCCTGAAGGCTTTCTCCTCAGACCTTCTCTCAATATATTCCCTGTATTTGTGCTTGGGATTGCTGTGACCCAAATGCAGGACTTTATACTAGGCCTTGCTGAACTTCGTGAGATTGGCATACACTCGCCACTCAAGTCTGTCAAGGTCCCTCTGGATGACATCGAGTCATTGACCACAACTCTCAGGTGTGACCATCCAGCTAATTCCTTATTCAGTGGGTGATCCTGATTGATCAGATCCTTGTCTCTCCAGTGTAGACAAAGATGTCATGCAGAATAATGGCAGATTTCAGGATTCTGGCCAAGGTATACCATTACAGTGTGCTGCATCACATTAATTTCGGTAATTTTTCTGTTCTTCATCTTTTCTATGTCATTTATGCAGTGCTTGTAGTGCAAGGATGACATGTGGAATTTTGCACCTGAGGATGCTCCAGAAGCAGTACACTCCAAAAACAGCAGGGCTCCTCTTCTAGGTAGAAAGCAGTGACAATCCAAAATATAGCAGCTTCTTCAGTCTGAAAGTAGGAAGAACTTTTTCTGCTCTATTCCATTAAGAGACAGAGATGGGAATAGTATTGCATCAAAAAGATAAATTACAGTAGATTTAGACAGGAGATTTGCTGTGTGCCTTAGTAGTAGTCACTCTTTTTTCTAGCATTTCAGCTGGACAGCTTAGAGGGTGAAATGTGGATGACCGATGGCTTTTGATTGTAAGGGGTCAAGGTGCAGAAATAAGGACACCTTTACTTGTTTTCAGAAGAAAGTATATAGTCGAAACCAAACTGAAACCTTGCAACATATAAAAGTAATGTGAAGACACATTTTTTTCAGACTCAAAATATGTTCATGTGCATGTCTTTCCAGGTAGTGATGAAAGTTCTCCTGGGATCTTTGAATACAGGGATCTCTGGACTGATGTGGCTGCAGCCCATTTGAGTAGTAGTCTGAGGAGCTACTTTAACTGCTGGTGATGTTGATGTATTTTCAAAAGAGTGGAGGGAGGAAAAGGAAAATAACCGAGTGCAAGACATGTTGTCTTCAAACACTTGAGTGTTTGGTGACTAGTCACAAGTTACAGTTACGAATCTTATGTTTCCCACAGGATTTATTCCTGAACAACATCTAAAATCTAGAGTTTATTTAAAGTATACCAACAATTCCCAAATGACCAGAAGCTTTGCTCTGAGCTTCTGCTTGCTTGAGCCATAGTTTATCAGACATTTGTAACACAGAGCAGTATAGCATCCTTTGAACTTACTAAGGCACACCAGTGACATGGCAGATAGAAGTTCAGTTTCTCCTCTTCTACTACTTTCTGTCAGGACTGAAAGCTCCAGCCACAGTGCAGTAAGTAATAGCTGAAAGGCAGAAATATCTGAAACCACTCCAGCTGTTTTCAAAATGATTGTGTGACTATGCCCTGAGAGAGCTGAACACATGAACACATGATGGCAAGTAGGATACTGCAGCTGACTGTGGATGGTGGCAATCCTGGACCATAACAACATGACTATTTCTGGTAGTTTAATTAACTTATAAAAAGGGGTATTTGTGGCGATCCACCATCTTCTAGGAACTGTTTCTAGGTCACAAGACTAAAAATTCATATTAAATTCATTGCATCCATGGAGACTTATTTGTATGCTTGCCACCTTGTCCAATTTCCATTTGGGACAAGAAGAAGAAACTCTATCATAAATAATGTGAGGAATATGATTTTAAATATTACCTGTACAATTTCACAGGTGTTTCTCACTTCTTCAGGAAAATGTTACAAGAAATTAAGAAAAATCACCACTTAAATCACCTCTTCCATCAAGCATTAGTGCTTTCTTTGACAGTCCTGAGCAGTCCTAGGCAATTTAGTTGCACGTTATACAGGTTTTTTATACTTCAGAATAGTTTTCAGATCTTTCTCTCCATCCTTTTTCCTATAATTTTACTTTATGTAAAAATCACCTCTTTAGAGCAGAATAAGCAGCACTGTAAGGAACTTTGCACTAAAATTTAAAATCCTGTCAAAATTTTAAATATAAAGTGATGGCTCACCATTCTAAGTCATCACAACTGAAAACCAGTCTTATTGACAGGATTTCTTAATCTGTAAACCACTTATGTGTTTGCTAAAGTGTTTCCTGGAAAAGGAGTAATCTTTCTGCATACCTCCAGATTCAAAATATTCAACATGAGGTGACTTTCAAAAACCAGATCATTCTTTGAAACTAGACTCCTGTCACTTAGTCTGTGGGCTTCTTAACCATAGATTCTCTGCCAGATGCAGGCATATTTGTATTGCCTAAATACAAAGACAAGGTCAAATTTTCTCATATTCTAAACTTTTTTTGGACTTCTGTAAGAAAAAAGTTTAAAATCTCTGCCTACCTATCTAGAAATAGGCTGTGGGGTTTTAATTAACGAAATGATTCCATGATATCTTAATTGTAGACCACATAGAAGAAGCATAAACTCTGAGGCAACAGAAAGAAAATATCAAGAAACATAGAAACATCATTAAGGTTGGAAAAGACTTAAACATTGAGTACAACCATTAATCTGACACTTCCAGGTCTACCACTGAATCATCTCCCTAAACACCGCACTTTCATGATTTTTTGCTCTACAGAAGAATTTGAGGATCTTGAAAGACTTAAGGATTCTGAGTAGTAGTAGCAGGCAGATACTACCAGATAAGGAGGCTCATCTGTGAGGCAATCTATTGCTGCCTTCAACTATTGCTTCCACCATGCTCAAATAAACTTTGGCCACCTAGTTTTGATATGAGACTTGGCATCCCACAAACCAGTCTATTTCAACAATAAAGCCAAATGAGCACTGCAGCACGCACAATAAGGAACTGTCTGATTTCTATCTAATGAACTCTAGTATTATCAGCTCACGTAAAGATCTGCCCAAGAGGTTGTCATTCTGAATGGAGAAATAGGAGCTCCTAGTTAGAATTTTTTTAGCTCTCAAGCAGAGGCATATATCATCTGGATAATAAACACATATCCTGGCTTAAGGAACAAGTAGGTCCTTGAGGACTACACTAAGGAAGCTTGGTTTCCTATGAAACAAAAGCCTGAGTAATGCTTTCCCCATTTACAAGGTTTGTCTCAAGTGTGTATTGTCTAGTGCCTAGTATAGAGAATGGCTCTACATTAGCAGGATTTGTAAGATTCTCCCCTGATGCCTTTTTGCAGTCTTTTCCACAGTTACTTAATAACTGATCTTGCTGCTCTCTTCCAGTTTATTAATGGACCAGTAACTTTAAGAGTTTCATTTTCTTCAAAATCTCCACTGTTACCGTTCTAATTTGGTTTTAAATGTACCAATTTTGTTTAAAATTTCTTTTTTAAAATAGGTTTTGAGGGCAAGCTGAGTAATTCTATACAACCTCTTTCCACAAAATATCAGAATAACAAATAGCTTTCCTTTGAGTTTTGATTTGTGTCTTATGAAAACAAGACCTGATAGTTACACAAAATAATTTTCTAACAAGTAAAAACATTCTGCTAGAAGATTTGTACTTGGATTTCCAAAACTTTTGGAAAGGTCCTTCTCTAAACACACTTGAAAGGAGCCAAATCACCACAGAAAGTTTTTTTTGTTTTGGTTTGGTTTTGGTTTTGTTTTTGTTTGGTTTTTTTTTTGGATGGGGGGAGTTGTTTTTGTTTTTTGTGGAATTACAAAGGAAAAATCAGGAAATAAAAGATAGTATTAAAAATATCTAATTTTAAAGTGAAAAATTATCCCAAATATATCCCAGAGACCCAGATACTTGAAATGCACATACAGAATCTGAAGTAGTGAGGTGCCAAATTTTTCAAGTCATGCAAGTTATTCAGACTTGTCAAACAAACTGGTCATAATGAATGACCAGTCAATGGAATGGCAGGTACAACCTGCTGGTGATAAATCTGAAAGAGGAGCATAATCCTACTTATATAGTCCCAACAATGGGCTCTATATTCCCTAATTACCACTCAGGAAAGAGACCTTGGTGTCACAATACTGTTACACCCCCTTATTAAAGTTTACATGCAATATTTCCCACCTTATCCCAAAGAGAGGAAGTTTCCTTTATAGAAAAAGGACAAAGAATACAGAAAAATGATGGCTTGACAACTTATATTCAAAAGAAGTACAGAGATATTAATATGATTAATTGTCTTGGTTTGAAAAGACAGGTGTCTGCTAGGGAGAGACAGGCCTCTCTAGGAATGGGGAATTCAAATCCTTCCCTCCGTGTCATTATAATTTGGAAGATTAAAAAAATACACAAACTTTTCAGTCAGAGCTATGGGGAAAGGAGTTACAGTCCTTTACTAGTAAATATAACAGGACAGTCAAACAACAACAGCAATTATAATAATAATAAAACAGAACCAAGAACCATGAGGGGCTTTGTCTCACGAGTCCTGGGCAGTCTGATGTCTCGGCACTCCGAGATCACCAGACCGAAATGGTGGAAACTGCGGCGCTGATGGCTGGAAATGGCTGGTTGTCCCCAGCAGGCAGGGGGGGGTCCTGGCAGGCGAAGTGAGCAGTGCTGGAGATGCCACGGTGGCTGGACCCGGGCTGACCCAAAATCCAGCAGGGAAGGCAAAAAAACTCTGAATTCCTGGGCGCTCCAACAGGTGATAGAATTTTCAGGACCGAACCCCTCCGTTAACCGTGGAATTCACGCAGCTACTAGTCGCTCGACCGTCCTTCTCCCAGAAAACCGAGAGCCAAAAAAAGAACTCCCCACCCTCAGCTCCTGGGAGCCTTTTCCTCCCCCTAAACTAAGTGATCAACTCCTTTTGTCCGGGTTAAGCACCCTTTAACTATCAGTATTTAGTCTCCTAGCAATTTATGGGGGGGAAAAATTCCACAGGAAAACTTAACCCCCAACATTATCCACCCCGAAGTTTTTCCCCATACCAACATATTATATTGAATTTAAACCTTTAAATAATATACATATATATACATGTGAATATGAATACAGACACAGTCACAGTGTTCACCGAAAAACAAGGCCCCCTAGAGGTATGCAGCGGGTCTGTCCATCCTTTTGCATCACCCACCATGTGCAGCCAGGTCCCTGAGCAAAAACAACCCCACAGCTGGGATTGTCTTTGCTGGAGGCAGAATTATTCCAAACAGTTTTTCCCAGCATTCCTCTCATGTGTACCACTAGAACCTTATCTCCATCTCTTGTTCTCAGGGGCTCAGATTGGCTGGGGCCTGTTCGGTTGGTGGAACCTCGAGTGTTTACTAACTAGGTGGCCTTTGCTAAATTAATCTCCCAGTTCTTGAAAGTCCCCCCACCCAGTGCTTTCAAGGTGGTTTTAAGCAGGCCATTGCACCGTTCAACTTTTCCGGCTGCTGGCGCATGATAGGGGATATGGTACACCCACTCAGTGCCATGTTCTCTAGCCCAGGTGTTTATAAGGCTGTTCATGAAATGAGTCCCGTTGTCAGACTCAGTCCTCTCAGGGGTACCATGTCTCCACAGGATTTGCTTTTCAAGGCCCAGGATGGTGTTCCGAGCAATAGCGTGGGGCACAAGGTAGGTCTCTAACCATCCAGTGGTGGCTTCCACCGTGGTCAGCACATAGCGCTTGCCTTGGTGGGTTTGGGGAAGGGTGATGTAGTCAATCTACCAGGCTTCCCTGTACTTATATTTGGACCATCGCCCACCATACCATAGGGGCTTCACCTGCTTGGCTTCCTTGATTGCAGCATACATCTCACAGTCATGGATAACCTGAGAAATACTGTCCATAGTTAGATCCACCCCTCGGTCTCGTGCCCACCTATAGGTGGCATCTCTGCCCTGATGACCTGAGGCATCATGGGCCCATTGAGCTAGGAACAATTCTCCCTTGTGTTGCCAATCTAAGTCTATCTTTGACACCTCTATCTTTGCAGCTTGATCTACCTGCTCGTTGTTTCGGTGCTCCTCATTAGCCCAGCTCTTGGGGACATGGGCATCTAAATAACAGACTTTCACAGGTAGCTTCTCTACCCGAGTGGCAATGTCCTTCCACTCATCTGCAGCCCAGATTGGTTTTCCCCTATGCTGCCAATTGGCCTTTTTCCACCTGTCCAGCCAACCCCACAGAGCATTGGCTACCATCCACGAATCAATGTAGAGGTAGAGCTTTGGCCACTTCCCTCTTTCAGCAACGTCTAGGGCCAGTTAAACAGCTTTGAGTTCAGCAAGTTGGCTTGACCCACCTTCTCCTTCAGTGGCTTGTGCAACCTGTCGTGTGGGGCTCCATACGGCTGCTTTCCACTTCTGGTTCATCCCTACAATGCGGCAAGAACCGTCAGTGAAAAGAGCATAGCGTGTTTCTTCTGCTGGCAGTTGGTTGTATGGTGGAGCTTCTTCAGCACGTGTCACTTCTTCTTGCTCCTCTTCATCTGTGAGACCAAAGTTTTCACCTTCCAGCCAGTTTGTAATTATCTCCAAAATCCCAGGGCAATTTGGGTTTCCAATGCGGGCGCGCTGAGTGATGAGGGCAATTCATTTGCTCCATGTGGCGTTGGTGGCATGATGGGTGGAGGGAACCTTTCCTTGAAACATCCACCCCAGCACTGGTAGTCGAGGTGCCAGCAGGAGTTGTGCTTCTGTGCCAATCACTTCTGAGGCAGCTTGAACTCCTTCATAGGCGGCCAAGATTTCCTTCTGTGTTGGAGTGTAGTTGGCTTCTGACCCTCTGTAGCTTCAGCTCCAGAATCCCAGTGGTCAGCCCCGAGTCTCGCCAGGCACCTTCTGCCAAAGGCTCCAGGACAAACCAATTGTTCCTGGCTGTAGAGTAGAGCACGTTCTTCACCTCTGGTCCTGTCCTGACTGGGCCAAGGACTACTGCATGAGCAATCTCCTGCTTGATGGCAAAACCAGCTTTCAGGAGAATTTGGATGATCTTTTCTCCTTTCTCAAACACTTCTATTGCCATGTTCCCCCACACAATGATGTCATCTATATACTGCAGGTGCTTTGGAGCCTCACCCTTTTCCAGTGCAGCCTGGATCAGTCCATGGCAGATGGTGGGGCTGTGTTTCCACCCCTGAGGCAGTCGGTTCCAGGTGTACTGCACACCCCTCCAGGTGAAAGCAAACTGAGGCCCGCATTCTGCAGCTAGGGGAATGGAGAAAAATGCGTTAGCAATGTCAATTGTGGCGTACCATTTTGCTGCCTTGGACTCCAGCTTGTACTGGAGTTCCAGCATGTCCGGCACAGCAGCACTCAATGGTGGTGTCACTTCGTTCAAAGCACGGTAGTCTACAGTCAATCTCCACTCTCTGTCAGACTTGTGCACAGGTCAGATGGGGCTGTTGAAGGGTGAGTGGGTTTTGCTGACCACCCCTTGGGTCTCCAGCTTATGGATCATCTTGTGAATGGGGATCACGGCCTCTCGATTTGTCTGATACTGTCAGCGGTGCACTGTCGAGGTGGCAACTGGAACTCGTTGCTCTTCTACCTTTAAGAGTCCTACTCAGATGGGTTCTCTGACAGTCCAGGCAAGCTATTCAATTTCTTAATGCCCTCTGCCTCCATAGCTGCTATTCCAAAAGCCCACCTGAGTCCTTTAGAGTCTTTGTAATAGCCATTCCGGAGGAAGTCTATGCCTAAAATATGCGGTGCCCCTGGTCCAGTCACAATTGGATGTTTCTGCCACTCCTTCCCAGTCAGGCTCACCTTGGCTTCCAATGGAGTCAAATCCTGTGATCCCCCGTCACCCCGGCAATGGAAATAGGTTCTGTTTGCACATATTCTGATGGTATCAGGGTATACTGCGAACCATTATCAACCAAAGCTTCATATTTCTGTGGCTCTGATGCGCCAGGCCATCAGATCCACACCGTCCAATAGACCCGGTTTTCCCATGCCTCTCCCTCTAGCACCGGTCATTATTCCTTTCCTCGGCATACATGATAGAGGTTCCTTCACAGGGATCTGACATATCCTCACTTCTATAATACCTGGCAGCTTGGTCATGTGATGTCGAGGCCACTTTCATCTTAGTGGAACCCCCTGGGTTAGTGTTTCTCTCCTTGAGCTCACGCACCCATGCTGCCAGGGCAGAAGTGGGTTTCCCATCCCACCTTCCCATGTCTTCCCCATGGTCACGCAGAAAGAACCACAGGTCAGCTCGTGGGGTGTACCCTCTCTCTCTAGCTGGGGGACGTTGAGCTCTGACTCTGGGGCCTGTAACTCGCACCGGTGCCACATGGGAACTGTTCCTCCTCATCTCCTCCTTCATCTCCTCCAGCTTCTCTGTCACCTCCTCCATCTTCTCCCTTATCTCCTCTCTGAGTTCCTTAGCCATGGCAGAGACCTGAGCCTGCATTGGGCCACTGATCATACTCTCGTAATTTCTGGGTTTGTTGGCTACAGAACCCACTGTCTCTTGGTTGTTATCGGCATTAAAGGTTGCAATGAATGTGGCGAATTGAGATGGTCCTAGATTTGCCAGATTCCACAGCATTTGTCCTGTGCACCTGACTTTGTCGGGGTCATTATCATGCTGTCCACCCCTCCAAAGAGTACCTCCAATACGGCCACTTCTCTCAGCTGTTGGATCCCTTCCTCAAGGGTCTTCCAGCACATTCTATGCTGGTGCTCCTGCATTCTGTCTCTGTGGACAAACCTCTCCCGTACACTCATCAAAAGCTGCTCCCAAAGGGAAAGGGGCCCTTGCTCCCTTTCGAATACCTGATTCACACCTGAGTCCTGGGTCAAGGGTCCCAAATTCCTTGCCTCACCACTATCTAGCTGCACTCCTGTATGTATAAGGTCCCAGACCCAAAGTAACCAGGTTGTATAAGCCTCAGGTCCCCGTCTTGCAAGATCTTTTTGCAGATTACGGAGACTTTCATATGTCAGGGACTCAGTGATTATCTCAACCTCTGACTCCCCTGCGGGTTGTGAGGGTCCTCCTTTCTTATCCTTGTTGCCTGGGTGTTCTGATTTCACCTTACACTTCTTTGTTTCCACAGGGGCAACTGCTGCTGGCTGTGGCTGCCCCTGTGGTTCAGCTGGAACCTGGACGGTTGTAACATCTGTGGGTTCCATTGCTGCACCATCAGACTCTCCTTTGTCGGGGCAGGGGGAGGGTTTCCCACCAGCTGGGGCTAATGAGGCTACTACAGGGGACAGGTATTCCCTCAGCATCTGGCCCATCTCACGTATCTCCTTCACCCAAACTGGGTGGTTTATTCCTCAGGCAGGCTGTGGGATGGGGTCAGGCTGTGGGGCAGTATCCTTATTCTCTAGGGTAGGTATCAGAGTGGTTATCCAGGTCAGTCTCCCCTTATCTCTAAATGCTAAACAGAACAGGCATACCAGCAACACCAGCCACTGTATGATGTCATTAACATTCAGAGGTTTGAACCCTTCAAAGATTGGTGGGGTAGGCCCAAAGAGCTGGGTGAAGGGTGGTGAAAATATCTCTCCTGGTGTCATTTCTTCACAGTAGGTACCATTGTTAATGTAACTCCAGAAACACACAGTTAGTGTATGATAGCCCTGAATCCATGTGCCTGCCTTCCAGAGGGAATTAAAAATCTACAAATTCCTCACCTTGTTAACCCATATAGCAAACTGGATGACAGCCATAGTAGCCTTAGTTACAGGGCCCATGTTTAGATAAGGGCCTGCAAATGGGAGAAATACTGCCACCACCACATGCCACCTGAACCAGGGTAAGCCAGACCACATGATAGCCAGTACACAAGAATGTAGGCACTTAAGAACTGTTATTCCTTTTCTCTCAATGCCCTTGTGCCCCACGTTGGGCACCAAATTCTGTCTTGGTTTGAAAAGACAGGTATCTGCTAGGGAGAGACAGGCCTCTCTAGGAATGGGGAATTCAAATCCTTCCCTCCGTGTCATTATAATTTGGAAGATTAAAAAAAACCACAAAGTTTTCAGTCAGAGCTATGGGGAAAGGAATAACAGTCCTTTACTAGTAAATATAACAGGACAGACAAACAACAACAGCAATAGTAGTAATAATAAACAGAACCAAGAACCATGAGGGGCTTTGTCTCATGAGTCCCGGGCAGTCTGATGTCTCGGCACCCCGAGATCACCAGACCGAAACGGTGGAAACTGCGGTGCTGATGGCTGGAAACGGTGGGTTGTCCCCAGCAGGCAGGGGGTGTGTCCTGGCAGGCGAAGTGAGCAGTGCTGGAGATGCCACGGTGGCTGGACCCGGGCTGACCCAAAATCCAGCAGGGAAGGCGAAAAAACTCTGAATTCCTGGGCGCTCCAACAGGTGATAGAATTTTCAGGACTGAATCCCTCCGTTAACTGTGGAATCTACTAGTCGCTCAACTGTCCTCCTCCCAGAAAACCGAGAGCCGAAAAAAGAACTCCCCACCCTCACCTCCTGGGAGCCTTTTCCTCCCCCTAAACTAAGTGATCAACTCCTTTTGTCCGGGTTAAGCACCCTTTAACTATCAGTATTTAGTCTCCTAGCAACTTACGGGGGGGGGGGGGGGGGGGTAAATTCCACAGGAAAACTTAACCCCCAACATTAACGTACCTTCATTGCTTCTCATATCACTAAGTCTCCTTAGAACATTTGCTGAGCTTCAAATGCAAGCTTTTTTAAAGCCAGATAAATGCCTCTCCCTTTTCTTGGTATATTCTGAATTCTAATCTCTTCTTACCACACTGAAACTCACACTGGGCTCCAAGAGTATTCTCAACTGTCGGGGGCTTACCCCAACATTGAGGTGGTTTCAGGGTCCTTGCTCCCCTGCACAGCTCCGAGGCGAGCCGAAGGAAGAGACGGAGTTCTCAGGTTTAGATTTTTCAAGGTTGCATACTTTGTTTATTGTTTCTTATCTTACAATTTTCTCGGAGTCCGACAAGATGTTCGCAGCTGCATGGATTCCTCACATCTCCCCCCGAGCTGGGCTGTCCTTATCTTTTATACTAATTACTACGTATTTCTTATTTACTATTTCTTACCAATGTCTATCACTATTACTAAAAAGGCCATCTTTACTTTGACCCAATCCTCACTAACTACTTTGTGCCACCTCAATGCAGCAATGGAGTGAGGGAAGAAGAAGGAGAAGGAGAAGGAGACAACGCCCCAGATTCTCCGTCTTGTCCCCATTCACTTCAATGCTAGGAACCTAAAACTATTATTTTCTCATTCTGTGATAAGCTAAACTACCATTTCTCACGTTCTTGTGGCATGTAAACCTTCTCTCAGTGCAGGAAGTTTTTCCCATGGACTGAAATCAAAGCCAATGTCTCTCTGAGCTCTGGGCTGGGGTCCCAGACCCCCCTGCCCAGGTCCCTGACCCTCCAGGGCAACCAAAGGAATGCCCTGGACTCCAACATCTCCCCCTCCTGTTTGAACCAAAAACACCTCCTTGGCCACCTTGTCCATGGCTTGCTGTATACATAGAAACAAACACGGCAAAATCATGAGAAGGATTACAAGCCCTACTAAAATATATATAACTATCTTCAAAATTTCTTTCCACAATGGTGAAAGGTCAAACAAATTGAACAAACCATCCATCCATGACCCAGTTACCTCTCCAAGTTTGTTGACACTCTCCTTCAATTGTCTGATGTTTTCATGAATGGATTTGGAATGATCCGACAAATTCATGCAGCACATTCCCTCAAATTCCTCACACCCATGCCTGTGGGTCAGCAAAAGATAATCAATCGCTGCCCTGTTTTGGAGACTTGCTCATCTTACACTATCAATGTCTAACAACATGTCACTCAGTGCAAGAGAGACAGCTCGGGTATGTTTGCTCAACCAACAACCCACGTGATCCAATTGTGTCAAGGCTGCTCCTGACGCTGCCTGTGGTGAAAAAATTGCAACTGCAATTCTCTGAGCCTTGCTCCATGTGTGAACATCATCATCACAATTTGGATCATACATTTGAACCGATCTTTTCCCTCTCTGTTTTAGTTTTCTCATCAATGTCATGTCGGGTGTTAGCAATGAAAGCATTCCAATGCTGCAAGGACCACCTGTGGCATTTGCAGGAATTGCGGGCCAAATTTTGTCCCCACAAATGAAAAAATTTCCCCTCGGCAACTGAGCTGGAACATGATTGGATGGTTTCTTCAGCATCTTAGTGTAATTACACCAAGATGATGAATTTCTGTAAAAACTGAGGTTTGGGGTGACGTCTACAGTTCTATTTTTTGTCACTCCAGAAAGGCCAAATTTCACACAGAATTGCATTTGGACCGATTCAAGAATTTCCAGTTCCTGAGGTTCAAAAGGAGCCGCAGGAAGGAATTTCGTCCAAACATCCCATTGGCCCACTGGATCTACAATGGACTTTGAAATCTTTGGAG
Source organism: Hirundo rustica (assembly GCF_015227805.2). Taxonomy (NCBI): domain Eukaryota; kingdom Metazoa; phylum Chordata; class Aves; order Passeriformes; family Hirundinidae; genus Hirundo; species Hirundo rustica. The sequence goes on from NC_053450.1 coordinate 98,757,913, forward strand.
GGATGTTTTCTGGAATCGGCCATTTGCTCACTGGCAACCCCACTAAACAAGTTGAAAAAGGTTTCCCTGGTCTTGAGTGAGTCAGGCAGATGGTGTCCAAACCTGATGCATTGGCTAGAGTTTCCCAAACATTCTCTTTTGGTTGAGCCACAGGCAAAACTGCCGCATTGCTCAAGGCAACCAAGGAGAGAATGAGGCACAAGGATAGTTCTTTCATTTTCAATGCCTTCTTTTCCCTGGGAATCCCTAGAAATGCAACACCACCCAAGCCCCCAAGAAAACAAGTCCCAAAGTCTCTTTTGCACGTAGAACGAAGGGATGTCTGCTGTCTTGACACCGGCTCACGTCTGCGTGCCCACTTCTCTTCCTTCGGTCTTGGGGTCTGTCTCTGCTTGCGTCTGGACTCGGTACGGTTTCACGTGCCTCGCCGCCAGCCACTTTGGTCCAACTGCTGTGGAGACACAAGCATATCCCTTGCCCCAAGTTATTAATTTGAATGGCCCTTCAATTTGTCCTGTTTCTGGGTTTCTGACCAAAACCAAAGGATTTTCCTTCAGTTTTGCTCTCGTGCTGTTTGAAAAATGCCTGATGATTGGTGGAGTTGGCTCTGCAAAAGAGCAATTTAGAAAATTCAACACATACAAGGCTTTATTCAAGCGCATGTATGGTGTTGCGTCTGCTTACCCTCTTTTTTGTCTGTCCAAAAGGGATTTTAATGTTTGATGTGTCCTTTCAATGATTGCTTGACCTGTTGGAGAGTGTGGGATACCAAAGGTATGATGGACACCCCACGTCTTCAGGAATTTGTCAAGCACTTTCCCTATATATGTTGGTCCATTGTCTGTTTTGATTTCTTGTGGCACGCCCAAAGATGCAAATGCCTGCAAGAAATGTCAACAAGCATGTTGTGCTGTTTCACCTGTGTGCAGTGATGCGAAGACTGCACCTGAAAATGTGTCAACTGAAACATGAATGTTTTTGAGTTTCCCAAAAGATGGATATTTCGTGACATCAGTTTGCCATAACTGCAAACTGTGCAATCCTCTTGGATTGACTGCTCCCATGGAAGCAGGAGGTTGAACAAGCTGACAATCTGGGCAAGCACTAATGATTTCCTTTGCCTGACTTTTGGAAATGTGAAAAGTGTCCATTAGTGCTTGAGCATTCTGATGAAAGAATGTATGACTCAATTTTGCCTGTTCAAAAATGTTCGGTAAAGTCCTTGAAATTGGCATGGTCAGTTTGTCTGCATGTGCATTGCCTTCTGCTAAAAAACCTGGAAGAGAAGAATGTGCTCTGATGTGCGAGACAAAATATTTATGTTTTCTGTTTTGCAACAATGTCCTCATGCACAATAGATATGAATATAAATTTTCATTGTCAACTTCTCTCAAAAGTGAACCCTCAAGTCTTTTGACCACATTAGCTACATAAGCTGAATCTGTGATCAAATTAAAAGGTTGCTGAAACAGCTCAAAAGCTCTGACCACTGCTGCTAATTCCACTATTTGTGGTGACCCTTGTACTATTCTTATATCTGATTTCCACTCCCCTGTGATGTCATCCTGCCATGTACTTACTGATTTGTGAGTTTTTCCAGAGCCATCGGTAAATACTGTTATTGCATCCAATGGCACCTCACTTATTTTTGGCTTTTCTCTGAAACTTAATTTTGCTTTCAACAGCTTGTGGCTTGGGAAATGAATAGTACAAACACCTGAGTAATCTAACAATGCAATCTGCAAGTCCTCTGATTTCTGCAATGCCCAATCAAAATAATCTTTTTTCAAAGGCAGGTGAATTGTTGTAAAGTCTTTGCCTGCCATTGTTTGCAGCCTGGTCCTAGCTTTGATGATGATCTGAGCTATCATTTCCAGACTTGAGAGGATCGTCCTCGGAGACCTGTAAGATAAAAAAATCCACTCCAAAATCAACAATGGGTCTTTTTGTGATGAATCCCACTGAAAAATCAACCCATATAACTGTATTTTTTCCCCCAACACTGCAAGAAAGAAAGGTAAAGATGTTACAAAACGATGTGCCTGTCTCTGCTGGAGGGCTCCAGCAATTTTCTCAAGGACTTCCCGAGCCTCAGGAGTGAGGCTCCTGTGGGATTTGATGTTACTGTCCCCTTTCAAAAGATTGAACAACGGCGCAAGTTCATCATTTGTGATCCCCAAGATGGATCTCATCCAGTTAACCTCTCCCAAAAGTTGTTGCAAATCCTGTAAGTTGTTAACTTCTGTTCTAATTTCAATTTTCTGTGGTTTCACTGTTTGTTCAGTGATTTTCCATCCTAGGTATTTCCAAGGTGCAATTTCCTGGATTTTTGAAGTGGAAATTTCCAAACCTGCATTTTGCACCTCTGTGATCACACAGTCACGAGCCCTCTGCAATTCCTGTTGTGTCGGGGCAGCAATGAGCAGATCATCCATGTAATGAATGATTTTTGCTCCTGGATGTTTCTCTCGAGCTGGACACGGTGCCCGTGCAACAAACCATTGGCAGATGGTCGGAGAGTTCTTGAGACCTTGAGGAAGAACAACCCAATGGTATCTCTGCAGAGGCTCCTCCCTGTTGACGCTTGGGATGGAAAAGGCAAATCGAGGAGCATCATCTGGATGAAGTGGGATGCTGAAAAAACAATCTTTGAGATCAATGATCACCAGCGGCCAATCTCTCGGAATCATTGAGAGAGATGGAAGCCCCAGCTGAAGTGGTCCCATTTCCTCAATGACCTCATTGATTTTTCTGAGATCATGAAGCAATCTCCATGAGCCAGGGGCTTTCTTGCGAACGACAAAACCTGGGGAATTCCAGGGACTGTTTGTCGGTACAATGTGTCCCTTTTCCAATTGTTCCCTGACCAAGTTTTTGAGAGCACTCAATTTTTTCCTCTCAAGGGGCCACTGATCCACCCAGACAGGATTGTCTGTTTTCCAGGTCAGTTTCAAAGTGGTGAGTGCCGCAGTGACCCCCACTAAAAATCCACTTCCAACCTCACGCCCCATTGCACTAAAATGTCCCTTCCCCACACTGTGATGGGTCTTTGCACAACAAATGGGCGAATGATTGCAGTCTTACCTCCTGGCCCCGAGACAACAATCGCATCTTCACTCTGCAGACACAAGGTGTTCCCCCCTATGCCTGAAAGAGGACTCAAGGGAGCAATTAAATTCCAACTCTTGGGCCAAAAAAGATATGAAATTACTGTGACGTCTGCCCCCGTGTCAAGCATCCCTTTGACTGCGATTGTTTTGTCCCCCTGGGTCAATTCACAGACGAGAATTGGTCTGTCTCGGCCTATGTGTTTCACCCAGGAGGCATGAACCTCCATGTGCTCACCTGAAGGAGGATCTTGTTCCCGGAGCACTGGCAAGACTTGTTCTGCAGCATGGGGTGGCAATGCAATTGCCCTGGCAATTGAGGTGTTCGGGGGAATGATCAATGGTGGCTGATGAGGCTTCGCTAAAACGGTCAACTCATCATTGCGATCTGCTGAAATGACAGAAGGGTAAATAACGTGTCCCAAAACACTGCTTCTGTCCTTACCTATAATTAGAAAGTCCTGCCTCTTCCACGAGGATCCAGTGACACCAGTGGGTATCACTGCATAATTGTCATCCAAAAAACATATCACTTTGGAAGTTGCCAAATCGCATTGCGCCCCGGGTGGTAATAACTCTGGATCGCTGGGGATCCTACAAATTGTCCTGCTGAGGGCGTCAGAATGCTGTTCCCCGATGATTGTCCCCCTTGCGGAGCTTGCTCTTGAGTCATCGCCATCTCTTGTGTCGTTGCGCGTTGACGATCCGCGCTCCTCCTGGAGTTTCCCGACTGAGTTCCTCCACTTGCATTGTTTCTCGCAGGACGACGCTTCCTTCTCCCGCATGCCAAACAATGATCTGATGAGTCTGCATTGTTTGTAATTTGTGGGCAGTCCTTCTTGAAATGCCCTGGTTTGCCACACTTGTAACACTGTCTTTGTTGAAAATTTGCAAATGCTTCTTTGACAGCTTTTTCCACTTGATCTCCTAAAATTGTTGCAACGTGCTGTGGTGTCCCCACCTTGCTGCATGCCTCTAGAATTTCTGCCATGGTGGGTTGGCCTGGCATTGCACTGATGACTCGCTTGCATTCTGGATTGGCATTTGCAAATGCAAGACACCGGATCATATGTGACTTCACTCCCTCATCAATGACTTGCCTGTCCACTGCTTGTGTGAGACGATCAATGAATGAAGCGAAGGGTTCTGAAGGACCTTGCTTTACATCTGTAAAAAGACTTTCTGTGACTCCTGCTGGTGGAATCTGCACCATTGCCTTTCTGGCTGCATCTTTGATGTCTGTCAGAACATCTCGAGGAAGAAAGCTGGCTTGACGAGCTGCACTGTCAAGTGGTGGATCACCGGCCAATTGTGCCACTGTGAAGCCTGCATTTGCCCCACCTTGGTATTTGATTCTGTAATCATTTAAAATTTTTCTCCATTTTGCTTCCCAGAGAATGAATTGTGAGTCGCTTAGGATCATGGTTGCAAGAGATCGGAGGTCAAATGGTGTTAAATCATAAATATTAAATGTCCCTTTCAAAAGTTGTTTGAAGTATGGAGACCCCAATCCATTATCACGAACGGCTTTCATCAGATCCCTGACGACTTCACGATCCAATCTCTCCCATTTTGGGTTTGCATCATGTGCATCATATGTCACTGGCATAGCTATGCCTTTTGGATCCATTGAAAGTGTATCCCCTTTCAATGCAAATTTCTTTATGTCTGTCCAGTCTGTTGGACAAAATTCTGGCTTGGCAGAAGCCTGTGCGGTGCCTGCCTCTGAAATTGTTTCCTTTGTTTTTGCTTTCTCTGCTGCTTCTTCTTTCTCAGGACCCACTTGTTTTGGAGGCTTCACTTCCTTGGGTTTTGTTTCTTTTTCTGTTTATTTTTCTTTCTCTTTTTCTGTTTCTTTTTCTTTCACTTTCTCTTTCACTCGCTGAACAGGAATCAGAGCTTGCTGAGCATCCTCAAATTTTTTTGAAACTTCCTTCCCTGGAAGAAAAATCTGAGAGAAGGAAGACGTGGGATCATAGCGAAATGCTGTTTCAGTGAACCTTCGAAAAAATTTGTTCATAAAGTCCTCAGATAATAAAAATGACGACGCTTGTCGTGTAAACTCAAGTGCCTTTACTCTCCTGGCAGGAATCCCTTCTGATGCTGTGATTCTGATTATATCTTCATCTGTGATTGACATCTCGTGGTCCTCATCAATAACATCATCATCCCTCACCATTGGCAAAGGTTCTCTCGGCTTTTGTTTGAATCGCTGTTCTGAAGAAGTTGATTTTTTGTATGAAATTGGAAAAAAACGATGCAATGTGGGCGTATCCTCCCATACCAATCCTTCGGTGGATGCAACTGATGATCTCCGTGCTCGCTGCCTCTCTGCCCCGCCTCTTGGTGACGACGGCACGCTGGCAGCTGTCCTCTTTGGGCTCGGAGTTCTCAAGTATCTTTTAAGTTCTGGAAAAGCCTGTAAAATCTGAGAAATTTTTGGACGCGCGCCCGTCCGTAACACCTCGGCAGCTGTCCCTGATTCACCGCACGCAGGCGATTCAAGGTCATAGCTGCTCGTGGGCGGAGTCGGGCTCCGCAGCCCCTGCTGCCTGGGGGTGGTGCCTTCGAGACTCTCCCCGCCTCGGCCACGCCCCGTCACCGCCCATTCCGCCCCCGCCAGTCCTGGCCCTGTGGAATCCAACGGGATGCCCCATCCTGTCTGGCGCTCAAGGTCTGCCCCGTCATTTTCGTCATCGGAATCAGACTGCCCCCGAATAGAAACGCGCCCTGGGCTTCTACCTGCCCTTGCCGCGCATGCGCCTGGACCGGCCGCTGAGCCTTCTGGGGTTTGTAGTTCTCGGCTCGACACTTCCGCTCTCGGCGCGTCCCTCCCGGCGCTCCGCGACGCGATATTTTGAGCTGTTTCACTTCCCGTAGCTTGCGTCATCAGCGCGCGCTGAGCTGCCTGCTCTGTTCTCATCCCCCCAGCTCCAAAATCTCTGCCCGCGGCCTCCTTTTCCTCGCGACCCGCGTCTATATCTCCCGACGCACCCTGCGATTGCGCCCCGTCGCATCCCGCCGCATTTCGACACGATAGGTTAGATTCGGTCCCTCGCGCAGCCTCCGTCCCCCGCGCAGCCTCGCCCCCCCGCTGCTCCAACGGCGCCTGACCCGCCTCTTTCCCCCCCCCATTTTCTTCCCCAGCACCCGGTTTTTCCACGGGAAGGGAAAGGAGCAACGGCGAATGAGGAGAACATGGGCGCGGTGACCCCGGAGGAGTAAATGGGCTCCTTGGTGGACTTATTCTCCCCTCCCCATCTCTATACAAATGAGGGGTTTGTTCTGGGACTGCTTCAAAGAAAAGCATGTCAAATTCCTCCTGTTCCCTTGGATGTATTAAAAGTTTGGGTTTTCCTGGCACTAATTTTGGGGTTTCTGACGAGGTTTTTGCTGGACCTTGAAATACCTGTGTTCTTTCCCCTCCCCCTTCCCATTCCCTTGGGGGAGGTACCGACCTCGGAGTTAGGATAGCTCTGTGTCCTGGTTGTGTGCCGAACTCCCTTTGTTTGCCTGGCTGCTGTCCAACTCTGCAGCTTTCTCTACTATATTCTGTTATAACTTCTAACATAATTCTTCCCGCTGATAAAAGCTTTGCGGGTATTTTCTGCTTTCGTGTGGCCTTATCATAAAGATTTCTGTTTACTTCTTGCCAAAAACCTGGCTCAAAAAGAGACTGGGTCTCACATTGTGAATAATTACATTTGACCCATAACATCAGGGCTTCGAGCTCTTTATCTTTCAGTGCTGCATTATATTTTGATATCAATTCTTTTAGATTTTCTAATATTATTGTTCTCTCTTGGGAACTAGTTCCCCCCATCGCGTGGTGTGTTCTGAATTTCACAGGTCTTACCAAAATGAAACTTTCCCCAGCTGTGGTCCGATTCGTTTCAGAGGTGTCCCGATCTCCGTCCAGCAGATATCAGGGTGATGGGTTCCTGGGCCCAGTGGAAAGCCATCGTCTGGAACAAACTGGAGTGAGCTGGTGTTCTGGCCAGACAGGTGTTTCTTCTCCGGAGTTGTTGGCTTGGCTGTTTGATGTTCTGGGAGCTTTTTGATGTTTCTGCAGAGGTTGCTGCGACCCTTTTCAGCGTTCCTTTTCAGGAGTGCCAGTCAGGAATGCCAGGTATTTCTGCACCCTCAGGGACGGCAGATGTTTCCGTCCACTCTCAGGGACGCCAGACGTTTCTGTCCACTCAGGGACGCCAGATGTCGGGGACTTACCCCAACATTGAGGTGGTTTCAGGGTCCTTGCTCCCCTGCACAGCTCCGAGGCGAGCCGAAGGAAGAGACGGAGTTCTCAGGTTTAGATTTTTCAAGGTTGCATACTTTGTTTATTGTTTCTTATCTTACAATTTTCTCGGAGTCCGACAAGATGTTCGCAGCTGCATGGATTCCTCACGTCTCCCCCCGAGCTGGGCTGTCCTTATCTTTTATACTAATTACTACGTATTTCTTATTTACTATTTCTTACCAATGTCTATCACTATTACTAAAAAGGTCATCTTTACTTTGACCCAATCCTCACTAACTACTTTGTGCCACATCAATGCCGCAATGGAGCGAGGGAAGAAGAAGAAGGAGAAGGAGACAACGCCCCAGATTCTCCGTCTTGTCCCCATTCACTTCAATGCTAGGAACCTAAAACTATTATTTTCTCATTCTGTGATAAGCTAAACTACTATTTCTCACATTCTTGTGGCCTGTAAACCTTCTCTCAGTGTAGGAAGTTTTTCCCATGGACTGAAATCAAAGCCAGTGTCTCTCTGAGCTCTGGGCTGGGGTCCCAGACCCCCCTGCCCAGGTCCCTGACCCTCCAGGGCAACCAAAGGAATGCCCTGGACTCCAACACTGAACATGATATAAATATTATGCTTGATTACACTCAAATCTAAACCAGGAGGTTTTCTCAAGAGAAGATATTTTGCACCTTGGTTTAATATATTTTACAATACTTGACTGTGGAATGCATTACAAATGTGAGTTGCATGCTTGGTATTAAATTGAACTGTATTTGGAATGACAGATTTGGCTGCACTGGAAATGTGCAAGTAATGTATTTAGTCCCTTTGTTTTTCTTAGGAAAATGAGGCAGGGCATAATATAAGAATGTGGAGGAATCTTGTAAATAAACTACTTAAAATTCCAAGTTTCTCTACCTTATTTTCCTGATAACTTATACAGTTCTTCCAGAAAAGTAAGACAGATTTTGTTCATAAGGTCAATAGGGTAGAATATGAATGTGTAGTTTCAAATCCTGCCTTTCCCAACCATTGTTATTGAGACTTTTGCACAGAAGTACAGAGATAATGCATTCCTTAGGCAACAATCATGTTACTGTTTACTTTGGTCTTTACAGCTAGGCTTCTCACATGATTTTACAATGGTGAATATGGTGTATTCAATAGTCAAAAGTTAAACCTGTGGAGTCCTGTTTAGAGGAGGCTGAAATCTGATCTCCCCCCTTTTGACCAAAACCTAAGACTCCTCCCCTAGAATACCTGATAAAACCCACGAGCCTGCCCCTGCTCGCTCTCTTCATTTTCACCCCTCTTTGCTCTCACCCCCTCCCCAGCCCAGGTAGGGGAGAATAAATGGATTCTTGTGCTTACAACAAAGACTTGTCTCGTCTGTTTCCCTGCCAGTGGTTGTAACCTCCCTGGACGCGGTCACTGTTGCGACATGACACAACACAGACCCGAAGTGACATGCTGAAAAAAGCTGTATTTGACCTATTTCAGTTGTTTTCTTTTACAGGATATAAATTGCTTCCTGGAAGTGTATCTTTCTCTCCAGTGATTATAAAGGAATGGTAATTCATCATTTACCATACTCAGTGCTGTTTTCTACATTTGGTCAGAAGAATACCATCCTTATTGTCACAATCCCACTTACTGAGTGTGAGTAAGCAATTCACTTTTAAGTTCCTAGTTGTTCTTAATTTTGTTTCTTCTTCCTTTCTTTTTCTATTTCTTCTTCTCCATTTTGCTTGGGGTTTCTCTCTCATTTCTGGCATGTCATGTTACAAGAGAAAATTGTAATGCTATTAAATAATAATTACAAGTGTTTTCAATCCCCTTCAATGCATGTGGTGGTCTGGAGCCAACTGGCTTTCTTAATTAAAGTAATATTCTCAAAGAAGACACTAAACTGAGTTTCATTACTGGAGTATAGCAGCTTTTCCTAAGTTCAATCAGAGGGTCAAGTCTATTATATCTTTAAGCACTTAAATAGCTAAGTGAGTATAATTCAGTGGAGTTTTATGAATCCTTTCCCTTCTGATTAAATAGCATCCTATCCTCTCTCCACTCTGAAGTGAAAACAACATTGCCTGATCTTTAACTTATAAGTTAAAGTATTCCAAAATAACAAAAATGTTACCTACTCCTTTCTCTAGTGTACATTGTATAACAAGCTCACAATGTGATTTACGTTGTAGAAATAATTCAATTTTGTTGACTCATTGGCCAAAAATTAGCCTGTTGGATCTTGAACATTGTGCTTTTGTAAAGTAAGCATGCTTAGTCTGACCATCCTCTAGGGAGATTTACCAGAATGCAAGGACAAGAATTATTGCTTTGGAATGCACAATACAGAAGTATTTGATGGACGTCCCCTGAGAAGGTTTTATGTGGGAAACACAAAAATGTAATGACTTGTCTATTTTCCTAATAGAAATTATTTCCTAGCTAATTTTCTGTTCACTGTTTCACTTGCTATTTGTCTAAATCCTTTCCTCTATAATTCAAAGGGAGCATTACAACATCTAATTTTCAATGTCATTTTTGGAGCAAGACTCTTAATTGCTCAACATTTCCTGTTGTTAGTGCAGAAACTAGCTCTTGGCTCTAAGTATAGAAGAAACACAAGGGCCTTCCTGTTTCCTGTGCTGTGCCCATTGACCACAGACAATGTCCTTATTCCCGACACTTGTGTATAGTACGCGATACCTAAAGAGGAAGCAGCAAACATCTTATTGAGGTATGTACTCACAGAATATAAGAATCTACATTCTGACAGCTCCATATCCTTTGGAGTAAAGCTGTTCCATAATTCTTACTATTTCTTTATATGCATTTGCTCTGGGGGTATTAAAGAAGATTACTGAAGAACAATATGAGCAGACTGAATACAGACAGAAGCTATAGCTTCTCAGGTACTAAGACAGTTGTATGGTAAGCTAGGGAAGATAGATACACCTCTAAGAATGACAGGCAGGAATAATAGGCAGTGAGATTCAGAGACAGAATAGTATGTCAAAATTCCTGCCCCCACCTTCAGAGCCTTGCTTTACAAAACAAGATTTAGGATACTATAGGAAGAACATTAACAGATTACTGAGGCTTATTTAAGTTACTAATAGCAACCATAGTATTATCAATGTTCCACTTATCAGCTTTCTAAAGAATATACAGCTCACATTCCCATTTGAATTTTGCATGATATTTTAGTTAGGATTTGCAAACTTGCTCACTTGAAGAGGGTATTATAATTAAAAAGTAATTTGGGGAGAATTGAGGTGTAAAGTAGCTGTTTTCTTAAAAACTATAGTGTTTATCTGCAACATTCAAATGCTTTAAATTTTGCAAAAATGTTTTCAGGCAAAGCCTAGGAACTTAGTATCAGCAACAGGAAATAAACCCGAAATATTCAGTTATGAAGAACTGTTTAAATTACCCAATGACCTCTCAGCAACAGGGATCTTTTTTCCCCACAAGGCCACATAGAAGGTTGGAGGGAGTCTTGTTGGATCTTCTCCAGCTTGAAGGAAGTACGGTGGGGTGAGGGGAACTTTTCAGAGAAAAGACTTATTATTTGGATTATATACTGCAATTAAAATAAGAGATTCTTGGGAAGTTTGGGCTTTTCCACCCTCACGAGGAGACAGCATGCTCTCAGGGTTCCCATTTAGCCTGGCTGTTACGTGGCAAGAGGTTAACCTGGCAGACTGCCAAAGATTTTGTTCATTGTCCAAATAGCAGGAAGGAAATGGAGATTTTTCAGAAGGATTTGAAAAAGAAAATGGGTATTGTTACTTCTCATTCAAATCCAGGCATCATTCTGTGGGACAGAAAATGAGGAACACTTCTGAATATTGGATTTCTACCTGCCATATTCTAATGCTTCTTTACACATGGAGTGATAAGATTTATTAAATAAGGTTCATGGGGGTACTTACACTGGCTTATCCTAGAAAAAACAAAAAATAAACAATTATAATCTCTTTGTATATATAATAAAATAGGCTGTGTTCAGGGGGATCAAATCAGCAAGAGCTGTGAACAGCTCAGAAGCACTGACAACTGTTGTGATAAAATTCATGTGATATATGTTGCTTTTTCTTACACTTCATTGCATGAACTCATCCTATTATATGAAAATGTCAGATTTTGTTTAAAACCAAGTAAGTCTTGTCATTGTAGCTGAAGAGATTAAGTGTAAAATATAACATACAGAAGGTCAACATTAAAAAAGGCAAATTAAAGAAACATTTTTTTTGTCACTGTAACCCTATAGATTGTGAAGAAGGAGGCTGACTTGTAATTTTTCTGTACTTAGAGTTGACCATCCTGTTCTGACATAATACATTACATGTATACTAATACTGTGTACAGAGTGGAAATTTCAGAGCCTTTGTCTATTGCTAGAAGGCAACAGTATGGATCAGAAAATTGTGCCTGCTTTGTTTTGAAACTCTAGTTGCATTCACTTGGAACCCCAGGTTTGAGACTTGGCTTACTCTATACTTCAAGAACGCATTAAAATTATTTTTTTAAATTCAGGCAGAAATTTACCCTTATAAGATGGAAAAAAAATGGCTTGTGAGTCTCTTATCAGGTGATATGCGAATGAAAATGTTCCAATGGAAAAGAGTGGTAAAAGCTTCCCTGTATTCAATGTAACTCAAAATACTCACAAGTTTGTTTCTCAGTCATATTTGAAGAAGCAGTTTTCAGGGAAGCATTAGTACAAAAAAAATCCTGCTATACTATAATATGAAGTGAGAGATTTGCCATTGATTTTGAAGGGACTGTGCTTTCTCTGCTTATGCCAATGGAAAACCTTTTCTTGTTGCACCTGGCAGTACAAAGCTGGCGGCGTTTTTTCCTCTTAACACAATAGAAAGAATACATAGTACATCTGGTTCAGAAGTTAAGCTCCCAGTAATCCACTCCCTCTCTTTACTAATACTGAATAAATGTTTTTTATTTTCTTCAGGTTTAGGAGCTTCCAAAAAAAAACCAAAAACAAACCAAACCAAACCAAACCAACCAACAAACAAAAAAAACCACCACCACAACAACAACACAACCCAACCATCCCCCCCCCCAAAAACCCAAAGCCAAAAAAACACCAACCCCCCCAAAAAAAACAAAAAAACAAGCAAAAACAAAACAAAAAAACAACAACAAACCAAAAAAGCCCAAAAAGCCCCAACAAAAAACTAATAGTGACAATGCTTGTCAAAGATATCATGAATACTGAAAGAGTTACAAGTTTGTTCTTTTGCACTGATAATAGATTCAAGCCTAGAAGGGAAGGTTAGGAACAAACTGGTGTTCATTTCATACTTGCTCTTTTAATCCATCAATGACCCTGTTCAGAAAACGTGGTAAAATATGTACTTTATATATTGCCATTGGGCATCTGCCAGTTAACATGGACTGTCTGATTAATAGTTCTAAGAACTGCATGAAAGAAATCAGTAGGGGCCAAAATGTTGAAACTTTAATAACACTTTGGGATCAGAACTGCCTTTGGCCTAACACCCTGTACTGTACTTCTTGAGAAGTCATTGCATTTTGAGTTTAATGATCAAATGAATATTCATTTTTCTTGGTGTACCAGAAAAGCATGGGGATATTCTTCTCCAAAGTGCAGGCAGTTTTTTAATTTTCCAACAGTGTCATATTATACCAGGGCTAGATTTTTGAGGAGTTATTACAGTCAGGCACCTAAGCCCCGTGAGTGGAAGTACGGCAGTCTGTGTTAAGCCTGTTTGCCATACTGCAGCAGCTGAATTAGACATCTTAGAATGAGGGCCAACATTTCCTAGGAGTTTGCCAGGAGGAATCAAAACTTTGAGCCACTGATACTAAGCCAGTAAGAAATACTGAAGACTGAGGTAGAGAGGCAACTCAGAATCCTCAGCCTGGAGTGGGCAAGATCCCAGTTTTGTGGTTTCCAGTACTCACTTGGGAAGAGGGAATCTCAGATTGCAGTCCCAGTTCCAAGTAATGCTCAAGTATTTTATTCAATGTCTGTTTTATTTAAAGTACATAAAGAATTATAGACTCCTCCATCACCAGGCACCTCACTGACCCAAGCCACCTTAACTTATTTTTGCAAAGCAGAGAAGCTTCCAAAGAAAATGGAACAGTGCTCTATCTATTTTACGTCCCTTCTCTTCTCAGGATCACGCCAAGCACACACATGGTTAGGACACTCTAGAGTGTTGTACAGCAGCAATGACTTAGTCAACAATGTTGTGACCCTCATATCCTGCTTGTTACAGTCTTCTAGTGTTCTGTTTGAGATCTCCTTGCAGGCTCACTGCTGCGAAGTATCTGAGATACTTTGAGTTGCTGTGCTCTTTTTGAAGGGATTGTCCCTGTTTCAAGCTTCTTTGCTGACACTGCACATACAGGTCTGATATTTGGAAAGAAGTGGTAATGGAGTAGCTAGCAAAAAAAAAAAAAAAATCATAAAAAAGGCTTCACATCTTCCCACAGTTTCTTCTGAGCACTTAGTGAACATTTTCAAACTCCTTCATTTTTCATATCGTAGCATATGGTTCCCCATTTAATTTAGCTTGTCTCAGGGTATCATTCCTGTGTATTCCTGGTCCCTAGCCTCCAGGAACTCTTTCTTACCCATTCTTATGTTCCCTGTACAAATTGATGTCACATTTGCGGGGTCATCTGTACTGAAGTCCTTTTTAAATACACTTGTCAGGGGTGTGCTCTCACAAGAGAACACCCTTACAAGGTAAACCACTTGCTGGCCTATAAATCAGGAAGCAGCTATGAGGATAATAGGGCTAGCAGTGCTTCAGGTCTGCAAGCATCTCCATCTGAAGGTTTATGACCAGGGAGTGGTTATAAAGAAAATCCACAAAAGTTTCTTTGAAATTGTTTTGCCCTCTCAAAGCTGAGCCAAAATGATCCTCAGAAGTTAAACTCATGTCCAGTTATACCAAGAAAAAGAAATACAAAATATAGCTTACAGTCAGTGTATGTCCTACAGGTTCTAACCTCTCATGTTAAGTAACTAAATTTGAATTCATGCAGATAAATACCTGCAGCATCACCTTCCTTTGCCACATTAATCACCAGCTTAGTCTTTTGCAGAGGTATCCGTAAAGCAGCTGTTTTGGCATCTCCAGCAGCCACTGGATGCTCTTTGTGCAAGCTGCTGCATAGTTTAGATTTGCTAGCAGTAATAAATGATACAGGCCTTCTATCACTGCCGTAGGAGAAGAAGAAGTTCAGTTTGACAAAATCTCCAGCTTTTGTTCCCTACTTTTGTGTTCTACCCAATTTTAATGCTAGGCAATAGATTGATCAGGGAATTTTAATGGCAGCTGGGGACAAATCACATAACATCCACTAATCACAATGAACTTTTAGTAATCTCAGTTTTTATTTCTAGTATATTTCATTTACTGATTCCTGAGTTGAAATGTTTGGAATGCAAAAAACTGAAAGAGAATGCTCAAATTCAAGGAAAACCCATTTTTCTCGGATTCATGGCCATTATAAAATATTCAATTTTCCTACTGAAGCAGTGACAAGATACCATTAAATATAAGACCTGAGATATCTGACAACTGCCTTTGAAGTAAAATATTTTCTGTATAGACAAAAAACAATGGCATAAAAAATCCTCTCTGAATCTCCATAACTTTCTGTTTTTAATAAATTATCCCATGTATCTTGTTACAGAAAATTTGAACCTCCATTATAGTTGCCAAAAGAAATCTTGGTAATCTTTGGTGCATTTTTTCCAACATGCCATGTCTTCAGTTTATCTGTGATTAAAAAAGAATATTTCACTAAAATTGAGCAGAAACTTAAGATGATTAATAGCACAAAATAAAAACTTAACAGCCCTTTTAAAACTTAGAGATAAACAACAGGCCCCTCCTGAATTGAGAAGCTGCTGAATGATAGTGTGCTGGCTTGAAGGCAAAACCAGCGAGAGACTCCAAGTCAGAAAAAAAAAAATTAATAGGAGAGGAAAAAAAAGGTAAAATAAAATAAAACACATGCCATACTACAAAACATCACTGACAGAGTCAGAATACAACCTGAAACTGTGGTGGTAGCAGTCCAGATGAAGTGGTCTGGTTGAAGCAGTGTTCCCGCAGAAAGGTCTGGTAGCTCTTGTCCTCTGGGAATCCAGTGGGTAAGGCTGCCTGTGCTGTCCCAAATGCCAGATTATATCCAGGTGGAAATGTTTGGCTCCTCCCCCTGGGCGGAGCATCTCACAATGGGCTGATTTCACTTTATCAGTCTTGTAATGGGTCTTTGATTGCCCATTAAACAGAGATAGCCCCCGGAGGGAGTTACCTATGAGTCATTCATCAAGCCATTGATGGGCCATTAACAGAAGATAGTGTGGAGGGAGAGGGCAAGGGAAACACTGCCCAACCTAGTTTCAACATCTCATGTAGATGGTGATAGAATACATGCTTTGGGCACATCTTACATTGAAACCTAGGACATAATCCACCCCTTATTCTATGACCGTCTACATGATACCCAAATTAATACATTCTTACAGCTAGATAGATAAATATACACATGCTCATACATACACATATACAGAATGAAACCTTACACCCAGTTCTCACTTAAAATTAGGTCTCCCTGTGGTACACAATGGGTTTCCCCATCTTCCTGCATTACCCACCAAGTGGAACCAGGTCCTTGAGCAAAAACAATCCCACAGATGGGTCTGCCTTTGCCTGAGCTGGGATTAATCCAAACAGTTTCTCCTAAAATGCCTTTCATGTGTACCACAGGGACTTTATCTCCATCCACTGTGTGCAAGGGTTCAGACTGGGCAGGACCAGCTCAATTGATTGACCCCCAAGTGTTGACCATTCAGGCTGCCTTCGCTAAGTTCACTTCCCAATTTTTGAAAGTCCTCCCACCAAGCGCCTTCAGGGTAGTCTTAAGTAACCCATTGCACCGTTCAACTTTCCCAGCAGCCAGTGCATGATAAGGGATGTGATATATCCATTCAATGCCATGTTCTCTAGCCCAGCTGTTTATAAGGCCATTCTTGAAATGGGTCCCATTGTCTGACTTGACTCTCTCAGGGGTGCCATGTCTCCACAGGACCTGCTTTTCAAGGCCTGAGATAGTATTCCGAGCAGTAGCATGAGGCACAGGGTAGGTCTCCAACCATCCTGTGGTGGCTTCCACCATAATCAGCACATAGCGCTTCCCTTGGCGGGTTGGGGAAGGGTGATCGAGTCAATCTGCCAGGCTTCCCCATACCTGTACTTCAACCATTGTCCACTGTACCACAGAGGCTTTACCCGCTTGGCCTGTTTGACTGTAGCGCAGGTCTCACAGTTGTGAATGACCTATGAGATGTTGTCCATAGTAAGGTCCACCCCTCGGTCACGGGCCCATTGGTATGTTGCATCTCTCTCCTGAATAGCAGAGGCATCATGGGCCCAACGGGCTAGGAATACTTCTCCCTTGTGCTACCAGTCTAGATCCATCTGTGATACTTCCACTTTGGCAGCTTTGTCTACCTGCTCGTTGTTGTGATGCTCTTCATTAGCGCGACTCTTGGACACATGTGCGTCCACGTGTCAAACCTTCACGGTCAGCTTCTCTACTCGGGCGGTGATGTCCTGCCAAATCTCAGCAGCCCAGATGGGTTTCCCTCTGCACTTCCAGTTGGCCTTTTTCCAGCGATTCAGCCATCCCCACAGAGCATTACCTACCATCCATGAGTCAGTGTAGAGATAGAGTCTTGGCCACTTCTCTCGTTCAGCAATATCCAAAGCCAGCTGGATGGCTTTAAGTTCTGCAACCTGACTTGATCCACCTTGTCCCTCGGTAGCTTGTGCAACTCGTCGTGTGGGGCTCCATACTGCAGCTTTCCATTTCTGGTTAGCGCCTGCAATTCGGCAGGAACTGTCAGTGAAGAGGGCATATTATCTTTCAGTCTCCGGGAGCTCATTATACGGTGAGGCTTCCTCGGCACGTGTCACTTCTTCTTCTTTTTTCTTCTTTTTCTTTTTCTTTTT